>NC_092879.1:67968758-68290717 GCF_028372415.1 Notamacropus eugenii | reverse complement strand
ATCAGATAGTTTTAGATCCAAAACAGTCATCAATCCCTTCAACAGGTCCACTTTGGCAGAGCCTTCCCAGAGTGGTATAACCAGTTCTGGGTTTCATAAATGAAAACGACAACAACAGACTTGATGAAGAACTTGTGAAGAAAGTGGCAATGATCTTACATCACTCATCGCCCTTCAGAAGGGATTATTAGGTTATTAGAAGTCTCCCTCACATTAATACCTTGATCTTTACCATCTCCATCAGTGTCTGGATAGCAAATATATTTTCCTTACATTGCAGTTCTACCTGTTCTGAGACAGTTTCAATCAGGTAATCCTAGAGGGTCAGCACCTTATACACATGTTTCTAGTTCTTACCATGGTTATTTAGCCATTTCCAGATCTCAGAACATGCCAGCACACTGGAAGTCAGATCTGCTGTTTCAGCCATTAAAGAGGTAGAAGGACCGCACGGGTCATTGGAGGATGTGCTCAAATTTGAATTGGAGCCTCTGAATAACTATTTTTCATCTGCCATCTCACAGATAATGTCAGGGTTTTTTTTGTTATACTTTTAAAGCCTTTTAAAAAGAAGCAATTTAGTAACCAGCAAGTTTGTGTCCTATGAAAGTTCTATATCAGCGAAAGAGCTGAAACAAGGACTTTATAAAAATCTTTTCTTCTGAGTTTCAGATGCAAAAAACCTTCTTTTCTCTTCTTCTCTTCCTCTGGTACCCCCACACCAGAAGCCCAGAGACCCTCAAGTGCAGGGTGCAGTGGAAGTTGAGAATGAAGGGAAGGAGCCTAGCAGGAAGCCACTGGCCCAGCTCTCCTGCCACCACCATATCTGCCTAAGTTGGACACCCAAACACCATCCAACATGGCAGCTGAGAGGGGATATGGGCTGGGTGCAAACATCCCTGTATTCCACACACCCCTTCCCTGCTTCCTAGCTGCCTCCTTGAACAGAGCAAGGACCTACACCACACCTTTTTAATGATCTGAAGTTTGTGAAACGTTCATTCCAAATGATTTAATACACAAACCAAAATATGTAGACAGAATCCCAAGATCACAGGACTTTGGGGAAAAATAGTCTTTGACATAAATATATCTAGCCCAAACACATTGGCATCATTCATGTGCAGCTTAATGAAATCACTATTCATCTCTTGATTGAATGGACCAATTGGTCAAAATGTATTTTCACTACTAAATCCATTTCCAGCTTATGGTTACATCTACACTAGAATAACAGAAAAGCCACTTTAAGCAGAAAACATCTGTTTTATTTGGCAGCATCCTCAGAGACCAAATGGACACTTCAAGTTGCAGACAGGTCCAAAATGCACAATAATATTAGTTATTGTGACAAAACATCTGCTTGTGTTTTTAGGGAGTGGGGTGGGGATGTCAAACATTTCCATGAACATCCCACAGACATTTGGTCTAAAACCTATAAAGTAGTTCCTTGTTATGATTTCTTTCTCTTCTATGCAATGGATAAAAAAATTTAGTTGAATTTGACACAACAAATGTTTAAATATGCACTATGTGCAAAGTGTTGAGTCCAGAACTTAGGGAAAGAGACAGTAAATAATGGAAGGTTCCTGTGCTCATAGTGCTCACAGAGGGAAAAACACCACCAAAGAACCAACACATATAATAGAAGTATCAATGGCCTCTTATCTTCTTACCCATAATAGTCTGGGTTTCTCTCTGGTGATCTCAAAAGCTCTCATGGGTTCAACTATCATCTCTACTTAGATGACTTCTGAATCCACAGATCCAGTCACCATCTTTCTTCTGTGCTCCAGTCCCACTCCTCTAACTGCTTCATGGACATCTCCACTTGGCCATCCTCTAGGCATCTCAAAGTCACTACCTTCATAAAAGAACTCACCATCCTTTCCCTTAAACTTTCTCCTCTTGCTAACTTGACTACTTCTACTAAGGGTGCCTACCCTGATTCTAGCCTCCCAGGGGAACAACCACAAAGTCACACCCTCCCAATATCCAAACAGTTACTAATTCTTGTTGATTCTACCTCCTCCACATCTCTCCACTCACAACCTAATGGTCCCATCTGAGACAAACATCACCCTTCTAGTATAACTCCCTCCTCATTAACTTTCCTACATCCAGTTTCTCTCCTCTTTAACATATACTTCACCCATGCACCAAATAACCCTTAGTACAGCCAGAGTCTGAGAATATCATTCCCATCTTCAAGAAGCTTCAGTGGTTCTCTACAGCTTCTTGGGTAAATAACAAACTTTTAAAGCTCTTTATAATCTGGCTCCAACCTATCCTTGAGGGTTGATTACATATTTCTCCCTCTGAAACATTTCATGCTAAAGCCAAACTGCCCTACTCTGGCAATTCTCTCCCCTGACTCCATACCTTTGCACTGGCTGCCCTCATGCCTAACATGTTCTCTCTCCTCACCATCACCTCCTGGAAAACCTAGTTTTCCTCAAAGCCCAACTTAAATGTCAACTCCCACGAAACACCTTTGCTTGTTGAAAATAACTGAATTTGAGATGTTCAAATAAAGTGTCCTGTGACACTTGAGCATGGATTGGACATTACTGACAGAGGGGATCAAGGAAGAGAATATGGATAAGGTGGCATTTTAGCAGAGAGTTAAGGGGTGGGGGGAGGAAGAAAGGGAAGGTGAGAATAACAGTTATATAATGCCTATGTGCCAGGCATTGTGCTGAGTCCTTCTACAAATGTGATCTCTCTTGACAAAATTATATCTTATTTGGGGCAGGGAGTTAGAATCATCATATATCAAGTCGGGGGCAGGGGGAAACAGAAAGACAACCCAAATGCAGCATCAGCACCCATATAGTATGGCAGAAAGATTCAGAAGAATGGGCTGAAATCTCAGCTTTGTCATTTACTTTGTCCTTTACTATAGCAATGCCGTATTCAACAAATTACTTCCTCTCTCTGGGCCTAAGATTGCATCTATGTAAAATGACAAGATTAGCCTGTAGGGTCTCCAAGGTCTCAAGGACCAGAGAAAGACCTCTGACTCATTTACTAGCTTCTCTGTGGAGGATTTATGGAAACACATTGGATAAGAATCAAAGAGGATGAAAATGTATGTGGGGTTGCAAAATGTGAAGGGAGTACTCTCACTGATGAGATCACAGATCCACCGAAGTCTGGAAGTCATTATACCAAATATTCATATAGTGTCTCTAGGTTACAAAGTATTTTCCCATACAGGAACTTATTTGATTCCTACAAGACTCCTTTGTAAGGCAGGTAGTACAAGCAAAACAGCACATAAGCCTATATAGGTTAAACAAAGTACCTAAGGTCATATGACCAATAAGAGATAGAGTCAGAACTCAAACCCATGTCTTCTGATTCCACATCCAGTACTCTTAATAAATAATGTTCAGACTAAGGCAAAACACTCACAAAAAGTAGTGTGTGTGTGTGTGTGTGTATGCACATAATAATTTTTAAATTCAGTAAAATATAAGCTAGCTGAAGGCAGGAACTATTACTATTTGATTTTTCCTGGTATTCCTAGTACCTTGAACCAAGGTGACACTGAATAAACAGTTGATGAACTGTTAGGGTGAGGTTAGAAATGAACTGAAGTGTACCTAAATTTTGCCTAAGACAGACCAAGCAGCTTTGTATTGGAGGAATGTTCAAACAGTTGGCCCAGGCCTGCAATGTATGCTTGGCTTCCCTTGCACATGCATTCAGTGTTTCCTGTGAGAATCAGTTGCCCAACAGTCAAAATGCTCAAAAGAGAGAACTTTAGCAAGCAAGAAATGGAGAGAGTAGGAAGGGCTCCTCACTAAGAACACAGGAAGAATGAAAGAGAGGATTCTGAGTTCAAATTTCTTTCTCTTCAAGGGAAAGACTTTTTCATCTTCCAAATTTTGTTGCACATGAATGTGAAGAAAGCAGAGATTCTTTCTTGGGATCTTCAGGACCATGGAGCTATCCAATGACTGGAACTTGGTTCTTACAGAACATAAGTTATTCTTTTTTTCCATAAGAATCCCCATGTTCCTATTCTTAGCCCCTATAAACTATTGTCAGACAGCATATGAAAAAGGCTTATATATTTACAGACCTGTTCCATTTGCAAGCTGAGAAAGTTGCTCTTCCCTAAATATCCAAAACTGAAAATAGATGAGAAATTTGGAGTACCATAGTATCACAGAGACAGATTTTAAGCAAATACACAGATTCTTACTGCATATTATTTTAACAAAATCTACTCTTTATGTTATCAGAAAAACATGTTTGAACTGAAAATGTTTCTTCCACAAATGGGGCAAGGAGAAGAGGTGTGGCAAAGTGTGTGTGGGTCTATGAATGGCCACTCACTAGGGCATGATTCACTTTGTTTTTCAACTCAGGCCTGATTGATACTAGATCAATCGCTCACTTCTGGAATCTTTAATTTATTGAGTTGGCATTGTTATCTCTACAAGCGACGTGTGCTCCTCATTAGTAAGCATAAGTCAGTATAGTATATGAAAACATAACCAACAAAAACCATTTTCACTGACAGTCAATCAAAGGCTCCTATAAAAAGACTAGCCACATCAAACCGCATATAACAAAAGTATTCTGAACCTTGAATACAGAAGGGAAGCCAAATTATGCTTAGAATTTCATCAGAGTCAAAAACTAATGATATGACAGAAAGATAACAAACTGGAAAAATAGTAAGATATGAAGAAGGGCTCAAAAGAATATTTATTTATACAATTTTCAGTAATCCACTATTTTCCTGTGAAAAGTGAAGATAAAGTAAATACAAAGAAGTTAAACTCGAATCTGAGTTATATAACCAGTGACTCTGATTATACCGGGATGAAAGCCGGAGGAAGGAGTTCTGCATGATCTAAGGCACATCTCCTAGTGCTTGTTCTTGTCGCTGCTACTGTGTGTGTATCTCAGCATAATGAACTGCCCATCCCAGTGTGCACATATCGGAATTATTCTTCAGCATAATGGAACACGTAAACATGCAAGGCTGCAGCTTAGATTCATTATGACACAGCTTCAGCTAAACTATAGGTCAACCCTCACACTGAAAAGGATATAGGATTTCATCAATTTGGACCCCCCCTCTGCTAGGGTAAATCACAACTCATCTCTGTCCTTTCTTCTTATAGAATTCTGGTTCAAGTTTTTCTTCAAATTCTCTATGAAACATCTCCCTAACCATTAAGGGACTTTATCTCAGGTTGTCAATATTAGTGGCTAATTGTACTGACTTCCTTGCTGCACCTCTAAAAAAGAGACTCCATCTCCTAATTCTGGGCATTTTCACTAGCTGACTGGCTTCTCTGACTTCCTTCAAGTACCAGCTGAAATCTCATCATCTCCAGGAAGCCTTTTCCTAACCTAGTATCTTCCCTCTGTTTATAATTTCCAGTTTCTCCTGTATAGAGCTGGTCCATACACGGTTTTGTTTGTGCAAGTTGTATCCCACATTGGACTGTGAGTTCCTTGAGAAAATGTACTCTTTTGTCTTTCTTTGTATACCTAGTGCTCGGCATAGTTCCTGGAGTA
This sequence comes from Notamacropus eugenii, assembly GCF_028372415.1. NCBI lineage: Eukaryota > Metazoa > Chordata > Mammalia > Diprotodontia > Macropodidae > Notamacropus > Notamacropus eugenii. The sequence goes on along the minus strand of NC_092879.1, from coordinate 68,285,173 downwards.
CCGGAAATCTGCTTAAGAAATCTGTATGGACTGACTGACTAGAGGTTCCTGGAATAACCCATCAATGTATATAACTTGTAAAAAGAAACATAAATGCAAAGTAGTTTGAGGAGGAAGAGAACACCAACACCTGTGGGAGGAAGGGAAGACTTTTGAGTTGATTTTCTAACTCTCGAGACAAAGTTGATTATGAAGCAAACTCCCATGTCGATTCATTTTGGGTGACATTGTTTGTTATTCAACATGCCTACCAACTTCTAACTCCTTTCTTAAAAAAAGGCATTGATCCAGGTAGGATGCTCCTGAGTAAACTGCAAACCTTTGGTATTGTTTCTTCATCTGGAATGATATTTTCCAACATCTTATTTGCTGTCCTTCCCTGGGCCCATCTCCACATCAAAGTCATCTAATATCAAGGAGCAGGCTGACTTGGTTAGGCAGATCTTTTCAAGTTCTTTGCAGAATTTCTTCACCCTTTATAATAGAAGTGGATACAAAAGTTGAAACTATCTTCCTGGTGCTCCTTGGACCTGCAATCATCATAAGCACTGCAAAACAAGATGAGCAGGTGTCCCATGAAAAAGTATTTCTTAGGGAGCACAGCAGCAGCAGGTCTCAAACTACACCACAATCCAGTAATAATCAAAACCATTTGGTACTGGTTAAAAATAAAGATGTCAATCCATGGTACTAGAGTAAGGACTCATTATCTGACAAAAAATCTACAGTATGGCAGAAATTGGGCATAGACCAACATTCTCTCTATACACCATGAAAAGCTCCAAATGGAAAAATAACTTAGGTATAAAAGGGCACATAAACAAATTAGAGGAGTAAGGGAGAAAGCCCTTTTGCAACTATAGATAAGGGAAGTATTCATAAACAAATCTTTCATCTTTCTGAGCCTAAGATCCCAGAAGCAGAATCCAAGTTCTGATGGGATGGAGGCCAGAGTGTACATGATATGGTTTGTAGAAGTCCAAGAAGTGGTATGGTGGTCAGGTATAGGGCAAGATAATTTGGAAATTCAACTATCAGAGCCCAGAGTACTAGGGGGCAGAGTATGAGCTCCAATGGCAGGAAGTGTAGCTGACATGGTTTGCTTAGGAAGATCTTATAACTCATAATTCCATTTAGCTGCATCTCAAAAAATATTTTCTGGTTTCATTTAAAGAAATGTCAATATGGGTATGGTTATGTTCCTCCACGTGTGTATTACTGGACATGGATCTCATATTTAGATTACCAAGAGCTATTAGTGCTTAGAGATGGTCTAAAAATTAATCTCTTTCCTCCTTCCCACAATTCTCCTATAATCACTGTAGAGGGAGAAAGGGACTTCATAAAATCCGTTCATAAGATTTGTTTTGTACTCGTATTTGTTTCAAGAAAACCACATCCAAATAATTCTTCTCCAAGTGTCAAATCTGCTACAGAGTCTGTCTTCAAATAGTTTAATTGGCCATTAGACAGCAGACATGATCTTTTGTAGAACCACACTCACAACACTCATTTGATAAAATCTAACAGAGCTTGTATTCTACTAAGACAGCCTTCGTTCTTCAAGTCTCTGAGAACATAACAACTCCATAGAACATTATCTTCATCAAAAATATGACTCCTAGTCCCAAAACTAATATGAAAATGGAATTCTTCTGTCTGGCTCCTCACAAAGCTGAAATTTCAAGAAGCTTTTCCTAGGTTTACAGTTTCTACCAGAGTTGACACCATTGGGATTATTAATGATATGTGATAATATCAATGTTTCTTTTAATTTAACTAGTGTGATTATTAATACTGTGTTGCCTACATGTCACTCCTTCCCTATAAACATAATTGGATATATATATATATGTATGTTTAAATCCATTCCAGTGCAACCAAACCAAGATATAACAAACCTCAATTTTAAGACAAAATCTAAACTTTGTTATGATGGTTAGTGTAACATTCTGTTAGAGTTAACTACAGACTCATTTCAACCCAATTCTATACAATACATGTATTAAGCACCTACTATGTGCTGGGCCCACTGCTAGGAGACAATTATACATTTGAGGCCCTCTCCTAGACTCCAAGGAGAAAAAGACACATTCAAAACTGTTCTCCCACCATGAGGAGTCTATATTCTATAGTAATGCTACAAATTGTTTTTTGTTTCAACAGTGCATTAAAAATTATTCTAAGCTATACAATATTCTTCCACCCACCATAGTAAGTAGAATATAGTGACCATTGTGATAGTTTTTACTCAGGTCTATTCAATGAATAGGTGTTGCCTCACCTTTAGTGACTGCCTGCAAAGACCTTGGCCTAAAGGGCCCAAGGTCTCCCACTGCATCCTGGGTCATCTCCAGTCATCCTGAGGAATATCAGGTCTCTGGATTCAGATGATTCTGGAGGAGAAGTGAGGCTGGTGACCTGGACAGCCCTCCTTCATTCAAAACAAAGCCAAGTGCAAATCATTTCTCTGAAGGCATGGTCTTCTTCAACAATTAAGGACAAACACACAATCCTTTGTTCACTAAGGAGCTTATATGGCTTCCAAATTATCTTTTTCGACATCAAGTCTCATTTTAAGGTTCTGTACATGCAGAAACTGAAAATGATTTGACTCAGTCTGGCCTAATCAAAAACTTCAATTCCTTCTTTCTCATAAAGGACAGTGTAGAAAAAAACATGGCTTATTGAGAGTCCCAGCCAGAAGAGCTGTAATTAATCAAGTTACCGCTATACTTTCCAATTATAGCAATAAAGGAATAGAGAGATCAAGCCAAAATATAATGACACCTTCCCATAATGATGTTCTAGGGCTCCACACTGTGCAACCACCTCCCTACGCAAGAGGACCTCGTGATCAGAACATTGTATTCCTTCATGACCTGTGACTCAGGCAAGGGCAATTCACATCTCTTGGTCTCAGGCATCTCATGTCTAATATGAAAAGATTCAATTCGCCTATCCCTAAGGTCTAGTGTAAGGCTTTCATGACTTTCTAATACACTTGTCACCCATGACTGTGGATGATGGCATACTATTTAGGAGTCCCATTCCCCTACTAAACTCGAAGTTCCTGAGAGCAGAGACTGTCTTATTCATTTTCTTTCACCTTAGTGCATGCTGCATTAATCAGCACACATCATACGATTAGTAAATGTTTGCTTAGTACAAGTGAAAATTTAATTAAATCTTGTGCAAGGGGGCATAAAAATTAAGATGTAAAAATGTGATTCTATAATGGTAAAAACAGTGATAATAATTAGCATTTATATAGCATTTTAAGGTCTACAAAATGCTTACTTAACATACGTTATCTTACTTGATTCTCACAGCAATCCTGAAGATAGGTAATCTAATTATTATTATCCCCATTTCGTAGGTGAGGAAACTGAGGCTATGAAAGGTTAAGTGACTTGCACAGGGTCACATTGTTAATAAGTGCCAGGGACAGGATTTGAACCGAGGTCTTCCTGACTCCTCAGGAAGTTCATCCCAGGTGGGAAAAAAATTAAAGAAATTAGAAAAATAAGGCCAAATGATGTTAAAAGACTTAGCCAAGGTCATAAGGTGACCTTCACAACAATTCAAGACCTTTGACTCCAAGGCCAGCACTATTTCCACTATCCCACACTTGTGATATTTTTGTCTGGAATAGAAATGCTCAGCTCTGTACACAGGAAGGCTTTGGGGTACATTAGAAAAACCAACAAAAAAGGAATTAGCAGACTGGGTGTCTACCCACACACAGTTCTGCCACTGAATAAATGTGTGTCTTGAGGAAATCACTTCAGTTCAGCACACATGTATTAGCCACCTACTCCATACACAAGGTACACTGGACTACACCTGCAGATACAAGGATAAAAACAGCATATGTACTTTACACAAAGGCAAGATGTGACCAGGTGAGCATCATCGAAAGTACTGAGAGACAGGGCAAAGGAGACAAATGCTTAAAAAAAATACTCAAAAAATTTCTGAAGAAGGAGAAAACACTTTCATTTGGGTGTGGGGAGAGGAAATCAAGAAAGGCTTCACAGAAGGGACAGTATTTGGGAAGGAAGACAGAGTTTCTTAAAGACAGAAGTCAAGACAGAATATTTCCCAGAAAAAGGATACAGATTGAGAGATGGCACACTAGGCTCACAGAACAGCAAGAAAACCATTTTGGCTGGAACATGACATATGGGAAGGGGATTTGTGAAATAATAGTGGAAATAACGCTGGAAAGGTAGTACAGCACCAGATTGTAAATGGTTTTTAATACTAGGCCAAGGGGTTTCTTTTAACCTAGAGATGACAAGAACAAGTAATGCTTTTTGAATATGAAATTGACATGGTCAGCCTAATGCCTATTAAGGTGATTTTGACATCTTTTTGAAGGATAAATTAGAAAAAAAAGAAAACACTAGAGGCACTTCTACTTTCTGGGCCTCACTTTCCCTATATGTAAATTCCCTGCTTCTCTTTTTAGTACAGGTATGTATCTACCTGTTTCATCAGCAGATATGGGGCTGTCATCTTTTTTTTTTAATCTGACTGCTCATTTTTAAATCACTTTCTTTTTTAGATTTTTTAAAATTAAATTTTATTTTTTTAACCAAAGGAATTCTGACTTCTGTCCATGCCACTTTCCCCTCCCCCTCCCACACACTTGTAAAAGCAAGAAAAACAAAACCCCTGATAGAAACACGTATAGTTGAACAAAAAAAATTCTTGCCTTGGTCAAAAAATGTCTCAATCTGCACTCTAAGTTGTCATCCAGAGGCCTCTCCATTTGGAGTTAGTATTATGTTTCATTAAGAGTCCTAATTAATGGTTGATCACCACATTGAACAGAGTTGATAAGTCTTTCAGAGTTGTTTGTATCTACAACATTGTTGTCATCATATGAACTGTTCTCTTGGCTCTCCTCACTTTCCTCCACATCAATTTATGTAAGTCTTCCCAAGTTTCTTTGAAATGATACCATTCATCATTTCTTACAGTATAATAATATTCCATCACATTCATATACCAAATCTTGTTCAGTCATTACCCAATTGATGGGTACTGCCTTAGTTGTCAGCTCTTTGCCACCATAAAAAGAGCTGCTACAAATATTTTTGAACATATGGGTTCTTTTTCTCTTTCTTTGATCATGTCAAGGTGAAAACTTTAGAGTAATATCACTGGGCCAAAGGGATGTACAGTTTTCTAGTTTTTTAGGCACTCAAAATGTTTTCCAGAATGGCAGGCCCAATTCACAGCTATAACAACAGTACATTAATGTACCTACTCATCCAAATCCTCTATATTTGATATTTTCCTTTTTTGGTTAACTTTGTGCTTTTTAATTAATTTATTGATTTTTAGTTTCCAACACTCACTTCTACAAGATTTTGAGTTCCAAATTTTTTCGCCATCTCTCCCCTTTGCCCACTCCAACAGATTGTGCATTCCAATTACCCATTCCCCCAATCTGCCCTCCTTTTTATCACACCTCTCCCTTCTCTCATTCCCTTCCCTTCTATTTTCTTGTAAGGTAAGATATATTTCTGTAGCCCATTGACTGTATGCCTTATTTCCCAGTTGTATGTAAAAACAACTTTTAACATTGGTTTTGACAACTTTGAGTTTCAATTTCTCTACCTTCTTCCCTCCCCATCCATCCCACTTAGAAGACAAGCAATTCAATATAGGTTATACATGTGTAGTTACACAAAACACTTGTATAACAGTCATGATGTGAAAGAGAACTATATTTCCCTCCATCTTATCCTGCCCCTCATTTATTCTATTCTCCCTTTTGACTCTGTCCTTCCTCAAAAGTATTTACTTCTCATTACCCCCTCCTCCCATTTGCCCTCCCTTCTCTCACCTATCTCCCACTTATCTCCTTCCCTCTGACTTTCCTGTAGTGTAAGATAGATTTTCATACCAAATTGAGTGTGCATGTTGTTCTCTCCTTAAGCCAATACCAATAAGAGTATGGTTTACTCTTTCCTTCTCACCCCCCTCCTTCCTCTCCACTGAAAAAAACTTTTTCTTGCCTCTTTTATATGAGAGATAGTTTACCCCATTCTATCTCTCCCTTTCTCCTTCTTCCAATATAGTCTTCTCTCACTCTTTAATTTTATTTTTTAGATACCATCCCTTCATATTCAAGTTACCCTGTCCCTTCTGTCTATATGTATACAATCCCTCCAACTATTCTAATATTGAGAAAAGTCTCAAGGGTTACAAATATTATCTTCTCATATAGGAATGTAAACAGTTTAACTTTAATAAGTCCCTTATGATTTCTCTCTCCTATTTACCTTTTCATGCTTCTCTTTATTCCTGTGTTTGAAAATCATATTTTCTATTCAGCTCTGGTCTTTTCATCAAGAATGCTTAAGAGTCTTCTATTTCATTGAATGATCTTTTTCTGCTGAAGTATGATACTCAGTTTTGCTGGGTAGGTGATTGTTGGTTTCAATTCTACCTCCTTTGACATCTGGCACATCATATTCCAAACCATATGATTCCTTAACGTAGAAACTGCTAGATCTTGTGTTATCTTGATTGTGTTTCCACAACGCTTGAATTGTTTCCTTCTGGCTACTTGCAATATTTTCTCCCTGACCTGGGAGCTCTGGAATTTGGCTACAATATTCCTAGGAGTTTTTCTTTTGGGATCTCTTTCAGGAGGTAATAGGTAGATTCTTTCAATATTTATTTTACCCTCTGGTTCAGGGCAATTTTCCTTGATAATTTCTTGAAAGATGATATCTAGGCTATTTTTTTAATCATGGCTTTTAGGTAGTCCAACAATTTTTAAATTGTCTCTCCTGGATCTATTTTCCCGGTCAGTTGTTTTTTTCAATGACATATTTCATATTGTCTGCAATTTTTTCATTCCTTTGGTTTTGTTTTATAATTTCTTGATTTTTCATAAAGTCTTCTTTAGCTTCCATATATTCCATTCTAATCTAATTATTTCCTTCGGTGAACTTTTGGACCTCCTTTTCCATTTAGCCAATTCTGCTTTTTAAGGCATTCTTTTCCTCATTGGCTTTTTGGATCTCTTTTCCCATTTGGGTTAGTCTATTTTTTAAAGTGTTACTTTCTTCAGGATTTTTGGGGTCTCCTTTAGCAAGCAGTTGACTCAGTTTGCATGATGTTTTTGCATCATTCTCATTTCTCTTCCCAATTTTTGCTCTACTTCTCTTCCTTGATTTCCAAAATCCTTTTTGAGCTCTTCTGTGGCCTAAGACCAATTCATATTTTTCTTGGAGGCTTTGAATCTAGGAGCTTTGACTTTGTTGTCTTCTACATTTTGGTCTTCCTTGTTACCAAGGTAAGATCCTATAGTCTGATTCTTTTTCTGGTTTTTGCTCATTTCCCCAGTCATCTACTTGACTTTTGAGCTCTTTGTTAAGGTCATGCTCTGCTTTCAGTGGGGGTGGAGGTGTGTACTGTCAGCTGCTTAGTCACCCTCCCCCTATTTTTGGGCACAGAGCTCCAGAAACAACCACTGCCTTTTCCCACTGCTGCTGCTGCTATGGGCTCCTCCACTCACTCTGTTGCCCTGGGGGTGGGGCTGCACCCCTCTACTCTCACACAGGTCCAACAGACTTTTTCCACTGACTTTTCAATTTGTCCTCTTCATTTTGGGGATGTGAAGTGTGACAGCTACCACAGGTGCCAGAGATTCAGGCCCCCTGAGTCCTGCTCAGGTCTCATCTGTGCAGGCACAGCCCATGCTGCACTCCAAGTGAGATGCAACAGATGTTTCCCATTGATCTTCCAGGCTGTCTTAGGCTGGAGACTTGCTTCATCCCATTATTCTGTAGGTTCTAGAGCGCCAGAATTTGTTCAGAGTCATTTTTACAGGTATTTAGCTGGGCTTGGGGGGAGAGTTCCAACAAGTCTCTGTTTCTACTCTGTTATCTTGGCCTTGTGTTGTTGTTGTTGTTGGATATGAAGTGAAACCTCACAGCTGTTTTAATTTGTATTTCTCCAATTATTAGTGATTTAGATCATTTTCATATGACTATTGGTAGCTTGTATTATTTCACCTGAAAACTGCCTATTTGTATCCTTTGGCTATTTATCAACTGTAAAATGGCTTTTATTCTTATAAATTTGAATCTATTTTCTATATGTCTTAGAAATGAAGCCTTTATTAGAGAAACTTGCTACAAAGATTTTTTTTACTGTTTACCTATTTCCCTCCTGATTTTAACTACAGTAGTTTTGTTTGTGTAAAACCCTTATGATTTTATAATTATTTCAGAGTTTTATAATTTAAAACCATCCAATTTGCCTTCTCTGACTGTCTCTGTCTCTTGGCTTATCATGAACTCTTCCTGGTCTATAGATCTGATGATTTTCTTGCTCCTCTAATTTGTTATGCTATCACCCTGCATGACCAACTTTTCTTTTCTTTCCAATCACATACTTCTCTAATAACATAAGATAATACTAATTTCATTAATAGAGAAGTATTTTAGAAATTCTAACTGCTATGGTACTGCTCTAGCTACTCCTAGTTCCCAAGGTTGGTAATACAGAAGGAATAGAAAAAGCTAAATTCCTATCTATTCTCTCAAGACACCAAAATCTATTGTTTCTAGAAACTAATTTTTAAGAAATGGAAACTACAGGATACTCAAAGGTCTAATCCCCAAATCATTTGTGTCTGAAGAAAGTAACATTTCATGTACTTATTCACATTTAAAAGTATTCTGGGAACATTAAGCAAACTAAAGAAACAAGCAAGGATACAAAACATGAGACCTATCTCACCCAGGAAAACATCCCCCCTCTGATTCCCTGCTCGCCTCTTCACTGCTGTCACAATCCATGCTTAAAGTTGATGATAAAAACCTCCAATACCATTTGAAATGAAACTGCCTTTTCTTTAAGACTGCCATCTTCCTGTTTACAAAGCAGTGAGATAGCAGTGGAAATGAGGTGTTCTGGTGAAAAGCCAATCAATTAATTAAGTGTTCTGGTTTAAAAGGTTTCTTCCAGACTGCATGAGGGAAATGAAGGTAGAAGCATGGCATTGAGAAGAGACTTCAAAGTGACTGTGTCAAAAGAAAGGAAAAGCAAGATCCACAGATAACTGAGAATTGGAACCAAGAGCGTCATATTGAAAGCATCTTGTTCTTACTTTTAATCACCCAATCAAACACATTCATCAGAATTCCATTCTTCATTTCACCAGTCCAGTCCCTCCCACATGCTCTTTTACACACCACAGGCAGATATATCCAAATGGTTCTAAGACCTCACTGACATGGGTACTTCCTCCATAGATATAGACTACCACTCATTAATACCTTTTCATCCTATGTAATTATTAGCTATGATGTTATATGGATCAACAATAAATGACTTGCCCAATAGAACAGAGGTCTTTTTCAGTTTATTATACAATGATTAATTAATAAATAATAATATATTAACAATATAGTAATTGAAACATAATTATATTAAATAAATATAATTAAATATAGTAATAGTATAATTATTAATTATTAACTAATTATACAATTATACTAAGCATACAATACTAATTATAGAGATGAAGGAAGACTATGCATTACCTTCATTCATATGACCAGCCCACTTCTTTTTCTAATATAACTTTTTCTGGATGATATCTTTGATACAACATCTACCTTTCAAGGCAGAATTTTGCAATTCAGTCCAATCTTCTCCTCCTATTAAACTCTGGGCTCAGATCATTATCAGTATGCCAGTGTGTGAATGGTTGAACTCCATGGTTGCTTGTCCAACTATATGTCATCATCTGGGCAATGTTCATTTTTCATCTGCTTAGTTTGTTTTTCCAGAGTGAAAGTCTAGGCTGTTTTCTTTTGAGTGTCCATGGATTTCACTGAAGATTCCCTGTAGTTTTCAGAGGCTTGATGCAATCATTTAAACCTTGCCAACTCTGCTATGGCTGTGATTGTTCTAATAGCACAAGTCTGAAGTGAAAGGGAATCATTTGTTCAGTAGATCCCCAAAGTGTACTTACCTTCTGGGGGAAGTCTAATGAATCTAATGAGCTATTTGATTGATTTATGTTTCCATATTTCTTCAGGGACTTTTGAGAGGCCTTTGCATCTTATATGTTTGCTGTGGTGAATGGAATTAAATTTCTTTCATAGTCAATACTCATATTGTATAATATGTGCCAAAGCCAGAGTTAGGAAACCTATTCCTACATTTGGGAAAGTTAGGCATGAGTCATATCTAAGATTGATTTTGGAAATTTCCCCAAAGTTAAACTCTATGGTGCAGGTATGAGCTAAAGAGAGAAATAACGATCCTTTGGGTCATTCCCTCAGGCTCAAAATGAGTCTGTTTGAGCCCAGATCCTTACTCGGGGGTGGGTGTGGGTGTTATTCCAAAGGTAACATAATCTAAACATGGCAGATAAGAAGTACACAAAACTATAGAACATGGAAAAATTTGGAAATGAAATAAGAGAAATTCAAACCAAGTACTATGGGAGTTCAAAGGAAGAGTGATTCCTTTCTTTTGATGGGGGAAGTGATCAAAAAGACTCCTTGAAGAAAGTAGCATTTGATCAGAGCCACAAAGGAGAGACATATAGGTTGTTCCTCCCTCACCTTGGAACCCCTAAATCCCATCACAACTCAAGGAACTACAGTCAGGATCACAGAGGACCTTGCAGCTTTTACATTAAAAGATCAGAGGGATTGGAATATGATATTCTGTACAACCAAGGATCAATTACCCAGGAAAATTGAGCATAATCTTTCAGGCAAGTAGATGGTCACTCAGTGAAACAAAGGATTTCTAGACTTTCCTGATGAAAATGCCAGAGTTCAATAGAAAATTTGATCTTCAAATACAAGACTCAAGAGAGGCATAAAAACGTAAACAGGAAACAATGGCGGGAGGAGGGAGACTTGTAATTCAATATGGGCAAACTATTTACATCCCTATATGGGAAGATGATACTTGTTAATCTTGAGAATTGTATATTTATTACAATATTTAAAAGGGATATATATATATATATATATATATATATATATATATATATATATATATATATATATACATATATATATATATATATATATATATATATGGGGTATGGATGTAAATTAACTGATGTGATGATAAAAACCTGTTTAAGGGATGGGTGCAAATGGAGAAGAGGAAAGGAGGCAGGAAAGGGTAAATTACATCACATGAAGAGGCACAAAAACACATTATAGTGGAGTGAAAGAAGGGAGGGAGATGAGCATTGTTTGAGTTTTACTCATCGGACTTGGTCAAGGGAATAATATACTCAGTTAAGTATAGAAATCTAACATGCCTTACAGGCAGTAGGAGGGGAAAGGGGGAAGAAAAGAGAAGGGGTGGTTAGAAGGGAGGGAAGACGCAATAATGGAAATAGGAAAGAAAAGGGAGGAGAGCTGATAAAAGGGAGGGAAGATTTAGGGAGGCAGTGGTTAAAAGTAAAACTATTTGAGGAGGGGAAGAAAGAAATAAGAACATACTGGGGTGGGGTAAGGAGGGGAAATAGGATGGAGAGAAAGACACAGATAGTCATCATAACTGTGAATGTGAATAGGATGAACTCTCCCATAAAACAGAGGCAGATAGCAGAATGGATTAAAAACCATATTCCTACAATATGTTGTTTGCAAGAAATACATTTGAAACAGGGAGATACGCACAGGGTTAAGGTAAAAGGCTAGAGTAGAATATATTATGTTTCACCTGAAGTAAAAAAACAAAAACAGGGGTTGAAATCTTAATCTCAGACAAAGGAAAACAGATTTAATTAAAATAGATAAGGAAGGAAACTATATCTTGCTAAAAGGTACCATAGACAATGAAGTAACATCATTACTAAACATGTATGCACCAAGTGGTATCACATCCAATTTCTTGGAGGAGATGTTGAGAGAGTTATAGGAAGAAATAGACAGCAAAACTATACTAGTGGGGAACCTCAACCTCCCCTGCCTGAACTTGATAAATCTAACCTCAAAATAAACAAGAAAGAAGTTAAGAAGGTGAATAGAATTCTGGAAAAGGTAGTTATGTTACACCTCTGGAGAAAATCGAATGGGGATAGAAAGGAATATACCTTTTTCTCAGAGGTACATGGCACATACACAAAAATTGACCATGTACTAGAGAATAAAAACCTCACAATCCCATGCAGAAAGGCAGAGATAGTGAATGCATCCTTTTCAGATCATGATGCAATAAAAATTATATGTAAAAATAAAAGGCCATGGAAAGATAGACCAAAAGTTAATTGGAAGCTAAATAATCTAATCCTAAAGAATGAGTGAGTCAAACAACAAATCATAGAAACACTCAATAATTTTATTCAAGAGAATGGCAATAATGAGACAACCTACTAAAATTTATGGGATGCAGTGAAAGCAGTTCTTAGGGGAAATTTTATATCTCTGAATGCTTACATGAATAAAATAGAAAAAGAGGAGATCAATGAAGTGAGCATGCAGCTGAAAAAGTTCGAAAAAGAACAAATTGAAAATCCTCAATCAAATACCAAATTAGAAATACTGAAAACCAAAGGAGAGATTAATAAAATTGAAATTAAGAAAACTATTGAACTCATAAATAAAACAAAGAGTTGGTTTTATGAAAAAAATAATAAAATTGATAAACCTTTGGTCAATTTGATTAAAAAAAAGAAAGAAGGAAATGCTCCTCTCTCCTCCTTTCCTCTTCTATTCTACTATTCTTTGCCTCATTTACAACCCCCCTCAAATACCATCTCCTTTATGAAGCCTTTTATGACTATTCAAGTCAATGCTAAATACCCCCTTTTCTGAACTCTTTGAACAATGAATATCTATGCCAACTATATGGCAGTAATCATATATTGCCCCTAATTGTAGCTAATCTTTTATTTATTCATCCTTTCTCCCTATTAGAAATTGTATGAGAGCAGGGACTATGTCTTCTACTTAGTATCACCAATACCTAGCATGGGGTTTCAAAAGCATTGCTGCTAACCAAGATTCTACTAATTCTAAAACCCAGGTAACCAAGATCACATAATTTTAAAACTAAAGCTGAAAGGGACCTCAGAGGTTATCTAGTTCAAGTCCCTTATTTTAAAGATGCAGAAACTGAGGTTGAGAGGGGACATATCTTCCTTGAGTTGCACAACTAGCTGAGGGCAAAGTCTAGAATCCAGGCTTTGTGAATCCAAGTCTAGAGCCCTGTCTGCTACTGCATAACATCCCGATGGGGGCTATACCATTGGCTACACCATAGAACCAATACAAATGGAGCATCTGAATGGAAGCTTGGGCAAGTGGGACCTATGAAATCATAAAATAACACTTGCTGAAATGGTTCAATTTAGGGAACCAGGTATTGATTTGAGAGGAACCAGAAATTGAGGTTAAATGCCACCTGAAGGTGACTTGGAGGAGTAAATCTCCATTTTGCTATCAGCTCACTCTTAGGACAGCTTAGTGCAGTGGATAGAGCACCAGTGCAGGAGTCAGGAGGACCTGAGTTCAAATCTCACTGCAGACACTTGACACTTACTAGCTGTGTGACCTTGGGCAAGTTACTTCACCCCAATTGCCTCATCCTGGGTCATCTCCAGTCATCCTGATGAATATCTGGTCACTAGATTCAGATGGATCTGGAGGAGAGGTGAGGCTAGTGACCTGCACAGCCCTCCCTCACTCAAAACAAAGTCAAAGTGCAAGTCACGTCATTATTTCGCTGATGGCACGGTCTTCTTCAGCAACGAAGGATGAGCACGTATAAAGTAAGTATATCACTGTCCTATACTTCATGTCTATTGTATAGGTAAAAATCCTCTGAAGTACTAAACAAATTCTTAGTAATAGACCTTTTCATACCTCACCTCTCAATTTATTCTAACTAAAGAAACTCAAAATATGGATTGAAATGATGATTCTTTGTTTTAAATGCCTTCAGACTCCGTTCCTCCATGTAAGTATACTTATCCTCAGGACTTTGTTTTTTCCTGATAAGGTTCTTAATAGCACTTAACCCTGAGTGTATGGATATGTGTGGTCAAATCAAATCAAATTAACAAGCATTTATCACTACTATGTGCCAGTGTGCTTGAGGATGCAAAGAAAGGCAAAAACAAGCTCTGCTTTCAAGGAACTGCAAGTGCAAGGGGAGTGGCACCCTGTAAATAACTATGTGTAAACAAGAGACATGCAGAATAAACTGTAGATGATCAGAGAGGGGAGGCATCAGCATTAGGGGGAATCAGGCAAGGCTTCTTCTGAAGTTAGAATTCTAGCTATGGATTCAGGAGATGCCAGTTAGAAGGGTGGGGATTGCAAGCATGAGGAGAGCCAATGGAAACACATGAGGAATAGCAAAGAGACCAGTGTCACTAGCTGCAGAGTATTGGAGGGAAGCCATGTGTAAGAAAGCTCGAACGGTAGGAAAGGACGTGGTTAGAGAGGGATTGAAAAGTGAAGTGGAGAAGAAAAAGGAGCATTTCTATATCACTTACTACGTGCCAGACACTATGCTAAGCACTTTTTACAAATATCTTATCTGGTTCTCACAACAACCCTAAGAGATAGGTGCTACTGTTTTGTCCATGTTAGCATTGAGGAAACTTAGGAAAACAAAGGTTAAGTGACTAGTCCAGGGTCATACAACCAGTAAAGGTCTGAGGCCAGATATTAACTCAGGTATGCCTGACCCCAGGCCCAGCACTCTATCGACTGTGCCACCTAACTGCTTCTAGCACCAAATAGGAGAATTTAAATTTAATAATGGAGGTAATAAGGAGCCAATGGACTTTAGTGAAATATGGGGGGAGGTGGGGTGTGCCATAGTCAGAACTGTACTTCTGGAAGAACACTTTTTTTGCTGAGTGGAGGATGGACTAAAGTAAAGGAGACTTGAAGCAAGAAGATGAACCAGCAGTCTCTGGCAATAGGCCAGGTGTGGGGTGATGAGGGCCTGTACCTGAGTGGGGGCAGTGTCACCTAAGGAGGCAAGGAGAGGAGATCATAAAACAGAGGAGAGAAGGAGCATAAAATGAGAGATGTGTGAACAGAGAATCAATGGGACTTGGAAACAGATTGGATGGATATAGGGAGTGAGAGAGTGAGGGGTGGAAAAATGAACCACATGTTATCATGAACCTAGGTGGTGCAGTGGATAGAGTGGAGGGTCAGGAGTCAGGAAGACCTGAGTTCAAATCTGGCTTCAGACACTTACTAGCTATGTGACCCTGGCCAAATCACTTCACCCTGTTTACCTCAGTTTCCTTCTCTATAAAATAAGCTAGAGAAGAAAATGGTAAACAGTATCTTTGCCATGAAAACTCCAAAGGGTACCAATGAAGAGTTCGACATGACCGAACAGCAATTATAAAGCTGGGTGACTGGGAGGGTGGAAACACTTAATACAATGTGTTTTCAAAGTGATACAAAGGAATTAAAAGCTAAACCTTGAACTAAGAAGCCCTCCATTCCTCTCCTTTTTAGCAGAATTGGGAAACACAAGTTTAGATTATGAGGTTCCAATACCATTCTTTTGACCACTGCCTCAGGTTTCTAAAGTGGTATTCTGAGTGCAAATAGCCAGTATGCATCTCTGTGAAGCCACATCCCTTTAAGACATCTCCTTCAGATGCCAAATTCGGCTGTATACCATGTCAAACACAGATTCATCATCCCTCATTTTCTCCACAGGCAATCATTTCTAACTTTAGCTCTAAGCAAGACTGCAACCTCAATCTTTAAGATCTTTCTGACTTGCAGAACAATGTGTACTGGGGTTATCTGCAGATTTGACCTTGAGTCAGATGGTGCCATTTGACCATGAGTTTAGTCACTTGGCAACTAGGTGGTTCAGTGGATAGAGCGCTAGGCCTGGAGTCAGGAAGACTCAATTTCGTGAGTTCATATCTGGTCTCAGACACTTACCAGCTGTATGACTCTGGACAAGTCACTTCATCCTGTTTGCCTTAGTTTCCTCATCTGTAAAATGAGTTGGAGAAGGAAATGGCAAACACTCCAGGATCTTTGCCGGGAAAATCCCAAATGTGTCACAAAGAGTCAGACCTGACTGAAAAATGACTGAATAAAATAAAGTCACTTCCTTTCTTGGAGTTTCAGTTTGCTCATTTGTAAAATGGGGATGATTGCACTGATTTTACTGACCCCACTGCATTGCTGGGAAACTCAAAAGAGAAAATGGACATAAAGTGCTTTTTTTTCATTTACTATCACATAAATGATAATTATTGTCAAGAAGACCAGATAGTTTTCCCTAGACAGACCTTGGGAGCTGGGTTTAAAAAAATCATTTAGAGGTGCTACTACCTCCCATTCATCACGCACAAATGGTGTACATAGAATGAGACAACCCTTGAAGAAACACTGGGGGAATAGGTATGTGATGACAATGATGGGCTACAGAACAATGTTGAATTCAACTCAGCTGGGGTTGTGTGGTTCAGTGGAGAGCAATTAACTTGGTGTCAGAGGATCTGGGTTCAAATCTTTATTATTTACACTTATTATTTGGGGGCTTTGGGAGAAGTTGCTTTACATCTCTGTACCTCAGTTTCCTCATCTGTCAAGGGAAGGCATGGACTAGATGACTTCCAAAGTCAAGTATGACACCAGAACTAATGATCTGTCATCATTTAATAAATTGTCAAAAGGTCTGTTTGGATATAAATGAATAACCTAAAGAGCTACTTTAAGTGCTTATAACATTTACTTTGAAAACAGTAGAGAACGACTGCTTTTCAAAAATGGATGATACTAAGATGTGACCTCCTCTTTCTGAATAAAGACTATAATTGTAGTCTGGAGGATATAAACCATTTTTAAAGAGTCCTCAGTGTTTTAGGCTTTATAATATGCAACAGAACCTTATTTTCTGTAATGTAGTTGATTTAAGCTCAAGCTAGCATAGTCCAAACCATGAGTATATATGCATTCAAAATGGTAATAATTTGATATACTATTTAAAATTTCAGTTGTGTTCTCTCCTCACCCCATTTTCTTAGATATTAATGAATTAATGAATCTCTAAAGGATAGTACAGGTAGCCTGAAAAAAAAAAAGATGTCTTTTGGAATAAAGAGAGAAATTGGTGGATTACAATTTATTAGTTTCAGAATAATGGCGATTTCCTTCTTTCCTTCACTTGCCTTCACTCAGCTAACGGTCTCATTAACAGCCACACTTCTCCAAGAATAAGAAAGTAGGACCATGCTACATCGATTGTAGTCTCATGGTGATCAAACCACTTCAATATAATGCCGCTGCCTGGTATCTGTCATTCAGTGCTGGGAGGTCAGAGGGAAATCTTCCACATCACAACCACTTTTTACAAGTAGCATTAAATGGGCTCTATTAAGAAACTGTTGATGGTATTGCAGCTTCTGGAGTGATTTGATAACTCCATCAACAATCTGAAAATGATGAGCAAATGAATTGTTCCTTAGGGGAACACAGAGTGGTTCCACAAAGCCTTTTTTATCTTTCCTACATGATTAAAGTCACACATTTCCTGACAATTAATGAAACTGTGTCACATCAACAGTGATATCTCATAATCTAACCCTTCATTGAAATGGAATCGCTTGAGTAACTTCAAAAGCAGCTGGGTAAATGAGAAAGGCCCACCTCAAGAAGTTTCTTCTCCATGAAGCCTCCTGGGACTCTCTGAATCACTGATGATCCTACCTCCATATCTCCAGTAGCAATCATTGCCTGGGTCATTTTTCTGGAGTTGAGCATATGCTGTGTTTTCATTGTTAATTATCTTTCCTTACCTATTCTTTCTTTCTTCCCAACTATGGAAATCTGTTTGAGTGAAGGGACTGTGTTTTAGACCCCTTTGAATCCTTAGGATCTAGCACTAGAGAGTAGCAACAATTCAGCCAATAACTTCAAAAGTTTTGACTAATCAAGATACCTAGTCAGTTTCCATGTATTAAGAAGCCAAGTTGACCAAAACTCATAAGCATCTAATGTATGCTAGGCACCATGCTCAGCACAAAGACCAAATAGCCCCTGCTTTCAGGAAATTCAAACTCCCGCAGGATAAATATGCAGACAAATAGCTATGTACAAGTAAGAAAGATACAGGATAAACTAGAAATAGTCAACAAAGGGAAGGCACTAGCATTAAGTGGGGGTTGAGAAGAGCCTCTTGCAGAAGGCAGGGTTTTAAGTGAGGCTTGAAGAACTCAAAAGAAGCCAGGAAGGAAGATGAGGAGGGAGAGAACTCAAGAAACCAGAGACAGCGCAAAGGCATGGTCAGGAAATGGAGTGTCTTGTTCAAGGAACAGTAAATACACCAGTGTCATTGGATGGCAAAGTACAGGGAGGGAAGTAAGATGTAAGAAGCCTGGAAAGATAGGAAGGAGCCAGATTGTGAAAGGCTTTAAAAGCCAAAAAGAGGATTTTTTAATTTAATTCTTAAGGTAATAGGGAACCATGGTACTTTACTGAATAGAGGAATGACTAGAAATGGAAAGTTTCAGTGATGTAATTTTATAAATTTTGCCTATCCTACAACCAGATCCTCATGCTTCATAAAGCATTCCCCAAAGGAAGACAGGAACTTTCAGAAGCTGAATTCAATCTTTGGGGCCACAAAGGAATCATTAAGTGATCTGAAATAACTGACCAAAAGGTCCCTTCCTGGTTTCTGCAAATGGAAGATCCCCAAAGGCATAATTCCTTCCCAAGGAGTAGTTTATGATTCCAGAGAAGTTAGATCCACAGGAATAACCCAAAAGAAGCATTTCTGAGTAGATCAGTGTACAAATAGTATGTGTATACACACACACACACACCTCACTTGTTTGGGCCTGGAATGGTTGGCAGCCATAGGCACATTTCAATCTCAACTGCAGTTCAGCGAATTGTGTTGTTTTTATGGCTAGAAAGAATCTAAGTATTTTCAGCTCTTTACTATTAATATTAGTGGTCCTCTTTGAATACGTAGTTTAAAAGGATTCATTTACAGAAAGGAAAAAAACCCAGTGGGGATCAATTTTTATCTGGTCAACGGCATTCTTAGTCAGGACCGATGCTTCTCCCTCCCCACCTTTCTTCCACCTGGCTTTCGGCTCCTTTCAGATAACAACTTATCCCGTCAATTTAAAAAATGTAGAAGGTGTTGTGCATTTTCAATGCTCCCTTAGTCTATCCTTCTGGCAACATAAATTTGAACCAGCTGGAAGTGGTGGGGTTGGAGGTATTTCATTTTTGTCTTTTTTTTGTCTTGAAATACTGTTTGCATTTAACATTTCTCTCTACTAGCAAATGTAACGTATAAACTATTTTGCTGTTCTCTCGGGTAACCCGGGATTAACTAAAGTGCACATATTTTCAGCAGATGCCCTACAGTTATTTTTGATTAAAACAAGCTGGTAGTAACAGCCAGGGGAAAAAAAAGTTTTACACCTAGCAACTTGGATCATGTTCTTCCAAATCAAGGGTTTCGACATCCGGGAACACTCTTCTCCCAGGGACATGTAGTGTCAGTCTTTAATAGGGATGGCAAGGCACACCACTTTGAAAGTGGGAGGGCAAAATTGGAGGCAGAAGTTTACAGGTCTCCAAGCTGTAGCCCAAGCATTATATATTTCAACCTTATGGCATCTTGATAGACTGTTGTGTGGTAATTTCTTTAAACTTGCTTTGGTTTTGCCTAGTACCCATAACTGATGCTTTCCTTTACACCGCTCATTCATACAGCAAACATTTATTAAGCCCTTGCTGTATAGAAGTCATACTGATGGGAATACAGAAATTAAAAAACCTCACACAGTTTCTGCTCTCAATGATTCTCCTCTCCCATGTGGTATGCAAAGCTCAAAGGCTTCAAAGTATAGAGCAAAGGGGGAAAAAAAAACTACCTTACCTTTCTAAGCACATAATGTCATAGAGGGAATATCTGACCAACCATCCACACAATGGTTTTGTGAATAGTTCCACTCACTGAGCCTTTCCAGATCATACACGCTAATGGCATATTGAAGGATGACTGTGTGTCTTTGGGAGGTAGAGAGAAGGATGTCTGCACATCTTGCTATTTCTTTTTTTATTACAAACTCTACTTAAGATCTAGTGGAGTTGAACCCCAGGCCTAGAGTTTTCTAACACACAGGTGACATGTAACAGCAATTGCTGTGCAAAAATTGGTTCATTTTATAGCAAGCAATGAGCAAAACATCCTATCTTGATCCTCCTGCTCCTGCCATTTGGAAGTCTCTTCTTAAAGCTGTCAGGGCAAAGATAAAAGCCCATCTGAAGTGAGTCTACTGGACATCCTAAGATGAAACCAGGAAACAACCAGTAGATTTTTTCTACATTTTTCAACTCATACTATGGACTGCCATAAGACCATGGGCTTTGACCAAGGGAAAAGAACTCAGGGGTCAAATAAGATCTCATATCCCACACAGTGTTTTTCTTATGCGCAACAAAAGGAAATAAGTAGCTCCAATCATAAACAGAAATTCAGGAGTTATTATGCTAGGCATGGCTAATATCTGATAAAGTTTAAGTCTTGATCCAAATCTCCTATTCCTTTCCAACTCTTCATTATGCTACAACTGAACTTCTAGAGTCACCAAGTTCATAATGTAGTCTCCCAATCTCTCTACCCAATAAGCTAGCCTGAACTCTCCTTGCACCCAAATGAACAAAAAGCAATAAAAGGACTACTATGGATGTAAAGAGTAGCACTCAACTTGGCATTCAAAGCTCTGAACAATCTAACCTCTATCAGCTTATCTTGCTGGTGACAGCGCTCTGTAAAAAGGCTTAACAAATTAAAAAGTGGTACCATGACTCCTTGTACTTATCGAGTATATTTCTGCCTCTGGTTCTGGCTTGGATTCTTCCCTCTTCCTTGAATTCCCTGTCCTTCTTCTATACTGGTCTAAATCTTATCCTCTCTTTAAATATCACTTCCTTCAGAAAACCTTTGCTGACCATGACAGCTAGCCTATAGTACGAGTTGGCTATATTATACATGTAACATCCAGTTTAAGCAGCCTCATATTATGTTATCTCCAGGCAGCTAGGAGGTGCAGTGGCTAGAGGGTTGGACCTTAAGTCAAGAAGATCTGATTTCAAATCTAGCCTCAGACATTAACAAGCTCTGTGACCCTGGGCAAGTCACTTAAGTTTTATATGCCTCAGATTCCTCACCTTTAAAATGGGGATATTAATAGCACCTACTTGTGAGGATTGAATGAGATAATATGAGATAATAAATCACTTTGCAAATCTTAAAAAGCTGGCTATTATCATTAGCTATCTATTTTTTTCTCTGTGTAGCCTAAATCTCCTCAACTAGACTCATCAGATACTTGCTGATGAGGGCCATGTCTTTGCCTCTGTATCCCATAAATTCAGCACAAAGGAGGTAGGATTCAAACATGGCTCTCCAGGGTGGTTTTCATTGCAAATTTCAGGCCTGAAACTTAACTCATGGTTACCAAGCTTCCTTCTTGATGTCTGTCCTCATTTTTGTGGGCCTGTAAATCCAAAGCAAGAGTATCTTTTCAAGATACTAGGATGGTTTGGAGGGATAATCAAAGACTGCTCAAAAATGGAGGAAAAAGAATTTTTAAGGTACCGGAATCTAACACAATCATAAACATAACATAATCAGTGGTCCTAGCAGTTTAATTGAAACTACCCTCTAGCCAAATAGGCTTTATCCTGTTAAGAGTCCTGCCATCCCTTTGGTTTCAAAGTTGTCCATTTCTTGAGACTCCACCTCCCATAGGAATTAAGACCATTCCTCTCATCCTGGTCACCTCAGGAAATCCTCTTCATCTTTCTGTTACTGAAGTGGCTCAAGTCACCACTTTAGAATGCAAGCCTCCCTCTCAAATTCAGAGTAAGGGGCCCAAAGGCAGCTGGGAGCTGTTTTCAAATCAGTTTGCCAGAAGAGACCCAGATGCCATTTTGCTATTTAAATGACACAAAACTCAGCCTTGCAGGAGCACACATCCCCTCAGAATAGGCTCCTTAACATGCAAGTACACTGTCTGCCTAAACTCTGCTTTTCTGATTAAAGTTTGGTATTTAATTAAATTTTTCTTTAATTAAAATGCAAATATTCTAGGACTTTCACAATAAATTGTTTACACCAGACTGAGTAACAGCCCTCAAAGGCTTTGGGGAAAATGGCTTCAATTGCAAGCTATAGATTCAGATTTCACTGCTCACTGAAAATGGGTAGAGATCTATTTTTCTATTGGCTTAATCTGCTGGCAACACAAAGTGCAGATATACTCCTTGGTATCTGGAATTCATGTGCGGAGAATACAATTCCCCAAGTTCTCAGCTGTTAAGCAAATAATTAGGCCAGTTCAGACTTGGGCTCTTTTTTGAGTTTTGAGACAATTCTCTTACGGGCTTTTTGGCAGAAGGGAACACTACAAAGGACTGACATTTTCAAGGATTTAAGTTAAGGTGTTTCCGTTCTTTCAAATTTGTCAATACAAGCCACTGAAGACCACTTTTTGGCCAAAGTAACTCCTACAACCATCAGCTAAGGCAAGGAAGTGGTTGTGATTTAGTGATTTACTTTGCATTTACTTTCAATATGTTTTACATTTACTTATCTGTTTACAGATTGTTTTTTCCTAAAAGGAGAATGTGAGCTTCTTGAGGGCAGGGTCTGTTTCCTCTATGTATATCCAGAATCACACATAAAAGGCACTTAATGAACCTTGAGTTGGAAGCACCTGAACTGTGATCTGTGTTTGTGAGACAGAGGAAATGACTGATCCTTGAAAACCTGAAACAGTAAATGAAGATGGCTACTAAGATGTGATCAAATCAGCTTTTTCTTTGTATCCTGAGTGTCTAGTGCATGAACATGATTTTTTCTTTCCTAGAAAATGATAAGCATGAGTTCTAACAACATTCCTCGATTAACATCAATTGAAAGGTGGGCCTCCATTCAAAGCTATACTGCCGATTTTGACTTACATTCAACTTTATTAATTCCTATGTGTAAGGAAAGATAGGTATCTATTTGGAATACTGGACAAGTAGTTTAGAAAGTAATGATATTTACAATCAATCTTTAGACAATGCTGAGAGAAGGAGGAATGGGAGGGGGAGGGGCAGGAACTGATTCTGACATATATTTTTGAAAAACAGGTAGATCTCCCTTCCAAACCTCAGGGAAACAGAAAATCGGACATCATCAACAATCCAGTGCCACTTAAAAGAAAACCTCAAGGAGGTAGCATTCATTAGCAAAAAATGAAGCAACAATGAAATGCATCATTATTTCCTTTTCAAATATTTCAGAACGCTGATCTAAGTCAAACCAAGAGGTAATACAAAAAATGATTTTGAGGTTAAACAGAATATATTTCTAAAAAACACTAAAAGAATCAATTCCAGATTTGTTTATTATTTAACTGAAACTATTTTTAGAATAAATATGATCCCAGGGGGAGTATTTGAACAAATTTTCTTTATTTTGGTGAAACTCCTAGGAAGAGCACTTGATACAAAACTCCATTTCTAATATTCATTGTTGATCTGAGAAACTTCAACAAAATAAATCACTAATATTTGACACAATCTCCTTAATCACAGAAATTCCTAATTTCTGGCCTGCAACCATTACTGAAATTTCCCATGATCATTTACATGCTTTTTTTTCTCCTCACAATTATTTTAGACCTAAAGAAAGATTCATTTTCTTTCACCTTACTGATGTGCCAGCATGTTTAACTAGCATATCTGAAAAACCAAATCTAGAAGCCAGAGTCAAATGGATGCTCCCTGCAATCACAGTTGTGATCTACAATAATGCTATTGATGTCACTGTCCCAGAGCAAAGAGAAGACATGATCTTGAACAGAGTTGAGTTTCTGTGAAATAAAACTGAAAACAGGCAGGGGTGCTCTGAAAAGCGACGTGAATATGTGAGTTAATATGTGAGCTAGTCCTAAGAAAGCTTTCTACCCACTGTTACAAAGCATCCATCTTGAGACTATTACGTATTAGTAAGAGCTGTCTAGTCTCCATGTGATTTAAGAATTCTTAGCAAAAGTCAGTAGCATGGAATGAACCAAGTCAGCTGGACATTTTTCATATTAGGGGTGAGAGGGAATCCCCCATTTCAGGAAGGAAAAAATGAGATACTTGAGATTTGAAAAATCCATTTAACCAAGAAGTACTATCTTCCTGGATATTTATTTCCTCTATAGCCTTAATAGATGTATGTATGCATACACACACACACACACACACACACACACACACACACACACACACATATATATATGTATACATACATACATATGCATATATATACACATATATATGATTCTATGTTCCTGACTTTCCAGGAAGTTTTCTCTAGACTTGATTGTGTAGACATGTTTTCTATCTATATTCTCTCCTATACAGGTGTGTATTTTCCTTATATTCTCTATGTAAGGGTGTGTATCTATATATGTATATATATATACATATATATATACACACATACACTCTCTATATTCTCTACTACATAGTTGTGTGTTCTCTCTATATTATCTTACACAGAAAAGTGTATTATATTCTCAATTATGTGGGTATCTACATTCACTCTATATTTATTCCTCTGGTGCATTTGCTAGGATCAACTCTGTTAATTGACAGGCACAATTTTCCGTGAATGAAATGTTGTAAGTCGATGTTATTCCTTGACCTTTTTTCCCTTGCAGTGCATATGGTTAAATAAATCTTCAGGAAATCCACAATAGTGTCATCTACAACCAATTACCATCAGCAATTGCTTTGTAAACACTCTACAATAAAACAATTTATTTTAGTGAACAGAATCTATGTCAGTCCAACATTAAAGTTAAAAAATAGCATGGAATCCACCTCAGCCACAGTAGTGCTTAATTGCTACCCAATTTGCATAATTTATACAAATTAATGTAGACTCAATAATTAGCATTTTCATATGGTTTACTGAAATCTAAAAGGCATAACAGTATGGTCTGTTAGCAATCGGAACATGTTTAAACAATATGTTTTGCAAGTCACTGGCATCCCAAGTTAGCTTTGTATAAAATGAGTGTCAGAGACAACATAGGCCTACATCGACTTGTGAAACCAGGCTTTATAATGCCAGCAGAGTTTAAGTTCAGTGATGTTCTTTGGGGGTGACAGGGATCCATGATTAACAACCTTCAGCTCTGAGAACAACTACAATCTACAAGTTAAGGACCTACTTATGTGTCAGGCACTCTGCTAAGCACTATAGATACAAAGAAAGGCAAAAACAGCCTCTACCCTCATGGAATTTGCATTGTAATGGAAGAGATAACATATGCATAAATAAGTATGAAAATAAGAATAATACAGACAAAATGAGTACAAAGGTAGTTTTGAGTGGGAGGGCACTAGCACATGGGGCAACCATGAAAAGTGGTGTGTGCCTACTGTATTTTGAAGAAATCCAAAGATTTCAAGACACAGAACTAAAGATGTAAAACATTCCAGGTATGGGGGGAGAGGGATGGCCACTACAAACTATGGAGATGAAATATTGTGTGTGAGGAACAATAAGTAGGCAGGTTTGGCTGAGCCAGAAGGGAGAGGAGTGTGCAAAGATTAGGAAAGTAGAACTAGCCCAGTCCAGCTTGTCCAGAGTTGCAAATGCCAAATATCTAATTCTAGACATAACAAGGAGCCACTAGAATTTATATTTCTTTCAGTCTAGCTAAAGTAGCAGTGAAAGGGACAGACCGGAAGCAGCATGGACCAGGCAAGTCGAACCACTCCAACTATGACCGGCATTTCCTCTTGAATTCAGGTGGAAAAAGCTCAGGACCCTCAGCGCAAAAACCTTGAGAAGAGCAGTGCCTCTCCCAACCACTACACTTGGCTCCTTCCTTAGCCTCCCACAGCCATCCTTGAGAGGAGAAATCATTTCCTGGAAGGCACTCATCCTCTTCATCACCCCCTAACAGATGCTGGCCAACTTCGACCAACAGGCAGGTAGTCACAGCAACTCCGGGAGTGACAGCACCCCTCAGACCACTGATCCTGCTTCTACCCAGCCCTCACAGCCATCATCCAGGGAGGAGGCTCTTGCTTAGAAGAGGCCAGCCACCCTTATCAATTGCCATCCAATTGCCACACACATGGCAGGCAAGCTACCCCTGCTGAAGCTTCCCTGAGGGAGATATAGGAGATGGCATGTGTCAAATAAGGCAAACCCACCACCATTTTTACCACCATCTCCCCTCAGACCCTGACAGAATTATTAGCCTGGGACACTGAATCTAAGAGTCTTGAAACAGCAATGCTTCCAGGGAACGGCCCCTAGACATCATTGTAGGAAGTAAGCCCTGTGGAGATGTAGCCCAGCCATAGGCTCCTGCACAGGCTCCAGGCATAGCTGCTGAAGACCCAAAAAAGAAGACTCTTAAGCTCTTCTTAACTTGCCCCCCTGCTATCACTGTAGTCTTTTTGCATCTTATTCTCCCCACCCACCCATGCAGACCCAGATCCAGCTATCCTGGTCTACTTGTCATGTCAAAAACAACATTCCTTCACTCATCTCCATGCCTTTGTAATTAGAATCCTCTGTGTATGGAATGCTTTCCCTCCTTACCTGTTGCTCCTAGCTTCCATGACTGCCTTTCATCTCAGCTCAAATCCCACCTACTGAAGGAGGCCCTCCCAGTCATCCTAACTGCCAGTATCTTCCCCTGGGAGATTACCAATAACTGCATGTAGAGTACATGTCCCTACCTAGTGATTACAGAACATATAATCCTTAAGAACAGGGAATATTGTTTGCCTTTCTTTGCATTCCCAGGGCTTAGCATAGTGTGTGGTACATAAGAATCACTTAATAAATGATTTTTGATTGATTTGGTTCCCTCAACAGTAAAAAAGTTCATTACGAATGGGTGGTGGGGGTAAGATGAGCTCTATTTTGGACATACAAAGTTTCAGATGGCTACAGGATAGCCAGGTCACAATGTTCAATGGACATCTAGTGGTGCAAGACCACAACTCCTAGGAAACATTAGAGATAGCTGCGTAGATCTGAAAGTCATCCATGTAGAGATGGTGATTGAATCTACAGGAATTGGTGAGGTTGCTGAGTAAGAGAATATAGAGAGAAAAGAAAACAGAATAGAAAGATGCCTTTGGAGACAAAAGGAGCTAGCTGGTGTGATATGAAGGACAAACCAACTAAAGAGACTGAGAAAAGTAGTCAGATAAGTAGAAAAAGAACTTGGAGAGAGAAGTGTCATGAAAACCCAGAGAGAAGAGAGTAGCTAGTGGAGTATGGTTAACAGTGTCAAATGCTGCAGATAAAGTCAAGAAAGATCCTGAGAAGTAACCATTAGATCTAACAATTAAGAAATCATTGGTAATGCAGATCGCATTTTTAGTAAAATGAAGTTAGAAGTCAAATTTCAGGGGGCTTAAGAAGAAAGTAAGAGGGTTAGTGATACGTAGCAAATCACATGAGGAGACACTGGTCCAATATTTTAGTTTTTCTAAAGAAGTTCAACACATGCTCAATTGTACAGCCTAGTGTTTTACAGAACTGGGGGGGAAAAGATCAGAAAATTCTCCTGCTTTGGGGAGACTTAGGAAAACACACTTGTCAACATATACAAGCAGAGATGTAAGTATATCATTTCCAATGATAAATGAATGTCTCAAAAATGGAGAGAAAACAGTCACATGACTGTCATCCTTTTTTCCTGGGGTGGTTATCTATCTTTACACAATTGAGCTGCCCTCTAGAATACTCACTCCATTAATCAAAAGAAGGATCTGTGTTCTGCCTAAGCCAGTGGAAATCAGGCTCATTCTCTGCACAACAAAACCCACACATACTGAATGCAATCTTTGGGGCTTGAGGTCAAAGGTTGGACTACAGCTTGAACAAAATATGTAATGGGGAAAACAAGGCTCTGTGACCTTTGGCAAGTTAGTCAGTGCTTTCAGCCTCTGTTTCCTCATTTCTAAAACTGGGAGAGGGTGGAAGGCTTACACAAGAGGACCTGAAAAGTCTGCCCAGTATTGGTTTATCATTGAAGAAACTGAAGCTGGGGAAGGCAAATGGAACCAAATGATT
The DNA here is from genome assembly GCF_028372415.1 of Notamacropus eugenii. Lineage (NCBI taxonomy): Eukaryota > Metazoa > Chordata > Mammalia > Diprotodontia > Macropodidae > Notamacropus > Notamacropus eugenii. The sequence goes on along the minus strand of NC_092879.1, from coordinate 68,257,039 downwards.
CTATTATTTACTGAGATTGCAGAAAAAAGCCAGAATTGGCAAATCTTACTTCAGATATCTGGAAACACTAATTTTTCATCTTATCTTTCATTCATATGGTTAATCAAGAATTTACTATAAAAAAGATCTTTAGGTCCTGTTATCGTGTGAAAAAAAATTGCTTTGACTTTGTCTCTGTACCAATGAAATCAGGGTATGTTATGACTTTATTCATATAACAAAGGGGTCTGTTGGAAGGAGAGATGGATGTGGAATCAGAAAGACCTGGGTTGAAATCCTGCCTGTAACAAGTGAGTTTGTTCATTTGTAAAAGGAAGATAATAATTTACAAAGCAACTGCGTCTCAAATAAGATATTACATAAAATATTTTGAAAACTTTAAAGTATGTATTAAATAAAAGTCTTTTTTGCTTGGTGTTATATTGATAGTTCCATGGAATCCTGATAGAAATGGTACTGGGTACAGATTGTTATTCTGAAATTATTATTGCACAGGTGAATAAAATAACTTTTTTTGTAACTCAAAACCATAGTATGTAAGTTTATCTTACACAGGATCACTGTAAACAATAACATATTTCCAGACTGCTTGAAGGCACTTTATGCACATTAATTCATTTGGACCCTACAATAACCCTGTAAGGTAGATATTAAAGGTAGTATTATTCCCCTCTTGAAGTTAATGAAATGAAGGCCCAGGATCATATAACAGTTAGTTGCTGTCACAGATAGGATTTGAGACCAAGTGTTCTTGAATACAAATCCAGTTATCTATCCTCAAAGTCTTCAAATTCAGAACCTCAGTAGGCTGACTTCTCTAGAGTATTTGTCCCACTTACTGAAGAAAAGGGGATGTCAACAATTTCTATCTCACAGAGTTGTGTCAATCAATGGGGATAATACTGTACTATAAAGCATCCACTTTGCAAACTTTAAATTGCTTTATGTGTAAGCTATTATTATTTTTACTAGCATGCATGTGGAAGGGGAAGATCAGGGGACCCTTGATCAATCAAGTTGCCCAAGCCACTTGGTGAAATGAAAAGATTCCCCTCTTTCAGATGTCACTGCTGATGGAGGGAGCAGGGAAGGGGAGAGAGAAACCACTTATCCCACATTCCTAAACTACAAGAGATTCAAGTCAATCCTCTTGACCCCAGGGCTTCCTCCTTAGCAGACTCTTGAGCTCACTTAACTGGACAGGCAGAGGTCAGTTCCAGTGTTTTTAAATTCTGTCTTTCCAGTTTACCCACATAAAGGAGTGGGAGGAGAAAAGGCTGGAAGCAACCTTTGGCCAGGGGGCAAGTCCATTGTCTCTGCCAAGTGCTTAACCTGCTTCCTGGCCTTTTCGTATGCAAATATGGCCACTTAGAGTCTTAAAGTGCTTTTTCCCAAGCACGCTTAATAAATTCCAAATATGGCCACTCAAGGTCTGAAAAGGGCTACCCTTTAATTTCATCAGGCCCTGCTGGCTACAACATCATCCTTATTATTGTCTTTTCTTCACATCTTTTCAATGGAGTTCAAAAAGAAATGGTCCAGAGACAAGTAATTGTCCTTCTATAATTCTTTTATATATAATATCCTGTGAACTATGACACAGACAGATAAAATAATTGATTTTTGTAACTAACTAAGGGTGTTGGGATCTCAGTTTATCTGCTATCTGTTCACTGAAAGCATATTCACACACTTGAAGATGATGATGACATGTAGCCCATCTGGCTACACAGTTTAGATAGCTTCTGTTAGGTCACTACATTTTTAAAGTTTTTTGTTTATCACATATACCTTGAGAACTAAAGATTTTTGATATGATGATACCTATTAAAAATGTTGTTCTTAAATGTTTCTGGATCAGCGTTATGTCCATGCAATTGTGGGCAACAGTTCTATCTGTGATAGTGCTCCAGTTGTAACATAGTTTATTGGCTGAATTCTCAAATGTATTTTGAAGTCTGTATTTGTAACACAGGGATTTTTCTGTTTATGAAAAATATAGAACTTCTAATGTGTAATTCATGTATAATTTTGATCCATTGGGTCTTCATGACTTGCTGGGTATTCAGTAGATGATAAATCTCTGCAGCTTGCAAAATATGTTCAACAGTTTCTACCATTTAAAAAAAATAAGTTGCTCTAATCAATAATACCCTAAGTCTAAATTCCTTAAAGACCACTCTTCCATAATTTCGGGTGACAATGCCATGATCCTGAATTGACATCATAAACCCTTTTCCACAAATCAATCGACATATCTCAATGATTCCTTCTACATTTCTTGCTCAATATATTGTTGGTGTTGACTGAGTCAATGCAGACATATATATGTATATGTACGTGTATGTATATGTATATGTTTATGTATGTGTATATATATCTTTGTCACTATTAGCATTTTTGTTATTCAACTCATTCTCATTTTCTAAACAAACTTAAATGAGGTTCACAAAGAAATAACCCTGTGACAAGTTACTATTCTGTTACTATTTTTTAATAGAAAATATTTTAAGGACTAATGCACAGATGGGAAGGGGAATAAGCATTTATTAAGCACCTACTATGTGCCAGAGCTAAGAGCTTTATTTGTGCTACGAGTTTTACCAATAGTATCTCATCTGATCCTCACAACCCTGAGAAGAAGGTGCTGTTCTATTATTATCCCCAATTTACAGTTAAGAAAACAGCAGCTAATAGAAGTTACATGACTTGTCTGGGGTCACACAGCTACTAAGTGTCTAAGGTTGCATTTGAACTCAGGTCTTCCTGAATTCAGGCCCAAAGCTTTATCCACAGTACCACCGATCTATCTCTAGATAGATAAAATAATTGCTTTTTTTATATGAAAACAAGTATATTGGAGCATTAGCTTATCCTCTGTAGGCTTGCTGAAAACACCCCTCAGTATAACTCCAAAAGTAGCAAGGACAATAGCAATGATATAAACTTCCTCTTATTTCCACATGACTTTGATCTCCTTACTAGGCCTCTACACTGTGAAATCTTTTCATTTTTTGTAGCTGAAAGACGATGAGGACTATGTAGAGTGACATCTGTTAAAAATTGTTCCCAAGTTTTTTAGAGATCAGTATCACATCTGGATGATTTTGGATAAGAGATCAGTCTGTGTTAATGCCCCACTTCCAGTATAAGTTATTGATTGAGTTGTCCAGAATATTTTGAGATCTATATTTGGAGTATGGAGATCTATTTTCTCTCAGTCCATGAAAAATAGAAAAATTTTAATTTATAACTCTAGCCACCAAATGATTGATGTCTTACTATATAGTTATGGTTGCTAAATTTTTACAGTTTGCAGTGGCATGCTCAAACCATAAACTGTAGTTTCTACCAATTCCTTGCATAATATAACAATTTTATAATTCCTGGTGGCAATGACCTCATGCTGAATTATCATTATAAATCCCTCCACTCCCCAAAACAGTTAACAAGTCACTAAGCATTTATTAAGGGCTTCTATATGCTAGGCGCTAGGCACTGTACTCAAGCACTGGGGATATAAAGAGAAGCAAAAAGAAAGCTCCTCAAAGAGTTTACACTCTAAAGGGAAGCTGAAAAGTTGAGAGTAGGTGGAAGGTACCCACTTGGGAGGATGGTACTAAAGGATGGAGAGACATAAGCAGTGGCAGGAAAAAAAAATACAGGATGACTAGCCTGGGCCCTTTTTTAAAATGAGAGATCTGGGAAGAACTCATCTTGGAAAAGGCAGAGAAGGGGGCCACAAGGATGGAGGAATAGTCCAGGACAAAAAGGGCACAGTGAAGAAGGAATGTTCCTGGATGAGAAGACCATAGGCAGGGAGGAAACTTCCAGGGTGAGATGACAGCTGAGGCATGTCCAGAGAGTCAGAACCGAAGTCTGGAGAGGAATGACAGACCTGAGCCCTTTCTCAAAATGGAGGTTCCTGGAGGAATGCCCCAATGGAAGAATAGGAGCACAGCTATGAAGGAATGTTTTAGCAAAGATGGGGAACCTGCAGCCTCGAGGCGGCCACATGTGGCCTTCTAGATCCTCAAGTACAGTCCTTTGACTGAATCCAAACTTCAGAAAACAGAGGTAAAATTTAGATTCAGTCAAAGGGCCACAGTTGAGGACTCAGAGGGTCATGTATAACTTTGAGGCCACAAGTTCCCCACCCCTGTTCTAGAGTGAGATAGTTAGCTGATGCACGGTGGTAAATCCACATGAGTCAGTCATTTTTTCAGTGTTTCTTTGGTAACACAAGGTTGGCTGAATTCATACAAATGTCACTCATACAGTCTCTTAATTCCATTTCTCAGACATACCTATCCACATGATTTATCTGGATACAAGCTATTTTTTGTTACATTCCACAAATCTTATGGTAAATATATGTTAAAAGCCTTTATATCTGCTTGAAGTCATTTTTGTTTGTTCCAAAAGTATTTCTGTAGGTTTCTGACCTATTCATTACAAGCTGTAAGAAGGTTTACTGATCCTCTTCCTCATTTTTGGCAAGGAAGTATTTCTTTCTAGAACAGTCTTAGGGTGATGGGCCTTGTAATATATTAGTGTAGTACAGATTTTGGGAGGATAATTTCCAAATTTTATAGTCCCAAAATTGTACATTAAGACTAGCATTTCATGGGTATTTACTGCTTTAAGTGTTCTTCCTATTCAACTTTGATTTCAGGATGCCAATAACTCTCTTGATATATTCATCAGTTTTCTCTTTTATATCTTTATGCTTGCTCTGACTTGTCTAGAGGGAAAGACTGTATTATAGATATTATCTTCATCCCTTGGGTTCAATATGAAATCCAGATTCAAACTCAAAGTCTTTATTCTTTATCTTTCTTCAACTGTCAGCAAATATGTTACATTTGAGTCCAAATAACATTTTTATATAACTGGAAAAAGAGTCCATGAGATGAAAAAGCTATTTAGTATGCTTTTCAGGAAAGCCATAACAGTTTCATTTTATCTGCATACCTCAGTATTACATTGCAATTATTTCCTATAGTTCCTTGATCATAGGGGTCAATTATATGAGCTCGTCAGCTTTTTATTTTGAAGTCTGAATTTCCTTTTTTTCCTTTAAAACTATTTATTCTTTCATTTTTATGAACACTCCGCATCTCTTCCTTTCCCTATTCTATTGAACTTTGCTTTTAAATAAAAACTAAAACCAACATAAAACATTTGCATGACCCAAGCGAAATAAATTCCCACATTGACCATGTCCACAAATGTTAAGTCTCATTCTATATTTTAAGTCCATTATTCTTCTGGCAAGAGGTGGATGGCATGCTTCATCTTCAATTCTCTGAACTTGTATTAATGCCTACATTTTCACACATGCTAGGCAGCTCTGATCATCTAAGAAATCACAGAGGCAGAGAAATGAGGAAGACTTTGAAGAGTTTTCAAAGGCATATTACTCCTTATTTTTATGCCCTTGGCTTTAGGCTTAGAGAGTTACTTCAATCAAGGGGAATTATTTGTGGACATTTCAATTTTATAATGCCTGTTCTTCTTAAGTATTAAATCATCAGGGTAATGATTGCTCTGCTTTCTGCCTGAGTGACAGAGCTTCAGAGGCTGACACTACAAGACAGAATTGGGCACTAAACAGGCAGGGAACTGGGAGATAGAATGACATAGGAGAATGGGTGATAGATTTGAGGTCAGAAGATTGAAAGACAAATAGACTGAGGAGTTTGGAGTAGATGACTTTTAAGGCTTCTTTTCAGGTCTAGCATTCTATCAGCTTATGAATTTTAACTAAATCACTGTGCATATCATCTAAGCAAATTGGTGATAATAAAAAAAATGATTAAGCAAAAATAAATAAAATGAGAGAGTTTTAGATGAACCCTAACATTCCTTCCAGCTTTAAATCCTATGATTCCGAAAGAGCCCTGGATTAGAAGTCATACGACCTTGGTTTTGCACATACTCTCTGTGTGACCTTGGACAAGTTACATCAAGTCTGTTGGTCTCAATTTCCTCACTGGTACAATGAGAGTGATGAGCCAGAAGACCTCTAGGGTCCCTTCCCAGCTCTAAATCTATGATCATATTGGAAAACACCCATGTTAGATGGTGGCATCTACTGGTGAAATCTAAAAACAGAGATTAACAGTATTAAATACTGTAAATCCTCAAGCCACATTAAGAGAGTTAAAGTCTATAAAGGGCTAATCTGGCATAAAAGTGTGGTCTTGAATTTTGTACCTGACCCATATTAGCTGTATGATCATGGACAAATCATTTATCATCTCAGTTCCACTGACAACTCTCTAAGATAAGGTGTCTAACCATGTCAGTGAAAAGAGTTGCCACAATGAGAGTTCCCTACTTTAATGAAATCTCAGGTTTTGTAGCAAAAATGTTAAAAAACAATAATATATCTACCTAAATTAATTTACTTATTCAGTGTCATACCAATCAGACTATCAAATAATTATTTTCTAGAGCTAGAAAAAACTAATATCAAAATTCATCTAGAAGAACAAAAGGTCCAGAATACCAAGAGAACTAATGAAAAGAAATGCTAGGGAAGGTGGCCTAGCCCTACCAGATCTCAAATTGTATTACAAAGCAGCCATCATCAAAGCCACTTGGTACTGGCTAAGAAACAGAGGGGTAGCTCAGTGGAATAGGTTAGGTACTCAAGACACAGTACTCAATGAATATAGCAATCTAGTGTTTGATAAACCCAAGGACCCCAGCTTCTGGGATAAGAACTCACTGTTTGACAAAAATTGCTGGGAAAACTGGATAACGGTGTGGCAGAAACTGGGCATAGACTAATGCCTAACCCCGTACATAAGAATAAAGTCCAAATGGATACATGATCTAGGTATAAAGACTGATACTATAAACAAATTAGGGGAGCAAGGAATAGTGTATTTGTCAGATTTATGGAGAATGGAAAAATTTTTGACCAAACAAGAGATAGAGAACAGTATGAAGTGCAAAATGGATAATTTTGATTACATTAAACTGAAAAGTTTTTACACAAACAAACCCAATGCAACCAAGATTAGGAGGGAAGCAGAAAATTGGGAAAGAATTTTTGCAACTGGCATCTGTGATAAAGGCCTCATTTCTGGAATATATAGAGAACTGAGTCAAATGTACAAGAACACAAGTCATTCCCCAATTCATAAATGGTCAAAGGATAGGAACAGGGAATTTTCAGAGGAAGAAATTAAAGCTATCTATAGTCATATGAAAAAATGCTCTAAATCCCTATTGATTAGAGAGATGCAAGTCAAAACAACTCTGAGGTACCACATCACACCTATCAGTTTGGCTAACATGAAAAAAACAGGAAGATGATAAATGTTGGAGAAGAGGTGAGAAAGTTGGAACAGTAATTCATTGTTGGTGGAGCTGTGAGCTGATCCAACTATTCTGGAGAGCAATCTGGAACTATGCCCAAAGGGCTACAAAAATGGGCATACCCTTTGTTCCAGTAATATTGCTTCTAGGACTGTATTCTCAAGAGATAATAAAAATTGGAAAGGGTCCCACATGTACAAAAATATTTATAGCAGTTCTCTCTGTGGTGACCAGGAACTGGAAATCAAGGGGATGTCTATCCAATGGGGAATGGCTAAACAGGTTGTGGTACATGAATGTAATGGACTACTATTGTGCTACAAGAAATGATGAGCAGGAAGACTTCAGAGAGACCTGGAAGGACTTATATGAACTGATGCTGAGTGAAAGGAGCAGAACCAGGAGAACTTTGTACACAGCAACAACCACAGTGTGCAAGGAATTTTTCTGGTAGACTTAGTACTTCATTGAAATGCATGGACTTAGAAAATTTCCAATGGACTCAAGGCAAAATGCCTTCCACATCCAGAGAATGAACCTTGGAACTGGATCGCAGATAGAAACAGATCATTTTCTTTTGTATTATGTTTTGTTTTTTTTATGGTTTCTCCCATTCACTTTAATTCTTCTATGCTACATACATCTGATAGGAATGTATATGTAGAACCTACATAAGATGGTTCACCATCTCAGGAAGGGAGTGGGGAGGGAGTGGAAAAAAATGAAAGATATATGGAAGTGATTGTTGAACACTGAAAGCAAATAAAATAATTCAATTTTAAAAAAAAGAAATGATGAACAGGAAGACTTCAGAGAGGCCTGGAAGGACTTTTATGAACTGATTGATGCTGAGTAAAAGGAGCAGAACCAGGAGAACTTTGTACACAGTAACAACCACAATGTGTGAGGAACTTTTCTGGTAGATTTAACCCTTCACAGTAATGCAAGGACCTAAAAGATTCCCAATGGACTCTTGAGGCAAAATGCCTTCCACATCCAGAGGAAGAACTATGGAATTGGATCACAGAATGAAGCAGACCATTTTCTCTTGTGTTATGTTATATTATGTTTGTTTTGTTTTATGGTTTCTCCCATTCATTTTAATTCTTCTATGCGACATGACTGAAGTGAAAATGTATTTAATAAGAATGTATGTGTAGAACCTATATAAGATTGCATGCTGTCTCAGGGAGGGAGGGGGAAAAATCTAAGACATATGGAAGAGATTGTAGAAAACTGAAAACAAATTAATTAATTAATTTTTAAAAAAATAATAACATATGAGGAGTTATTATTGATTTGTACGGTTCACTAAGTGAAGAAAAATTCAAATGGTATAAGGAGGACATGGAAGCAGCAAAAAAGGAGATTTCAAGGTCATTAAAGTGCATCAAAAGCACCCCAATACAACCTTAGCATGCCACTGGCTACCATCTCCCTTGTAAAATATTCATCTCAGTCTGATGGGAGATTTTTTCCCCTCTCTTTGAAAATGCATCTCCAATTTCAGAAAGAAAGTCAATGAGAAATAAGGATTTATTTTACATAAAACATTTAAATGATTTTGTTGCTGTGTATCCTAAAATATGGAATTAGTATAGTACTCTGGGAGAAGAATGTGTAACATGTATCCTTTGCTGACCAAAGAAAAGAAGAATCTGATATCTTTAATTGACAGTTAGTATTGTTAACAGGAATTGCAAGTCAAAGAATTTCATAGCTTCATAGTCAAAACATCAAAGACCTCATAACTCATTATTAATCCTGTGGTCAGGTGGTAATAATTTACAAAGCCTTAAGTAGGGCTGGGCAAGTGGACTTTATACTGAGGCAGTGAAATGGGAATAAAGTGCTTTATAATTTACAAAGTACTTTACAGATATAGTTTCATTTTATCCTCACAGAAATCCTGGAAAAGAGGTGCCACTGTTGCTCCCAGTTTACAGATGAGGAAAAACTGAGGCAGAGGTTAACTGATGCCCAAGATAACATAGAAGCCTTCCTAAGTGCCTGAGGTGGGATTTGAACTGTAACCGTTCTGACTCCAGGTCCAGTGCTCTTAAGTGCAACATCCAAGTTGAGGTCCAATGCTATCTACTACGCCACCTAGCTGACATTTGCACTTAGTACCTAGTCAGTAAAAAGTAGTTAAAAATAAGAAGCTCTAAGTTTGCAGCCTTTTCCTTCTCCCTAAGCATCAGATCGTGCTAGGTATAGCTCCTTTTCATGAAGAATTGTGATCTGAAATCTAAAGTGTCTCCCTGAGATCTCCTTACCTCCCCTTCAGAAATAAATTTGTTTCAACAAGTTAATTTGAGGAGGCTTTCATGCTAATTGCCCCAAATCCCCAGAACTGCTGGGCATTGCTCTGACAATCTGGAAAGTATCAGGACCATTTTAATAGCTGGTCAAGATAACTCATAATTCTGTTTGGAAACTTGGTTACCTGGATGGAAACTTTTTTTGAGGAAAAATTAGACTCTTTGAACAATATTCCACATATGTCTTAGCTGAATTTCAACCAAAAGGAACAACAAATCTGCACTGACATTTCTGTCCTCAATCTGACTGACTTATTAGGATTACTTATCAGAACTCATTAGCGACTCAGCACCTCAAAAAACTTTTTATTTTATAAACTCATTTCACATCTGCTACCAAAAAGGAAACACATGATTTATGACCCTGTCAGGCTCCAGTGTAGTCTGGCTATGTTAACACACTATCCCTTATACAAACTGTTCAGTTCAGAACATGAATGTTAAAATGCAGGCACAATCAAATCTGCAGATTGTTGGTGGATATTTTCAATTGAGTGATGTCTGTGTGTCTCTCTGTCTCGACATAATTATATATACATATACATATATATATTATATAAAACGCGCGCGCACACACACATACACATACACTGATTTGATGTGTGATTTCACTGGTATGGGAAATTTTTAAAAAATCAAAAATTCTTCCACTAATGCACCAGCAAACTCCACAACTTTGAAAAATGCCTTGGGCACCCAAAGGTTAAATGTCTTGCTCAAAGATGCAACTTAAACCCAGATCTTTCTAAAACTCTATCCACTAAATTTTCTCCTCCTCCCTCTCATAGATGTGTATGTATGGCTACAGGCCCAATTTCCTCATTATGATTTTTAAGGGATTGTTTAGAAAAGAAGGCAGCAGGATTCAATAAAAAGAGCACTGAATTTGGAGTCCTGGGACTTGGCTTAAAATCCCAACTTGTTCACTGGCTTTAGTACCTTGAGCAAGTCACTTACCTTCTGCCTTCTACTTAGCCTTTTACTTTCTATTTGGTAAAATATAGTTAGATATGGGCCTGTACAGTGTATTAGATTTATGTTTAATAAGTATTTGCTGCCTTGCAAATGTTTGAAAACTAATCTAAAATCACCTGAAACAGATGTCAGTGATGAGATTTTGAGCTAGAAGGGACCTTGGAGACAATCTAGCCTAACTCTTTGATTTTAACATGAGGAAGTTGGGGATGAGAAAAGGAGGATGGAATTTGCCTAACGTTACATAGATGGTATCTGAGCTGGGACTTTTTGAATGCAAGTCCTTTGACTCCCAAACAGTAATCTATAATCTGAAACATTCTGTATGTGTATGGCCTACCTCGACTCCACCTAGCTCTATATTCTAGTTGTACTCACCTCCATCTAGGAGTTTAGGTAGGAACCCTAAACTAGGTGAACTCAGAACCCCAAAGTAATTCTCTAAAAACCATGTTGATAGACAAAGATGTAGGGATCATGGAATGTAGAGTCAACTGTCCCTTTACAAATGAACTGCCTACAAGCTACCTTCAAATAGGGAACTCCCATGAATACATTTAAAATGTCTTCCCAGAAGACAGGTGGTATGTAGCTTTTCAGAAGGAGGACACCTGTTTCGTAAGAAGGGCCTACAAGTACAAACCACTAATGAGACTGCTCGAGTTTTTGTGAAAACATTTGTTTTGCTCCGGGAGAGGTAGCTAGGGGGTACAAGGAACTCTTCATTATTCTCCTCCCATCAAATGTCATTTGCTTTTCTAGAGCACTTGCGGATATATTAAGTTAAAGTCTGGTTGAGAATATGAAACTGTTCTATTGTCCCTTTGCCATGGCATCTAGAGAGCAAAGAGGTCAGGGGACCAACAAGGGACATGATGTGTCTCAGTTGTTCCTCAGCTACGCTGTCCTTCCAGAACAAAGGGGCCCAATAGGCCCAGTACCAGGACAGAAATGCATGCTTAGCAGACAAAGTCAGATGAAGCCATGTGCAGGGAGCTCTTTGTTCATACCTTGTCAGGTTTTGAGATGTCCAGGCTTAAGGTAATTACTGGTTCAAGAAAATGACAAGTTAAATGATTAGAAGAAAGAACCTAAGACCAAATTTTTTATTGCTCTCTGTATTTCCTATTTTGTTTTCATTTCAACTTTCTTTCTTTGAAGCAAATTTCCTAAAACCATAGGATCACAAATTTAAAGGCAGAAGGAATCTTAAATTTATTCTAATCTGGTCTACCTTCTCCATTTAGTTGATGGAAAATTGAGGTTCACAGAGCAGAAGGCACTTCTCTTGACCTTGGTTTTCTCATCTGTAAAAAGAGGAGTCCTAACTGGGGGAGTGATTTTTACTGAAAAAGCTGGAGAATTGGCATACTGCAAAGTTCTATCAAGGGGCCTACTGACTGTTAACTGAGAATGATGTGCCCCAGTGTGAAACAGGACTTTGCAGGCCAAGTCCTAATGATGGCTTTATGTAAAGCAAGCTTAAAGCCAACGATGGCATTGCTGCTGTCACATTTCTCATCCTTTGTTTCAATCAAATTACATTCCTGTTCCAGTGTATATGAATATGCTATGCAGGGATTCAGTGGTTTTTTTCCTTCCTCCTTAGGCATCATTCCCAAAATTTCTCAGCTATCTTTCCTGGCATTTTTCAAGTTGGAGGTGATCAATGCCCATCATCTGACAATAGAACAAAGGTTGTTCCATAGTAGTTGCCTCCTAATGATACGATTAAAAGAAATGGAATCTTCTTCCTTATTCCTGAGCTAGGAGGCTCAGCCAGGATAATGAAGGTAAGGTACTTTCTAATAATGAGACAGAGTGGAGTGAGCCTCCACCCAGGAAGGTGCGAGTTCAAATTCCATCTCAGATGCTTAGTAGTTAGAAGACCCTAGGAGAATCACATGGCCTTTTTAAGCTTTACTTTCCTTATCTGTTAAATCAAGGATGCTTACAATAGCACCAAGTTCTCAAGGCTTCTGTCAAAATTAAATAAGTAAGGTTTAGAAAGTGGTCATGAATTTTTGTGTGAGTTAAAAAAATACATACACACTAAACCAAATACCACAGAGAGGTAGTAGCACATATGAAACAGGAGGGATAATATCAAGGGAGAGGTCCAGGAATTCACATATGACAATACCCAGGAACAGTATTACTGACACTCATGGTCAAAGCTATACAAATACATAGAATATAAATAATGAATTGAACTATGTGTGTGTGTGTGTGTGTGTGTGTGTGTGTGTGTGTGTATATTTCCCTTTTAAAGTTGGCCTTTTTATTGTTTTTATTTTCCCTTATCTTCCAAAGTGTAAATATGTCCTTCATTTCTGTATCCCAAGAAGCCCTGCCTACTTTACTAGAAACAGGACATACAGGTTAATACAGGCAGGAGAGAGCATCTAGATTAATACTGGCATGTGCCTCCTGACAAAAAAAATTAGCCACTCTCACTTTCAGCCCAGATGCTCACTTTCTTTTTTTTCCCCCAAATTTATTAATTTATTTGTTTTCAGTTTTCAACATAACTAGATATACTAATAAAGCAAACTGATGCAAGTTTGTAGGTATTATGTCTTAGAAAGTTATGATTCTTGAAAAGATTATATAAATGGAAGCATATACCCTACTTAAAATGAACAGATTAGATATAGTTGAGTTAATTATCAAGAGAAACTATTGTCAGTGAAAAGCATTTGGGTAAGTCAGTGAAAACCATAGCATAACATAACATAACATAACATAACATAACATAACATAACATAACGTAACGTAACGTAACGTAATGTAACGTAACATAGCATAACATAACATTATTCAATATTATCCAACATATTAATATATTCTAGATAATATATATATATATATGTGTGTGTGTGTGTATACATATACATATACATATATATACGTATGTATATTTATTTCCAGGTAGATAGCCTTGGATATTCCTTCCAGTTCAAATAATTCGAAAGAAAGAATTTAAGGTAGTGGTGATATAGTGAAATGAAAAGTGAATTAGGAGTCAAGAACCCAGGGTTCTACTTTCAGGTCTGACGCACAGACACACAGAGTGGCCTTAGACACTTCCTGAAAGCCTCAGATTCCTCAAATACGAAGTGCAAGGTTTAGACCAAATAATCTCTAAGGTCTCTGCTACCTCTCTCAGTCTGTGAACTTCTATAAAGCTGATCATTCAGAACAGCTAAAGTCACCCTCAGCTGGGTAATATTAATATTAGCTGGCAATATGTGGCTAATGTTAAATCTTCCAAAAATTCACCACTGATGGTGTGCTTAGTCACTGAGAATTTGATATGGAAATGTCTGTAACTTCTATTCCTTTCCAGCATTCATTTAGTGGTACTAATGCTGTGAATAATTGCTTTTTCTTCAGAGATCTAACATCAGCCAAAACTTTTCCAAGGACTTTTAAAAATTTATTATTAGCTATTGATGTTGACTGGTATGTGGATTTTTAGTTGTTACACAGTAAACTTCTTAAATTTTTGGCTGGATTGCAGACAGGAAGAACAGGAAAATACTTATAGTTTGAGGGGGGAAACCTATTGGCTTCACCCTCTTCAGAACAGACATAAAATTGTGCAATTAGTTGGGTTTTCCTCCCTACAGAGTTAGTCAGCTCATCCTATCAGGATACTATTACAAGAACTAATTTTCCCTTAAAGAATCCTGAATGTTCTTTACTTTCAGAAAAAAAAAAATAACTACAATGGGTTAGCTTTTTGTGTGGTTACTTCACATTCCCCAAATCCCAAGTCATTCTGCTGCCCCAATTTCTCCAAACCTATTCCTTTAAATACTTAAAAGGGAGAGCTGCCCACAATAGCTGTCAACAGAGTAGATGGAGCACTTTATAAATCTTGACTCCAAATGGTGATGTGGCAGTTACAACTTTGAATAAAGAAGGCTAGGTGAAGGCTTACAGGCCCCAGTTATTCTGAATGGAAGGGCTCAGTCAACTCTGGGGCTAGATACTGAGAGAAGCAGCAACCCTGAGAGTAAAACAGGACACTCAGGTCTTAGCCCCATAGGATTACATTAGTGAAGCAATCCAAATTATCTCTCCTCTGTCTTGGAAGTAGGGAGATGCCATAAAATCCTACACGTTGAAATATCAACTGAAATTATATATTTGGGTGTTTCCTTGATGTCCTGTATTTTGAATTTTGAATATCCTAACCTGGTATGAGGTGAGGGTTGGGGGGGGGGAGGGCAATAGAGGAAGCAACTGTACAGTAAACTCAAGAGTGACACGTTTCATTTTCTACTTTTACAACTATTTTCTTTGGAAGCTGCAGAGAAAATAAATTTCTAACATAGCCTTTTCATACTAAGTGTAGAGGAAGGGTTTGTCTGAAAGGCAATGAAGAAAAAAATAGAATGTGACGAGCCTTTCTGAAAGTGTCTAAGTTAACTTAAAATAGTGACATATATTAATTTGTCATTTCTGCTCTTTGGGAGACCATGTGGTATATAGTAGGCAGTAATACTAGGCTGGTAAGGGATAAGGAAGGAGGGCTGCAGAGATTTGGCTTCTAGTCTCTGCTCTGCTACTAATCTTCTGGGGGACTTTTGGCCTCTTTGTCTTCATATGTAAAGCTAATGGATTGAACTTGATTGCCTTTGAGCTCCCTTCTAGCAATAAGATTACATGAGTCTATCTAAGCATGTTGGGATTCTTGATGAAATGATGCAAGTGAGGTTGCCCAATTCCAATACTTCAAGCTTCAGCAGCCCAGCTCAGACAGCAGGATCACCTTTTCTTCTGCTTTGTCACATAACTTTCAGGGGAATCTGAGTGTGTCCCTTTTGAAATTTCAGACTAGGACTCTATACAAGCAGAGATGCAAAACAGTGTCCCTTCCCTGCTCCAGATAGGTGTGCGACTTCTTACACAGCACCTGAAGGATGCTTATGTAGCTTTGCCGCAACACAGAGGAGCAAACATTTTTCTAGAGGAATTTAACTAGAAAGACAAAACAGGGCTGGAATGAGCTGTTAAGAATCAGGGGGAAATGAAAAGAAAAACATCAATCCCTACCATTTAAGTGAGCATAATTTAAAATAGTCATAGACTGAAAAAGATATAGTTGGAAGCCACTTTACGAAGTTTCACAATATGCATATGAACTGAGACAAGGGCACCTTTGTCTTTGATTCCAGCATTAGAACAAGTCTTACTTATCCCCATAAGAGTGAAGTCATAGATACACTAGCTCAAGAGGTCAAAGGACCTGCCTTAAAAATA
Source organism: Notamacropus eugenii (assembly GCF_028372415.1). Lineage (NCBI taxonomy): Eukaryota > Metazoa > Chordata > Mammalia > Diprotodontia > Macropodidae > Notamacropus > Notamacropus eugenii. The sequence goes on along the minus strand of NC_092879.1, from coordinate 68,241,140 downwards.
CTGGCTTAATTACTGACTACAAATGTGACTTTGGGAAAGGCATTTTCCTTGTCTGGGCCTCTGTTTCCTTACCTATAAAATAAGGAGATTAAATCTGATGACCACTGATGGCCTATCTCAAAATCTTATTTTTAGAATTAAAGAGAGAACTTTTAAAATCATGGTGTGATATGCTCTTACTCTCCCTAACAGCTCATTCATAGACCAGATTACTGAAAATTAAAATAGAGTGACCAACTTGGACAAATTTGTATTCAGTTGTTTTTCAGTTGTATCCAACTCTTTGTGACCCCATCTAGGTTTTCTTGGAAGAGATACTGGCGTGGTTTGTCATTTCTTTCTCCAGTTCCTTTCATAGATGAGGAAACTGAGGCAAACAGGGTGAAGTGATTTGTCCAAGGTTACACAACTAGTGAGTGTCTGAGGTCAGATTGTGACTCAGGAAGACAAATCTTTCTGACTCCAGGTCTGGCACTCTATCCTCTGTGCCATCTAACTGATCCTGTGCAAGTTTATAGGCCTCCAAATCACTTCATCTTCTGGGCTTCTAGTTTTTTGAGATTTTCCAACAATCTGTTTAATTGGTTTGAAGATATGGATGTGTGCATATATCTATCCAGGCAAGTGACTTAACATTTTCACTTAAAAAGCAACTAAATAACAATGTATCTGAGACAACCCTCATCTGTGTCCCTTCTTGTATTAACTTCCAAAAAGATATGTGACCTTAGTATTAAATATCATACCATTAAAAAATAGAAGTAGATCATGTGCCTCTCACAGTTAAAGGTAGAAGATGGATCCTTAACCACACAAGAGATAGATGCAATTACAAAAAAAAGAAAATAGATACCTTTGATTACTTGAAACTGAAAAACTTCTGCACAGACAACATTGATGCATCTAAGATAAGAAGGGAAGTGGTCAAATTCGAAAAAAAATTCTTTGGATCAATTTTCTCTGATAAGGTTTTGGCATACAAGATGTATTAATAACTCATATGTATACATATATATATACACATACATATGTCTCTCTATACATATACACACATATATACCTATACACACATGTGTATGTATAATATATATATACATACATATGAAAGCAAAAGCTATTCCCCAATGTATAAATGATCAAAGGTCATGAACAAACAGTCCTCGAAAGAGGAATTGCAAACTATTAATCATATACAAGAATGTTTCAAATCACTAATAACAAAAGAAATGAAGATCAAAATAATCTGAGGTTTTACCTCATACCAGCAAATGGACAAAGATGACAAAAAATGAGAATACTCAATTTTTGGGGGGTTGTGAGACAGTAGTAGACTAGTACATTGTTGGTGGTGTTGTGAATCAGTATAACCATTTTACAAAAGAAATGTAAATTGTGTAAATGAAATGATTAAAATATTCACACACTTTGACCAAAAGATTCGACTACGAATACCCCAACGAGGTCATTGAAAAGAAGAAAGCCCCCACATGCACCAAAATATTTATTTAAGTACTTTTTATGACAGCAAAGAAAGAGAAACAAAGTAGATGCTAATTGACTGGGAAAATGCTTAACAAATTAACATGAATGTATTAGAATATTACTGTATTAGAAGAAACAATAAAATATGATGAATACAGAGACAAATGGAAAGATTTACAGGATCTGTTGCAGAGTGAAATAAATATAGCTAAGAAAACAATAAACACAATCATTATAACAAAATGAATAGAAAGAACAATTACAACTCAACCAAAAGTGAATGTTCCAAAATTACAAAAAATAAAAATGGCTCCAAAGAAGAGATTGAAAAGACATTGAGACCACAACTGGGAGGTCCACTGATGTGATGTAGTACATATATTTTCAGATTTTTCAATGTATTGATCAGTTACACTGATTTTTTTTCCTTTTCCTTTTTAAAAAAAATATTTGTTATATAAAATAGTTCTCTGGAAAGAGGAAGGGGCAAAGATATTGGGAAAAAAAATCTGTTGATGTAAAAAAAAAGATGGATACAATTTATAAAAAAGAAAAAAGGAGTATGTATATATTAAATTGCCATTAAATGTTTCTCCATTTCTTTCTAATTGTGATTCATAGATCTATCAATCTCCCTTGAACCCCACAGATTTCCTAGACAGAATGAGGTACTATATGCTCCCTCAAACTGAATTCTAGAAGCAATTCAAAGCTTTAATCTCATCCCTGACAAAATGTAACCTTACTCTGGAAGGTCACATGACTTTTCCAGGCCTACTTCAGCAAAGGGCCAGAGAGGAATTAACAAAAAAAAATGCAAGCTCCCAGCTTTGACACAATAAAAAATGCTATCAAGATGGTTTTATATTAATATGTGAACAAGATACATTTCTGTCAAACACCTGGATTTTTTTTCCTTCTGTGGAAACCCAATCAGGGTTGTTGATACTGATCTTTCTAAGCCTGAATAAGACTTGACACACAAGCACTGTAAGATGTAAAGCAGCAGTTGTACACCAAATGCCTTTTGAAAGAGCTGGATGTGCATTTTAAGTCTGCCTCCCAATGGACGCAGCTCTAGAACACACCATTCACTTGGACACTGGGCAAAGCAAAAGGCCCTGGGAGTCTGTTCCATAAACAGGAAGCTGTGGCAGTTTTCCCTCAAAGCCCTTCTCAACACTATAAATACAATGTGGAACAGTTTCAATAAAAATCCCATCCCTTACTATGAAATGGTCAGCCATCACTCTAAATGGACAGCCGAGAAGACACACATGCAGATCTGTACCAAATGCAAATAAGTTCACGAACACTCTCAACAGTTTTCTTTGACAAATCCAGATTGGAACACAGTTTGTAATGCACCTGCAGTCAATGGAGAAGCAGCTAGGGTTTCAAGTCCAGCATAGACAACCAATGTTTCCTCTTGTCAGAGAGACAGGTGGCCAGCAAATAACAGTCACAGTTGGGCTACTTTGCATGGGGTGCTTTATTTGGAGCACATATTAAAAGAACAATGGGGGAGGCTGTGACAGCCTCCAGCCTGGCTCCAGCTCATTTGGGGCTAGAAGACACCAGCAGAGGACATGCCCTTTTCAAACACCAGTAGCAATGGGCCAGGTACTGGCTCACAAAGGAGATTTTGAAAAATAAGAGGGTGAAAAACCTCTGGAAGAGGGATGATATTTAAGTCTCCCTCCAGTCAAGTTTATCATGACCTGACATCAGTATAAGATTAACAGGAGAGTTGATGCAACTGCTGAGAAAGGTGACATTCACAGAGAGCATGATGCATCTTGCAGCTATACAGTTAGGGTTTAACCGATGCAGTGGCTTACCAACCTCAGGCCCTGTCCTGTCCCACCTCCCATAGTGTCCTTTTAAAATGTCTATTGTTGGAAATTAAAACCATTTTTAAAGTTCTCAATCCGGAAAGGACAGTGATGTCCTCTATTCATTTTTCTGTTGGCAGTAAGGTGGTCATCCTCTCATTCCACACACAAAAAAGAGGTCATTTGCATATAAGCCCAAATCTGCTTTAAGGTGCTCACATCCAATTCTGATTTGTTTCAGTTAGGAACTCCATCAGATCATTTAGTCTTCCCCTGTTTGGAGAATCATCCAGAATTTTCGGAGGTACTCACATTAGCTTATTTTATGTAATTTCGATAGTCACTCCTTATTTTTTTAAATGCAATTGAATTTCAGTAGCTATAAATTTGTATTGATGAAGGGGAATAAAAAGTATTTTGAATAATCCAAATAATTTCCATCACAAATTGATTTACCATCTGAATTATTTAAAAGTTTTTGATGAAAGTAGCAGTTTTCTGTTGAACTATGAAGTCATTCTGTGTTTTAGCAAAAGCGTCTAGTATTTACTCTTTAAATGTTCTATCTATCTATCGAACTATGGATCTATTTATTGAACTCTCTATCTTTAGGCCTCATTCGAATAATGAATCTAAGCCCTATTGTGGCAGGCATAATCAATCTCTCCCATTTAGGAAGCACTGGGAAAAAGAAAAGTCTGGCCATGTGCTTCTTGCAGCTTCTCTTTGCTCTCCTCTGGTCATCGACCTCCACATTCCTCCACTACTATCAAGGAATCCCCTTTTTTTCTTAAGCCAGCCAAATATGGGAGAGGAGCATATCAGAAAGCTCCCATGCAAAGATGACTTCAAAAGCTTGAAAGACCATGCACAAGATAACAACTATATTGACCAGCTCGACCAATTTCTCCTGTATTTTTCTGCCTCTATATTCGTTTCCATCAAAAAATAACAATACCTTTTCAAGGGCATTGCTTCGGTGATCACTGGACAAATTGTCAGAGTTGCTTTCTAATCTTAATGACAAATAAATTACTGAGTTTGGGTGAGGGGGTGTGTTGGAGAAGCACGTGCTATGGGGCAGCTAAAATCAACCCAAAGGAAAATCCCCATGATGCTTCTTCTTATAGAGACAGGCCAATTGGAAAGGAAGACTCAGAGATGCTTCATTTCTAAAGTCACTGCCCAACCATGTGACAGTAGAGTTTATTTCCATTCCAAGATCCTCTCTTCCACTTCCTGTTCAGTTCAGAATGAAATCTACAAATGCCTTCTACCTTTGAAGAAGAGGCAAATTGACAAATCTGATAAATGAGGGAAGTGCTCAAATGAAAACACAGACAAGTGACTAGATCAGAGCAACCTACTCAAACCCACCAATGGAAGAAGTGGAGGGCACAGGGCAACCAAATGGTGCTCAGAGGGGTTGGGCATCTCCTTGAAGTGGTCTGCCTTGCATTCTGTAGAGAAGTCATTAAGAACTAAACGCAGATTAGCTTGGCATTGGGGTTTGTTTACTCAATGTAGGCAATGTAGGGCTTTCAGATTTAAGGAGAAGAGAAGGGTTTAAGGGGTTTATTTTTTAAAAGGCACAAAAAGCTTCTCGAACATCAAATGGCCTTTACTAGACAACATTTTGATGGGTGAAGTGTAAATGAATCAAAAACATATGGATTACATTCCACTCCAAATACAGAGGGGTCTCCAAATTAAAAGGGAAAAAAGTGCTTGAGGGCAATATGCATTTGGGGTTTTCCTCAATCCAAAACTTTTAAAAGAAAAGTTCTTGTAGCCCTGAAGCAGCCCCAGAATGAAGCTGAATTTATCCATCTTGAATGTGATGAATTTTATAAGTTTTGTAAATGCTGTGGAGTTAATATCCTCTCTTTGAAGCTTCAGATGCAAACTGGGTTTTATAGTTTTTCTTTAAAAACATATGCATAAGGGGCAGCTGGCATTAATTTTTTTTTTCTTTATAAAGGAGAGGGGGTGTATGAAATACAAATCACTGGTATCCTTGAACAAAACAGCCCCAAACAAGCAAAAAAGAGCAGGAGAGGAATCCAGGATGTGTGTACATGTGTTAGGGTGCATAGAGGGTTACTAACCCAGGCAACCAGGACCATTTTCTTTAGAACCATGAAGAAACAGCAGCCAAAATTGGCAGTAAGTTTTCTTATGGAATCAGATGGACATTATTTCCAACTTTACTCATCATAGTTGTATATTATAACGGTCTAACATAATTACATGATAGCACATAGCCCAGTATGTGGACATGACAAGTAGTATTAAACATCAGTTCTTGGGATTTTAAGCATCCTCTTTGTCTTTTCTAATGTAGTTTCCTTTTTTGGACTTTCTATATAGCTTTTTACTTAGTCCAGAGCTATTGAAGTCAAGTGGAGGAAGTTTGCTGCAATCCAAGTGTAAGTTGCTGCAAGGTACTTCTCTAAAAGGGTATATTAAAACTGTATTTACTGTTTTGAGGTTGAGAATCCAGAATACCAAAGCACTTTGGTTTTTCTTTACAAAATGCACAAAAAGGCAAGTCGGCAAATGAAAGACGTATTTGTATTCTCCATTGGGAAAATCTGAACATTTCTCATCTGATCCAGTCATCCAACAAGCATTTACTAAGCACTTAATGTGTGCCAGGTACTGTGTTACCCAGAGAAGAAGTATGAGTGACTTCTGCAACAAGAATGTCAAAAACCAAAGCAGATCCTTGCACCAATCCAAGAAAATGAGAACTGGGGCTACACTAGGGAGAGTTGTCATCTGCAAATGTTAAATGGCACATGTCAGTTACCATTATCTCTGAGAAGCCACCACTTCCAACTCAGCAGTGGCAGCTGGCATCTAAACATCACCTGCAGTAAAGAGAGAAGTTGTCCCCATGGACAAAGAGCAAACATTCCCCTTTCATATCACAAGTCAATGAAACATTAGCCCCTGATTGAAAGAGAGTCTAGAAAATATGGGATTTTGAGGGTTGGTCCAAAGAATCATTCATTCATTCATGGCTATGAGTATCAATCATTTCAACCAACAAGTATTTATTAAACACTTACTATGTACTTGGCAGCTTGTTGATCACTAAGAATATAAAGGCAAAAGCAAGCCCTGTCCTGAAAGAAGAAAGCAAACAAGGGTCTACTTAAGGTGTGTATTAAGTGCTTACTAGATGCCAGACTCTGGGTTAAGCACTTTACAAACATCTCATTTGATCCTTCATCTGCCTCCTAAGAAAGGGTCCTGATTCTATTTGCTGAGATCAAATGATAAAGTGTATTAAGACATTTTGTGATCCATAAAGTGCTACATCCGTGCAAGCAATCATTATCGGATCCCACATGAACAAATGAGGTAATAACAGGAGTCAAGTGAATATCCTTCAACATGATTAAATATACTCTGGTGTTGACTCCAAGGAGCTACCCTAATTCTTTTCTGGATGAAGCACAGACAAAGAATTGTCTATCACTGACTAATGTTGACTATGGATGGGAACCTTGTGGTAGTGTACATTATCTTGTAACGTAATAGTCAGGAGCCAGATTTTGACTTCACTTCCACCCATGCAAGAGGAGGGAATAATGAGTAACAGATGCTTTTAAAAAATTAGGTCAGGGTCAGCTCAACCTAGTTTCCTGCCAGTCATTCAAAAAGGCAGATGCCCAGTGCCATGCTTGCAGCCTCTGGCTGGGAATCCAAGCTCCTGCAGGGCACTGGCATTGCAAATGGAATGTTATGGCCATTTACTGATGTTTCCCTGGTGTCAATCTCAACTCCTCTAAGCTATGGCAACATAAACATGAGGGAGCAGATTGGAAGAGATCTCTCAATGACTCAGAGTATGACTGCGAATCCAATTCATCGTTTGCCATTTGTGTCCACAGTGAATGAACACTCTACCTGGGCCTTTGTTTCAGTAAAGAAAAAGGTTTTTGTGAATGTTGAGAACAATTTGTGTTTGTAAAAAGATTAACTAATGTTGTGTGGGGCCAGTACCAATCTCATTCTCCAAGACTATCGTAAAAAGAAATATCTGGCTAGTACCTAATGGCTAGCACCATGCTAGCACCTGTCAAGAATCCTATCACCTTGATAAGTAGGATGACTCTGCAGGGAGCTTCTAATTCCTTAGTCCAGGGCACTAGGACGTTTGGAGAAATACTTCAGTCCTTTCCCTCCCTCAGTCCACCTAACAGTCCAGATTTTCACTGTTGCCAAGTCAGATCAGCTTAGCTACCATCAATTTCTCACACAGACTAAAGGAAGGTTTAAGGTTAAGAATAAACCCCTATGCACATTCTATACCCCAATTCAGCATGCAGGATTAAGGTATGGAAAGGACACAGAATTGGCCAAAATTCAGGATGGTCATAATGTAGAAGGAGGCCTCTGGGGAAGTCCTCAGAGACATAGGATATGTTTTCCCTGTGCTGTTTAACTTTTTTCTCAATGACTAGGATAAAAGCAGAGATGTCATGATAACATTTGGAGATGATGCAAATTTGGGAGGGATAGTCAACATACAAGATGAAATTCAGTATTTAAAAAGGTCATGACTAGCTAAAACATGGGGTCATCCAAGAAAATCAACTTTAAGGTAACGTCTTAGTCCTGGATTTTAAAAAGTACAAGTCAGAGGAGGCACAGCTAGATACTAGTTTATCTGGAAAAAAATTTTAGGGATTTTTTTAGTGCCTTGAAAGCTCACTCTGAGTTAAGAGTGGGATATGGCCACCAAGAAAGCAAACACAGTTTTGGGAGACATTAAGAGAAATATCCCATGTGGAACGCCCCACTGCAGTTGTTGTTGCTTGCCCTTCATTTTCAAAGAGGACCGATGATACTACCAGGTGATATCTTAACTCCTGCATGAATTGCATTTCAGAGAGACAGAGTTGCACAAAGTCATCAGCCTCCCTCCCTCCTACAGAGTCATCAAAGTCCAGGGGAAAGACAAAGTTAAGATGGCTGGTGATGGCCTGGGATGAAATGGATGATCTCCACAGCTCCTGCTTCAGCCACCTTCTTAGTGGTTAGAACAAACTGTTCCTATCTGCCCCTTTCACCACAGTAAATCTTCACATGCTTGGGATAGATAACCTCCTAACTCACTGATGGGTTTGAGGCCTGTCAGCTGACTACACACTCCCTGGTGAGATCACATCTAGAATCCTGTGTTCCCTTCCAGATACATTTTAGGAAGGACACTGATAAGCTCGAGAGTATCTGAAGGTGAAGGCAGTATTGTTTATAAGATCATAAATTTATAAGTTTATGCTATGTGAAAACTAATAAAGGGATTTGGGGAAGATGAGAGAAGACATAGGGTCTTGAAATATGTAAAGGAAAGTTAGGTCACATAGTGTATAGAGTGCTGAACCTGGAGTCAGAAAGACTTGAGATCTGCATAAATCTGGACAAGTCACTTAACTTCTGGCTGCCTCAGTTTCCTTATCTGTAAAATGGAAATAATAAAAGCACCTACTCCCCAGGGTTGTTGCGAGAATGATGTGATATAGTGTTTGTAAACCTTAAAACTATATTAGTGGCGCTATTATCACCCACTCATTAGACTGAGCTCTTTGAGAAGAGGCACTGTAGTTTTTTGACTGTCTTTGTACCTCTAGCTTTTAGCCCAGTGCCTGGCACATAGCAGGTGCATATTAAACTCTAGTTAACTGCCTGACTTCCTGTAACATGTAGGAGGAATCACACTTGGCTCTGCTTGGTCCCCTGAGGGCAGGTCTAAGAAGAGTAGGTAGAAATTGCAGAGAGGAAATTTGATTGAGGGGGAGGTAGCATGAAACACTTCATAAGATTGGGTTCATCTGGAAATCTGGAGAAGGCCTACACAGGGGAGGAGGAAATACCTGTCCCTTTCCTCACCTCTCTCTCAATATGGGTGGACATACCTAGCCATTCTATCTTTTTCTCTGAATTACCATTCTCTCCCCTTTTTATCCTTCCTTCTCAAGATCCAGATAACAGTGTGAGTTCAGCATCTACCACCCAAGCTGCCCACCTGCAATCCAGTTTCTTAACCTGAGAAGCTTTCATTTGTGGCATCCTTTTCCAAAAAATATTCATTAACTTCATCTTCCTCATTTATATCTCCAGCTAGGCTTTTCTGAATTCTGTTCTCTCACTCAAGGGCTTTATGTTTACATGTTCCTTCTTTAATCTATGTCCTTTAGGAAATGTAGAGCTTCTGGAGCTCCCTCATCTTTCCCACTTGTACATTTGTAGATCTTACCGCAACCTCTCTTTCTCTTAATTTTGATTTTTTTGTTTGGACTTCATTGTTTTATGTTTTTGTGGGTCTTTTTTTGGTTCTGCCTCACTCTTGCCTACATCAATTAATGGAGGGGGCAATGTGGTTTGGTGAGGGAGTCATTCTCTATTCCAAGTCATAAGGCCTGGTCCCAATCCTGGTCCTTAATCATTACCATCTCTCCAGCCTGAGGGCCAGTGTATCCTACATCTGGATGTATGTCCACGTCTCTTTTCTGGGTCTTCCTCCAGGAGGCAACTACTTGCTACAATACCCTCATAGTGGTATCATAAAGTATGAGGACCCAGAACTGGGTAGACCTCAAGATGCTGGAGAATGATTATTTCATAGTGAAGTTGAAGTTCCAGGAAAGGGTGCATGAAAGGGATGGGGAAAGTTCTTCAGTCCCTGCATACCTCACTGCACCTAAAGATCAAGAATTACCTCGCACAAAGGAAATCAATAAGTAAAACATGCAAATATCATGTTGTCTTCACATCACTAAAAGGGGTTCCAAATTGAGTTTGGAAAAAATGATTATTTATTTTTATGTTTTCACAGGTTTTTTTGATTTTACATTTCAATTTTTAAAGAGATGTAATCACCCTGAAAAAAGTGGCTCATTGAGAAATTGTGAATTTCTGTTCTAGAAGGAAGAGTACCAGTAATGCAACTTTTAAAGGTTTTATCATCCATTATCTATTTATGAAAATGTAGAAGCCCATGATTAAATACGCTCTGAAATGTAAACAAAAGTGTCATTATATGCCAATGCAAAGCAGCTAGTATTTGCAGGTTTCTGAAATTTAGCTGAAAATTAAGGTTGTATTAATTCAACAATTTAAACACACACTGTTCCCTTGAGTTTTTAAAATTAATATGCCATAAAAGCCACATGAACTACAAAAATTGTGGAACCAGATTTTGGAACACAGAGAAACAGCTTGCAAGATGTTAAATAATATGGCCCTTGAAAGCCTTTTTTTCTATATGAGGGAAGAAATAAAGAAATTTGTTGTTTACCTTTATAAGATCATAAGAGCTGGAGTTAGATGAGACCCAAGAGAGCATTTCATTCAAACCCTTCACTTTCCATGGGGAAAAAAAAAACTAAGGTTCAGAGACAGGAAGGAATTTGACTGAAATCACACAGCTAGTAAGTTGCAGAGACATGATTTGGACAGAAGTTTGAAATCCAATGCTCCTTTGCATTTGCTGAGTGGTAATACCTCATACAAATTCATGTATGCGTAAAAGGTTAAAAAAGCCAACAACCAGCTTTTAACACTTTAACTAAGAACTCCTTCCACAACACCACACTGCCACACAGCCAGCGGTGACAATGTTCTCTTGTCATCAACATGTACCTTTCACAAAATATAAGGGTATAAGTTTTAGGAGAAATAAATTAAATGGATACTCAGAATCAGTTTCCCCAATGAAAATGGCTGAAACACTATTCCCAAATCACTAATATACTGGGAGAAAAAAAAGCAAATGGGCTAAAGAAAAGCCAACAAAAAGACAAAGGTTGATGTATATCGCTCCCCCCAAAATTTTCCCCATTACTTGAAAATGGCTTCAAAGGGAGGCAACTAAATAGCTGGTGAAGCGCTTGTGAGGAATCAAAATGCTTAGAACTTAAAATCAGTAGATGAGGGCCAAGGAATGCTTCATTTTTGTTTTGGCGTCTCCAGACCCTAACACAGAGTGTTGTTACACATTGTCGTTGCTATTGTGTAGTCATGTCTGCTCTTTGAGGCCCCATTTGGGGTTTTCTTGGCAAAAATACTGGAGTGGTTTGTCATTTCCTTCTCCAGCTCATTTTACAGATGAGGGAGGTAAACAGGGTGAAGTGACTTGCCCAGGGTCACACAGCTAGTGTCTGATTTGAACTCAAGAAGAATCTTCCTAACTCCAGGGTCAGTATTCTATCCACTGTGCCATCTGGGTGCCCAAGTTACACATAGTAGGTACTTGATAAATACTTGTTAAATTGAAGTGAATTGAGACAAACCAAGACAGTTGAGTCAAACATCTTTTGAGGTAGCAGTGCTAGAAACCAATTCCCTGTCAAAAGGCCATTGGACTGAAGAATTCTTTGGAACATTTCATAAAAGATTAAGGTACTATCCAAGTTGGAGAGCCTTTACTACTTGTGTATGCATACACCTATTGATACTATCACCATATTCTCCCTACGTCTTCAAGCACAAATTGCTGAGTGACATCTAGGGCAAACTCTACAGCAAAGGAGTTTGGAAAGTATACGGTAGAAAATAAAGGAAGGAATCAAGATCCGTAATTTGGGAATTTCATTTTTTGTTATTTTCCATCTCAACTATCCACCTTCAGTTGGTCTTACTTACAAAGTGGTGGTTTTTCCACTAAAAAAAAAAAAAAACTCTCCTGTTACATTAATACATGAATCCATGAAGCTCTCTCTGCAGAATAACCTCATGAGTGTTCTCATTTTCTATCTCTAATAAGTAGGAAAATTGAAGTTTACAGCTCTATGAGGACCTAAGCATGGTACCACTTCCCAGCTTCGACTCCCTTAACTTGGGTGGAGGCAGCCTGCCTTGAAACATTTTGGAGAAATTCCATTAGCAGTGACGTTACTGCCTAGTGTATCCTTTATGATCCCCCTAGGGAAAAGGCCCTGCCTAAGACAGCCAAACCTTCAGCACCCTCATAAGGTTCTCATTAAAAATAGGAATGTGCCAGGCCAGATGCAATGGGGGTTGTCAAACTTTGGAAACCCTCCCCCTCAAAAAAAAAAACTCATAAGTTTTACAAAATGTATGACTTTTTCCTCGATTTTTATAATGTGCAATTTAAGGAAATTTAATAAAATAAAGACCATACTTTATCATTTGCCTCATTTTAAAAGTTTTTGATGTTCAATGGGGCTAGTGACCATTTTGTAATCATGTTTTTCTCCCTTAAATGTATAAAAGCATACATTACCAGCCATCCACTAACAGAAAGCCAAATTTGGAATGTAACTGAACCTACACATTCTAAAGAATTTCTCAGCTGAGCAACACAAGCTTTTCCATTATCCATTAAAACAATGAACTAAATAGAAGAGATAAGGATAAAGTAACTCTCCAAGTTCTGCAATCTTTGCCACTTGTAAATGTATCTATGTGACCTTGTTCTCTTTTGTACAGGGAATTCTCAGCACAGAAATCCCCTTCGCAGATGCAGATGGACAACTGCAGACGCAGATGCAGGTCCACTGACACAACGCAATCATGGTCTGCATCTTAGAAAAGTGGCTTGAGCACTGAGAAGGTAAGTGACTTTCCTATGATTGCAAGACAAACATGAATCAGAGGAAAAACTTGGGCTTGAATTCAGTTCTCCATGACTTCAAAGCCAATTCTCTCTCTATCCACTGTGCCATGCTATGTGTCAATATTGTACTATCCATATAAATATAACTAATAACCAAACGGAATCTGTAGTACTTAGAGGACAAGAAAAGAGCCCACCTCCACCGTGGAGATAGGCAAATGGTAACTTCTAGAGGTTTTTTCCATCTTTGTATCCACAGTGCCTAACACCAGAACATAATAGGAATTTTTTAAATGTACGTTGAATTGGCATAGAGACGGTGGTCTTGGAGGAGGAACATCCTTAGCAAAATTCTGTTTGGCACCTCCAAATTTAGACTTATATATGACTATTCAACTATTTTGCTGTGATACTTAAAAATAGTAGGGACTTAATAAGTGATCATAAGATTTAAGAAGTAACTTGAGAGGTCAACTGGTGTAATCTTCTCCTTTTATGAATAAGTGAAGCATTGATTAAGCACTCATGATGTGCAAAGACCTGGGGATACAAATAGAAAAGATAGTACCTGCTCTCAAGCAGATCACATTCTAATATGGGAGACAACACATATGAAAGGTTTTAAATGGAAGTCAGATGGAAAGGTCCCATCATCCTGAGTGTAGAACTGCAAAGGAGATGGTCGTACCTCTTATTTAATGGAATGTAATTTCACTGATAAAGCATACAAGTTTCTGATGTTAAACCATTTGACAATTATTTGGGAGCAGGAGCCTTCCCTTCTGGGTCTTCAGTAGCTATGTCCATACCACTGGCAGAAGTGGTTACCAGGCTGCATATTCACAGGGATTGCTTCCCAGGGTGACCCCTGTAGGCACTGCGGTAGAAACATTATTTTTCTCAAGACTCATAGGTTCAGAGTTCTGGGCTGTCTCCATGAAGATCTGAGGGAGATGGTAGTAAAGGTAATGGTAGTAGTTTGATTTGTGTGGTACACACTGCCTCCTGCCTTTTCGTTATGGTGACTTGTTGCTTCAGAAATGCCAGCACACCTTCTTTGTATGTGGCAAATGGTTGGCAGTTGGTGGGGATGGCTGGCTCCTTCACTATACACATCATCTTCCCAGATGATGGCTGTGAAGACCATGGGGAAAGCAAGAGTCCTCTGGCAGGCAGTGTGTGACAGTATAAGAATGTGAACTCAGGTCTTCTGGCTCCATATTTAGTACTATGTCCACTGTATCACATTACCTCTGGACATAGTATAGTGATAGTAAATTGAAAATGAAGTCTTCTCATTTTCGTTCACGTGATAGGTCAGAGTAGCTAGTAACATCCTGAGAAAGACTTCTACCTCACAGGAGATGCCACATGACACAGTCCACAAACGGATGAATATAAAAACAAGAAACTCTTCTTTGTGCACTCCAGAGACACTAAGGGGAATAAAACAGGCTAGGAGAAAATGAGGGACTTTTTTGATAATATGAATAGATACTTCTAATGAACTAGGAAGCTAGAGATAGAAAGATTTCATTCAACCAGCTACCTCTTACTGTATGAATAAACCACTAAAACCTATTTGATTCTTTACAAAATGAGATTATGAAAAAGAAAAAAATCACAACATTATTTAATATGCCTTTTTATTCAGTGTGACTAATGCATTATTTGTTTGGAGTTAAAATGGAACTTTGGAAAACTATGAAATAAATCAAATGCTCCACTTTCTGTAATCTTAATAGACAGATCCCTTTAAGATTGTACTCTGTGTAGCTCTTGGTTATAATCATTGACCGGTATCTTGATACATTAATTAGCTAAGGCAGTGCTGGCTCTACCATCATCATTTCTCCTCATCTCCATTTAGCATTCACTTTAACTTTTCCGAAATTTCAGAAGATGTTCTTTTCTTCTCTATTCTTGGTTCTAGAATCACAACTAAGAGCTGTTTGCTCACAAATGCCTGAGCAATCTGGAAGAGTATAACTTGCCTCATTGGTATTTCACTGCTATTTCTTAGGAATATATAAATGATCATCCAATAAGCGTTAGTTTTTGGTGAGAACTTGGGTCATCTGCTACTTGGCTACCATCACACCACTGTTTAAATAAGTTTAAATAAGTAGATTTTTATGGAACTCCAAAACCAGTTGGTCAACACATTTGAACATAGGCTCATGGTAGCTTTGGGGTTCTGAAAACATCTGTAATATCTGGACATTCATACTGGTCAGTCTATTTTCTGATTTTTCCAAGCTACATGCTCATGTGTCAGTCTGGCTATTTTAACAAACTAGTAAGAGGCCTTTTGCTCTGGAACTCATGACTGCCCTCTTTCTTTAAGTACACTTTACACATCTCTTATCATGCTTATTTTTTCAACCAAGAAATTTTTTTAAAAAACTTTTTTTTAAAACATTGGGGATTTTTTATCATGCTCTTCAACCCTTCAAACTTGTTCACACAACAAAAGCACAGTGTCAGTTGCTCTACAGATATCGACACTTGATGGCAGAATTTTCTCATAAATGATGTAATTAACATAAAACTGTTGAAATCTTAAATTCAATGTATAATAAAGAAGCTTTTTTTCTGCAGATCGTCGCTATGACACAAAGGAATTTGAATACGCCAGAGATATAAATAGAAAATATGTTCTGTCTAAAAATATATGTTAGGAAAACCCAAGCCTTAGGTTAGCCACCAAAAGCAACAGACTGTTCAAAACAAAAGCATCTGGCTCAGAAGAAGCAATGTCATAAAGCTAGGGAGAAACACACTCAGAAAATGTTGAAAGACTCAGCTTTCAGTTCCAGTAACACCCCAGAACCTTGATATGTTACTAGGTGCAAAATCAAACAAAATTGTCTTTTTGGAAAAATTCAATTTAATTGAAATACTTGTTGAGCATCCAACTCACTTCTGTAAAGCCTTGTGGTAGGTCTAAGAGGCATGGAAACAAAGGGCCCTAAACTATCCTCAGGATGTCAAAGATTGCAAGATGAAAAATCCTAAATTCCGGCATATTTTGTTTTGAGAAAACTTGAAGTACAAAATAACCAGAAGAAAAAAGATAAATTAGGTTTGAAGGAAAGATTTTGGACTATATGCATTACAAAACAATTCAATAAAAATGTAAATACCCGAAGACATTTAAAGAACAAATTTACAAAAACACCAACATATATGCAATTTATGAAATACATGTATTATATGAGGTGAACAACCTGTACATATACATGTACATATGATTTTCTCTCTTCTCTTAAACAAGGGATGAGGAACCTGCAGCCTCAAGTCCATATGTGACCTTCAACATCCTTAAGTGCGGCCCTTTGACTGAATCCAAACTTCACAGAACAAATACCCTTAATAAAAGAATTTGTTCTGTAAAACTTGGACTCAATCAAAAAGCCACACCCAAGGACCCAGAAGGCCACATGTGGCCTCGAGGCCGCAGGCTCCCTCTGATCTCTTCTCAGTAAAGGCACTGACAATGATTATTTATCATTTACAGATTTGAAGAACCATTTTCACCCCACATTAAGTCGCAACTATTTCAGGTCTATAAAAAAGCTCTATGTGACTCTAATACATCTCTACTTTAAAAAAAAAAAGATGAAAAAAGAACCCATTATCTGGACTTCAAGCCTATATATTCAGCATCGTATAGACTAAACAGCCAGGTGAGTGGTCATATCTTTCATTCTTCCTCTATATGCTATGGCTCCTGAAGACAATCACTTTCTAGTATCAAAATGTCTAGCGTGCCATAGGCTATCTCAGAACAAAACTCCAAGCCATGCATATCATAGTCACACCGAGGCACAAAATCTTACTGTCATTCAAGACTCATATTTGTCTTGAGTTTAAATTTAATTCCCATTCATTGACAAGGTATCTAGCAAAGAAACAAGGAGAAATACTCCTGACCTACTTGAGAAACACCAATGGTTCCTGGTAACTCACTGAGTTTATTGTATTTACTCATAATATTAAAGTCCAAGTTCACAAACCAAGCTGATCCTCTCCGTACCAAACTGAATTCATCTCAGACTGAGTGGCCAGTCATTCATTACCCAAGTGGAAATACAAAACATGTTGAATGGAATTAGTTTGTTCCTTAAAATTCTTCAGAGACAAGAGAACTAAGGAGAGAATTAAAATGCAAGTGACTGAGGATAGTGATCACCTTAATGATCAATTCCAACCACTGTGTCTTATTTGTCTCTCACACTTATACTGATTCTAAGAAACACATGGTAAACACATTGTAACAAACAGTTATACACTGAATGGGCCAGGGTCAAATCACCAAATTATATTCTCCTAATGTCAAAGTTAAAAAAAAGATGAATTATAAGGGAAGGAATGAAAAAATGCAGCAACACTGAGAAACTTTACCATTCAAAAACTCTACTCCAAAAAAGAAGCATTTTATTTGAGAGCATCTCAACAGCCCAAATGTATGTTTCTGTGGAAAAAGTCTATTTTGCCAGCAAATGTTGCCAATTTGCAAACATGTGTTTCAATTGTTTCAGGAAAAACAAACTTTTATTTACGATTTCTCTGAAAGGAAAGTGGTGCCTGCTGAAAATGTCTGCATATACAGTACACACAAATATACAAATTCATGTATACGTTTGTATATACGTATATGGATATGTATATATATGTGTATATATGTATGTGTATATATGTATATATGTGTGTACATATATGTATGTGTATATATGTATATATATGTGTGTGTATGTATATATATATATACATATATATATATCATTGAGACTATGAACATATTTAGCAAGAATCATGTGGCTATTCCCCCCAAATGGTGACCAATATAGTCAAATCTACTATACTTACAGAGGAAAAAAAAGTAAACTTGGCAATCATCTGTATGATTCTCAGCTGTGTAGACAGCCAAATCAGATAAGTGAGGCCCCAGAGTAGATTTCCGTTTATCTCAATGACCCTGTTGGCCCTCCAGACACGCCCAATTGCCAACTTTTCACTTTACTTTGTATTATATTGACTCGGTTCAAAACTGTTTTGCCCATATTTTGTTCCACAGCTGCAGCCTGCACCCATCTCAGGTTTCTCTGACTTCTCATAGCCTTTATCTTCATTCCTACCTTGTCATGTACTATTCTAATCTCCCAAACTAGATTCTTGAGGTCTGAGTCCATTTCTGCTACCTCTTTTGCATCCCTCCCAGTGCTGTGAATATGGCAGAGATTTTAATAAATACTTGACAAAGTAGAAAGAATGCTGGACTGAGAGGCTGAAATCCTGATTGTAAAGTGAAGGGACTAAGCTAATGATCTCTAAGGTACCTTCCAGCTCGAAAATTTTCCCTGAGTGTCTAATTGAATTGATGTTTATGTGATGCAATTTAAAAAGTCACACCATGCACCCTGCTACAGGGTTCAATAAAAGACTTGTTAATAGATGAGCTGATTATCAGTGAAGTATGTTCCACTGATTCTGCGGTGCCTAGAGGAGTGTAGTGCTACAGGAGAGAATCAGATTTGAAGTCTGAGGACCTGGGTTCAAAGCTTAACTCTATCACTTGCTACCTGTATAACTCTGGGATCACTTACAACCTCTGGTCCTGGTTTCTGTTACCTATGAACCAGACCTGCACAACTTGGCAGCAGGTAGGAGTCAAAATTAAAATAGGTTAAACTTCTTTGGGCTGCAGATAATGTTTCAGCAGCTCACTTTCTAAGTAAAGGTATAATTAATAATTAAACTATTTTGCAAATAAATCATATTTTTAAAAAAGGAAATTTTAATTAATATCAATTAATTACACTTATTACTTAAGATTTTTATTCATCATGATGTCACATTAATGTTAAAAAAATTACTTTGCTGCACTCACTTGGTCCCTGTTCAGCACCAATAAGAGCAGAAAACAGCGAAAAGATGCAACTCTCCTCTCAGACTAGAGTCAGACTGATGATGGTTGGTTGCCATAGGTCACATGACAAACAGGAGCGAGTGCACAGTGGCAATCTACCCACCAAGTTATCAGACACAATACTGACTAGTAGAAGGAGGATTAAATGGGGAATGGACAAAGCACTCATTACATCTTTACTTTCTTTAACATACTCTACATTTTTCACAGGCTACCCAAAATCCTTTGGTGGACTACAAGTGGCCCTTGGGTCACAAGCAGTCTGCAGCCTTATGTTGTACAGGCCTGCTCTAAACTGAGGGAGCTGTCCCAAAAGATCTCACAGGTCCCCTCTCGAGCTAAATCTACCCTCCTGTACAGTCATTCAATGTAGTCACAATAACTGAATCTATATACAGCATGAAAAGTCATCTATTTAATCAGGGAAAAACAGCCAAATTTTCTATCTGATATCATGAAAACAAAACATCTGATCAATTGACAGAATTTCCCCAGGTCAACTGGCTATTTTCTTCAATGTTGGTAAAAAACCAGCCAGCTAGAGACTACACAATACACACATCCATAAAACCACTCTTCTCCTAGTAATTGTTAAGGTAAAAACTATAATTTTAGCATCAATTCATGGTGAGTTAAAAAGCATTTTTTCTGATTTTATTTCTATTGACATAAAAATAATCCACCTCATTGCTATTCCCAGGAGATATTTTGCCTGGAAAACATAAAATCTGACTCCAAATACATAATTTAGGGAAGGCCAACAAGAGGACCACTATCTGTATCTGTTTTTCACTGCAAAGGGCATTTCCTTCAGAATCTCCAGTGCAGTGCTTTCTCAAATGCATTCAGTGGACACTCAAGAGAAATCTTTTGAGTTCAACTAGATGGAACACAGAGGACTATTATTTTGAAAACAAAAAACAGACATACATAACATGGAAGTAGCATGTTGGAGGTCGCTTCCTTTTGTTTTTAGGAGAAACCTAAAAAAATAAATGAAGGAGGGAATGAGGGATGTGTAATGTGTAGCAAAAGCAAAATATCTGTTTCCCTAGCCTATTTTCCATTTTGTAACTGGGTAATCTTAACCCTTAAAAAACACACAGAAAAGAACTTTGGGCACCATCATACATTTCTCCCACTGCAAGGGACTACTGAAAACTCAAACCAGAGTTTACTTTAAATCATTAGTTATTTGAGGTTTTCATATGAAGCAAAACACATGTACTGTCCCAAGAAGATATCATTCCATACACTGGGCTACCCCTAATCAAAATCAGATTTCACAGGAAGGGCTATTGTCAACTCAGCTTAGAGCTCATCATTCAACTGAAACTCCCAGATCATTTTTCTCAGCTCAGTAGGTCAGGAGATGTCCACAGCTAAGGTCAATGATGAGATTTACTTCAAGGTAAATTCAACAATTCTGTGCATCACCTACCCTCTCCACCAGGTAAACTTCAACAGGCTCAACAGGCTTTGAACATGCAGATAAAATTCCATTCAAGCGAAAGCACAAAAGTTTGACAAAACAACCTGACATTGGTCCTCAGTTTAACAGCTAAGAGTAATTTATGGTGTGGATCTGTGATATTTAATTCAAACTAAACAAAACACAAACAACCTTTCATGATGAAATACAAAGGGGGATGGCTGAAAACTCAAGGCAAGCAGAAGATAGGAAAATGGGCTGACCTTCTGCCTTTGGAACAGCCTTGCTCTTTATCTGCCTTCTAGCCAACTGACACACTAGGTTTACAAATGCAAACAACTCATTCTTACCCAGGGGTCCTGGCAGAGCCAACAGCCCAGGACTGGAAATCAGGAAGACGGTGGATTTGAATCCTACCTCAGGCACTAACCATGGGGCCTGGACCAGGTACTCCACTAGACCCTCATTTATATCTACCAAATGAAGATAATAACAGCACCTCCTGAAAGGGAAAGCCCTGAGGATCAACTGAAATAACACAGAAAAAGAGCTTTGCTAACCTTAAGGCACCATGCAAAAGTGAACTATTATGATGGAAAAAAATATATTTTTTCTCCTTCCCTCTTTCTTTTGTAAATATCCTTTAAAGTTCTCAGAAATAGGATTCAAACAGTAGCTCTCCCTCTTTGGAGCCCCTGATTTTCTTCCCTTTTAATTGCCCTCTTATGCCAACATTCTTTTCTGGGAAAGAGGTCAAGTTGGCCTCTTGGCCCAATTGGAGAATGAATACTCAAACAATGAGTATATTATACAACCAGTAGAGGAACAGCATGGAGGGCAGGTACCTATGCTTATATGGCACATGGGTTTTACCTGGGATGATAATAATAGGTGATCATTTACATAGCGTATTAGGGTTTACAAAGTGCTTTATATACACGACATCATTTGAGCCTCACAGCGATTCTGGGAGACATTATTATTCCCATTTGGAGATCTGCTATAGTAGAAAAAGCCATGGATTTAGGGTTCAGAGGTTCTGGGCTCCAGTCTGCCACTTACTAGCTGAATGACTTTGGAAAAGTGAATTAACCACTGTGGGGTCTCCATTTCAGATCCCATCCAACTTTAAATAGATGATTTCATCTATGGGGCTCAAGAGAGGTTAAAATAATTTGCCCATATTTACAAAGCTATGAAGTGTCAGAGGATGGATGTGAACCTTCGTTTTCAGGACAACAAGTCCAGCACTCTCTCTGCTAAGCTATGTTGATTCTCCATAGCCACTGAACTGAGGAGATCTTTATTATCAGCACGTTGGCATATTTCTTGAACATTGAGCAAGGGACTGAGGGTTATACAAGATACTGTTCCCTAGAGGTCAGTATTGTGGCTTTAAAAATCAGTAAAACATTCCCCTGTAAAAGTCCAAATGCTTCAGCTTGACTCACAAAATTACTTACTGGTCATATTCTTATTTAAGTAAAGAAAACATTGTCAAAATTTGGGAATCTATACTGAGAAAAATAGATGTCCAAGATTTCAACTGGCTTTCTCCTCAGATGCTTTTTCACTCATCAATTCCCATCAAAAGACTTAAAATATAAAAGTATTGTGATTCTGTAGTATGGTATAACCAATATATCATTTTAAAATGCATTTTTGTCTGTCAAATCCCCTGTAATACACAATTATTATGTTTACCTATGCATACAACAGTTCTATCATATTTCAGTGGGGCCTACTTGCATAAAAATTATATGTTCCAGCCCACATGGGGCAATAAGCAACCAGTTCCTTAGGTATAATTTATTAAGAGCATAAAATGAAACTGGAAATCATTTTGCGAGTCCCCAAAAGGTCCCAATCTTAGAGGTGGTATTATTTGCAACTGTCTTATTTCTGGCAGTTCTTCTGGTAACAATCATAGGAGTAAAGAGAAATTAAGACAGAGCGAGAACTGGAAGGGGGTTGGGGGAAACTGGAGATCAGCTAGTCTAACTCCTTCATTTTACAGGTGAGGAATCCAGAGCCGAGAGAGGACAAATGTCTGATCTGTGGTCGTCCAACCAGTCAGTAGAAGAACCAGGACCAGTCCTCTTCCTCCTTTCCCAGGCTTCATGAAGCAGCCTGGTAACTTGCTTCAACTATGATTTTTTCCTTTTCCCACCCCCAAAAGATTGTATTTAAAAGAGCAGATCTCTCCAGGCTATACAGAGCAAGGAGGAGTGATGATGTGTGTCCTACACTGGATTTCAGCTATCAATGGACAAATACTTTAAACATTTTTAGCTCAGTCTACACAACACCAAAACAACAAGTTGATAAGTTAAAAAAAAAAAAGTTATTCAATGCACCCCACTGCTTTGTCTTCATGCCACTAATCAAGCAGCCTGACTAACTTCGGTCACTGAATCCAATGACCTGACTGGGTGGTCTGGCATCCTGGAGACGCGAGCTAAGTCTGTTAATCAAGGGCATGGTCTCCTGAGATCTGAAGGCCACAAAGGCCAGGGCCTCTCTATTGTTCAAGGGAGGACGATGTTTTAGTTGTTGAGATTTTTAGATAAATGTGAACAATTCACATTATTTTAGATATTTTTAAATTTCACATGGAAAAAAATCATCATGGTGAATAAAAGATGCGAAGCAAGGATTCATTCCATTAACACTATTTTCAATCCACAAAAAAGCAGCATGTTTCCAAACAATGTGATTTTCTTCCATCCACAAAATGCTTAAATGGTATGGGTCATATCTGTGTAATGATTGATTTGTTACTGAGATAGTCATTTTCCAACTTCATTTGTATATTTTTAAGTTGTTAAAGGCTTGACTGCATCATTAACAAAACAATTCATGTATCATTAAGCTGATGTCTCACACAGGGATCCTTTTCTTCCCGTCCAATGGATGTGCTTTCAAAATCTCCAGCTGCTGATGGCTTTTTTTTTCCCTAGGGGGAGCAGGGGACCTTCTCTACTACCTGATCAGGCACTGGTCCATTCCTCCTACCCATCTAACCCAAACTAGAACAAATGCTTTTTTTTAAAATGGCTAACATAATTGGCAAACACTTAAGAATGTATAGTAAATTAAATATAATTATTCTTCCTCTGAATGGATGACAAATATATACAGACAGGGAAGGTGCGTGGGTTGGGGAGAGAAATCATCCAAAGCTAAAGATATTAGTTAGAACCAGCTGTCTCTGGCTCTCTTTCTCACTCAGTCTCTCTCTCAGTCTCTCTCTCTCTCTCCCTCCCTCCCTCTCTTTCCCTGCCTCAGCAGCAGAAAATATACAGGTTTGCAAGGGATATCATGTCTCCATCTCACACACCTTTCTCTCCTAAACAGCCTCGTTCTAATATTAAGAAGAATTGTAGTTAACAAGGCCTCTGAAGACCTCTGCGCAAAGAAGGCAGGCAGAAGGAGCTCGTGTGCTGCTGCAGTGTGCGGGGAAAGCTCAGGCTGAAGCTGGAACAGTCCACCTTTGTGTGGAGAGCAGGGTCACCGGCTCCAGGCTCCAGGAACATGGTGAAGGGGCACGCTGCTCTCTGGCGGGCAGACACATGGCCTCTTCTCAGCTTTGACAACCACACACAGACCTTTGAGCTTTCTATTTATATAACAGGGTAGTGGGTTTAAGGCTCTTCCAATCCAACTGCCAGTTTACTGGCTTGACTCTAATTAGGCTACTTGGGAGACATCATATAAAAAGTAAAAACAATTGATTCAGGTCTCTGCAAGAGAGAAGGCTTCTATTGACAAAATCACTTAACTACAATTTGCACTATGCCTTGAGGTTTTCTTTTAGAAGAGTTAGGTTTGTCCAGTAAGGATGGGCTAACATTTTTTCCCCCAAATAGACCCTTTTTATGCTGCCATTTCAAAAAATAAAGAAAAATACTCCCTGCCTCTGCTACAGCACTTCCCCCCCCCCCCCCCCAAAAAAAAATATGTCAAGCTGGGACAAAATAGCAGAGCAGTTCTTCACCACCCATGGCCCTGAATGACTTCATATTTGAGTTGTTTTTCTGAGCTTTTTTCTTCTAGTAGGTGATTAAAGGTATCACCACTTCCCAGAGAGAGGTCCAAATTCAGCCACAGGGGCTGGGTACTTCAAAATGCTATTACCTTGGTGACCACTGACAAGCCTACAGAATGATTTAAAAGAAAAAAAAAATTGGCTATATCTATCTATCTTTCTATCTGTCTATCTATCTATCTATCTATCTATCTATCTATCTATCTATCTATCTATATTTTTTTTTCAAAGACCACGGGGTCTCAGGCACTGGAGGTTTTTCATTCTCTTTTCTCATTCCCTTTGCAGACCGGTTTATATCGAAGAATCTAACTCAGGTAAATGTTACTTATTCATGCAGAAATCTTACAGAACTTGAGGCTTGGCCCTTTAATCCAGCCCAGGGCTAGCTAGATACATGAAAGGATTTCTGCAATTTGTAAAAGCCAACAACGAGAATTCTAAAGCACAATCGGGGGGGGGGGGGGGGGGAGTCCCCTGGGTGTCATTTTCACACCATTTTTCCATATTTATTTATACATAGGACTCTGAACATATATGGGGCACAGTTTCTGTATATAGCAAAAGAGAAGCACTAGCTCATGAAATAAAGGTGTAGGCCTTTCATGGCAGTTACTGAGAGTGATAAGTTCTACCAGTGAAGCTAAAGAATCCATCTAGAGGAAAATAAGCTTTCTAATGTTGATAGTTTCTTGGGCGAGGGTCACGAATGCAGCTAGCTGCCACTGAGTGGGAATAAGCATAACAGGCAAATTCTGGGCTGTCTGGTGACTTTGGATATGATTTTATGTCAGGGCTGTTTGTCAGGGTCAGCATCCTGTTTCTGGCCCTCTGATAACGCTAATCACACATATTCCAAGTCACCTGAATAGAAAGCTTTCAATGCATTTACCAGGGTCATATCTGTGCTTATTTTCTTGGTGGGGGTGTCTTACACAATTGCACAACTGCACACCAGATGTTTATGAAGACAAGCACACAAGAAAGCATACTAGTGAACAGAGCAAAAAAAGCAAACAGGAGACCAAGAGAGTGTGTGTTCCACACAAGGAGTGTAGGCAAAATACATACTTATCTACATATGCACACTGTACTAAGTGATTGGGCAAGTTGCACACAAGGAGGGGCTAGAGGCATATATGCTTCTTAAGACACATGGGCCTGCAACAAGGATTAGTTGGAACTCCTGAGAAACAAGGGTGTTGCATTTTCCTTTAAGGAGAGAGAACCCCCAAACAAGAATTTTCATCCATTGCTTCCATTTCTTTTAAGAAATCAGAGCAATGTGAATTTCCCTTTTGGATCAAGTAGACTGAGAGAGTCTGAGACAGAAGTAAAATTCAAATACTACGTTAGACATCCTAAAAAAAAAATTCCCATACCTGGCAGGCTGTTTAACATTTCTGAACTACACCCACATCTTCAGTTGTAACAGTGTCTATTAAATTGATGATGTTACCCACACCGTATATTAGGCAAATTGTATGCAAATAGCAAGACAGTACTTCTCAGCTGCCTGCAAAATGAATTCGTGCAGCTGAGTACAGATACTGTGAAGAAGCATAATATTTAATTGAGGAGTGATTTTATTGTGATTATTACTGTTAAATAACAACAGCATGCCTATTAAACATTGTAGTCTAATGTTTTACATGGAGCTGATAAAACCCTGCATGAGATCTGAAATGCCTTCCAGATGAATATTGATATTGTGTAATTGGTGTTTTCAAGGATTTACATGGCAGGGCTGGAAAATAAAAGATGACAGGTATTTAAATTCTGGTTATCTTCGATTTGCAACTGAAGCATCATGGATCAGTAAAATATAACTACTGCCTAAGTGTATGACCTTTTCTCCAAAAATTGAGTAAAAACATTAGAGTAGCAAGGTGACTGTAAAAACACACAGCCCTTAGGGCCAAGATATGACAGCATTTTTACATTAAAAAGATCTTTTACCCTCATTTCAGGCTGGGCCATTAGCTGATTCCAATTCAAGTGAAAAGCCAGTAACCAATCTTGGAATTCTAAATTATCCAAAATATCTAATTTACTAGAAGGAAAAAAGATAAATGACATGATTGCTTAAATTGCTGGGGCAGATTAAAAAAAAATGATAACATTTCTCCTAGAGAGGAAGCACGAATAAATAAATAAATACATGAAGTTGATATGCCCATATCTATCAATTTCCCTGCTCCCTCCTGACCTCTGCCCAACTCTTAGTCAATGGGTATGCAATATTTTCCAGAACATGTACAAACCTTCCCATCTGAACTATCTGCACAATGCAAAAACCTGAGGATGTTTGGGGAAGAAAGGACAGTGTCCAGTCAGTAATTATTTGTATACTTAAATTAGACTACCCCACTTCAGGGCTAACTTAAATCACACTTGCCCCTTTACCAGTACTATATAAGGCTCCAAATGAGCAAATATAGTTTGTACAAGAAGTCACTTCGTTTACTACAGTAGTAAAGAGAACTTAAGGGAAGCAAAGTGGAAAGGAGGTGTAGGTGTGTGTGTGTGTGTGTGTGCGTGTCTGTCTGTCTGTGTGTTTGTCTGTCTGTCTCTCATTGACTGCTTGCTCATGTATGAGAGGAGGGGGAGCGGGGAGGAAGGTACATGCCTGCCTCTTTTAAATCCCTTTAAAAAGAAATCTACCAAGATACGTAAGCACCCTTAAAGTTAAGCCATCTATTGAAGGAAGCACTAGGTGTCTCTGCCAGATGAAGGCATGCAGAACCGATGAGGAACAAAACCCGAAAAGGGGCAGGGGGGAGGAGAGATGGCTCAACACCCCTAAGCATCATAAAATTGCATTTTCTAATACAACTCTCCTAACTTGAAAAAAAAAAACCACGCAATCTGCCCCCGTAACCCTCCTCTTCCTATTCTCCCCCAATCTAAGGTGGCTTAAGGCAAGTAGGAAACACTTGGGGGCTTCCCCCCTCACTCAACCCTCATCTCTTCACCCCTTTAACAAAGAAGCCCCGAAAAGAGGGAAAGGATTAGCCGAAAGACTGGCAAACGAAGAACGAACACAAAACCCCCAACCTACCACTGCTGCTCCAAGTCCCAGTCCCTGAAAAAGTCGAACAGATCCATAGCGGCGGGCTGCTGCCCCCGGCTCCCAGTGAGCGGCCAGCCTAGACGAGCGGCGGCAACGGTAAGGTGACTCGCCTGCCCGGCGTGCTAGCCGCAGTGTGAGGAAGTCTCCGTCTGCCTGCCAGGCTGCCCCCTCGCCAGCCTCCGGAGTGGCGCGAGGCGCCCGGGGCTCCGCTCTTGCCCCCTCTCGCTGCCTGGCTCGGGCTCTCACTCCCAGCACCACAATGCTAGGTCCAGCTCAGGCTGCTGCTAGTGCTGCTGCTGCCGCCTCCGCTGCTTCTGCTGCTGCTGCTGCTGCTGCTGCTGCGGCGGCGGCGGCGGCGGCTGTGGCCGCCTCAGCCGCAAGCTCAGCCGGCCGGCTGACTGACTGACTGCCTGCGAGAAAGAGGCAGGAGCGGCGGCAGCACCGGCGGCAGCATCACATACACACACTCACGCAGACACACGCGCGGCGCGCGCGCGCGCGCACACACACACACGGAGGGTGCTGGAGCCTGTTCAGCCAGAAGCTGCTCCATGGAGCCCACACATGATCATCCCCTAGATCTGCCCAGGGGCCCCCAACTCCTACCCGGTCCTGACAGGGCCTCTGGCTCCACCGCTGTCAAAATCAGCTGTCTGGGGGAGGAGGAGGAGGTGCGATTGGGAGTAGGGCACATGGGGAGTAGGGCACGGGGTCTGCTGAACCCCAGCTGTTGGTCACCTGGCTCTCCCCTCCAGCCCCCCGAGGTCCAGAGCTATTCTGATGGGAAGAACAGGGGAAGAACATGTAAACTGTCCCTGATAGCAGCGATCGCAATTCTCTAGGCTGCAGACAAGCCAAGGGGATGCTTCCAAAAGCCCGGGGAAAGGGGGCTCTGAGGGAGCACAAGTCACGCCCCAGCCCCCAGGCGGCCCGCACAAAGTTCGAGGAGAGCTTGGCAGCCTGCATGCGCTGTTCGGGCGCGCAAGGTCAACTAGCGACCGTGTGGCCGGCAATGTTCAGACTCTGTCGCAGATACAAACAGAGGAGTACATCAAAACGGTGCTGGCCCTAGAAGAGATTTCAGTTTAGCGAAGGGAGACCAGGCCAAACAGGGTAGTGGGGAAGAGATCACACAAGGCTTCCTACAGAAAATGGCTCCAGAGCTGAGGTTTGAAGAAGGCGAGGGGTTCCAGGGGGCTAAGAAGAGGACAGAAGACCATGTGAAAAAGAGGGATAGTCAGGGGAGAGGCAGACCGACAGGAAACGAAGCTGTGTGGGGGACCAAAAGTGAGAGACCAGCTGGCATAGAGGCAAGAGGCGTAATAAGGCTGGAAAGGAAGATTGAAGTAGATTCATGAGGAAGGCCCAACAGAAGTTCGTATTTGATCCGGGAGATGATAAGGAGCTAAGAGAATAACTCTCCTGCCCCATAACCAAAGATGCCCAGCGCTTAGACAAAGAACTGGCAAGCAGTACTTCCTCTGACTCTTGGAAAGCAGGGGACTGGGAAATGGAATCTCTAAGTCTGGCATGCAGGTGCCACCCATAAGTTATCGGGTGCCTTAGGCAAAAAGCTCTCAGACTCACTGCCTTCCTCCGTAAGATGGACTCCCTGCTTGCATCAAACGGACCTGCTTTACTCTCTATTCAGCTGTCTTTCCTTCTGTTTTTTTTTTTCACCATACAAGTGACAGTCAGTTCCCACACCACACCACCCTGCCTTCCAGGTTCAAATAGCTTCCTTCCCTTTTTTCCCACTAGGCAGTGCCCAAACGGAGAAATCACTCTAAGAATCACCAGTCTCCTACTTCCAAAAAGAGGCAGGTCAAAGTAGAATCAACCCTGGAATATCAGATGAGAGCAGGACGTTGGAACAAGTAAGCCCAGAGGAGGCATGTCAGACAGGGGCCTCCAGTCCAAGCCTTTTGCCTCTGAATCCTCAGCTATTTCCTCAGGACCACACTGGAGAATGAGACCCATCTTGCCTTCAGAGCCCATTGTGCTACTGTATCCATCCCCTGGAGTTAATATTTTTATGCACTGACAGATATCAATAAAGTTTTAAAATAATAATGAGAGATTCCAAATAGTCATAGAAGTTCAGATTTCAAAGGGATATTCCAGGTTACTGAGTCCAATCTGGACCTGATCTGGTGCACATCCCATTAGGGTGATCAGACAACTTACACCTGAAGATGTCCAGTGATAGAACACATAGTAACAACTCCTGAATCAGCCTACTCCACTTTTGGAGAGATGGAATTGTTAGGTTTCTCCTCACACTGAGCAGAGAACTGTTGCTCTTTAACTTCTTATTACTCCTAGTTCAACCCTCTAAAGCAAAAAGGAAGGAAGGAAAAAAGTATCTATTAACCACCTACTATGCTCCAGATGGTTTACTTCATAGTATCCCCGGGAGATAGCTACAATTGTTATTCCCATTTGACAGTTGAGCAAACTGAGGCAGATGGAGGCTAAATGACTTGTCTAGGGTCACATAGATAGTAAGTATCTGAGGCAGAATTTGAACTCAGATCTTCCAGTGCTTCACACAGTACCTGGCATATAGTAGGAACTTATAAATGATTTTTTGATTAATGCTAAGCCAAGTAACCCATGCCACCTAGAACAGATCTGGCCACTTTTCTATATCATGTGATGGCAAATGCTTGAAGATTGTTCTTGTGTCCTCCCTAAAAGTTTTCTCTTCTAAAGGTAAATATTCCCAATTCTGTCAATTTATCTCCCTTGTGGCATGGTTATGAGTTCCCTCACCATCCTAGTCATTATTTTAAAGTACTTTTATCTTATTTAATTTTCTCAGCCATACAAATATTATTCTTTTTTTTAAGCTGAAGTACAGAGGGTAGGTTTTTATTTGTTTTCTTTTAGAGATGACAGGATTATAGAAAGAGGATGTCTAGATCAACCCTCTCTTTTTTACAGATAATGAAACAGGACCAGGGAGGTTAAGAGATTTCCTTGAGCTTACATAGAGTGGTGGAGCCTGAACTAGGGCTCAGGTCTCCTCTTCCTAGGAGTCCATGCTCTATTAGGCCAATGTTCATCAGTTCTAAATACAGGCTTTTAAGGAATGGAGCACATCTGTTAAAAAGCACAATGCTGGCTAGTCGTGGGTGCTTAATAATAGAGGGGAATAAGAACTTGTTGGGTGAGCCAGTAGTTATTACCAAAAGAAAATAATAGCATATACAATTATGTTTCAAAGGGTGATTCTGGACATGTTTTCTCTAGCTTTCTTGCTTTAAGAGAATGTAGCTATGAAGACAAAGTAGAAAAATAATGAGTTGGGGAGGGCCAGGGAGAAAAAAGCATAGAGCTCATATAAGATTCTCATGTCTCCATCACACTTGCACTTTCTTTTTTATTGGTAGGAAGAAGGAACAGAAACAGAAAAAAAACCAGTCTTAATCAACAAACATTTATTAAGTGCTTACTATGTACCAGGCACT
The DNA here is from genome assembly GCF_028372415.1 of Notamacropus eugenii. Lineage (NCBI taxonomy): Eukaryota > Metazoa > Chordata > Mammalia > Diprotodontia > Macropodidae > Notamacropus > Notamacropus eugenii. The sequence goes on along the minus strand of NC_092879.1, from coordinate 68,210,273 downwards.
GGGGATAAAAAAGATGACCAAAACCAGTCCCCAGCCATCCCCAATGTATTGTACCAAACTGTACCGTACATAGAAGGGAGCAAAGTGTGAGAAGGTTAGAAAAGTAGGAAGGGGGAAGCTTAGAAAGAACTTTAAATAGCAAATAGAGTTTGTATTTGCTTCCTGAGATCATAAGGAACCACTGTAGCTCATTGAGAGCACGGGTAACATGCTCTCAGCTTACACTTTAGGAAAATCACCTTGGCACTTGAGTAGAGGATAGATTGAAGTGGCGAGAGACAAGGTAAGGAGACCAACCAGGAGGCTGCTGAAACAGCCCGGTGAGAGGGGGTGAGTGCTAAGGAGGTGGAATTGGAAGTGGGGAGATGTTGAAAGGCTAGAAACAATCAGATTTGACAACAGACTGGATATTTGGGATGAGGTCCTAGAGAGGAGTCAAAGATTAAGGATAAGGACTGAATGGATGGGGAAATGGTGATGCCCTAAATAACAGTAGGAAAGTTGGAAAGATGGCAAGTGCCTGGGGAGAAAGATAATGAGTTTGTCAAGGTTGTGATAGTGTACCTAAGAGAATTCATTTCTAGATGTCCAAAAGTCAGTTGGGTATGTGAGAACAGCCCTCAGGAGAGCCACCAAGAGGCACCACTTACTATCACTACCACTACCACTATTATTACTACTACTACTACTATTGTGTGTCTGTTCCTCCTTCCTTGCCAAAGCAGACCATGCCATCAGAGAAATGATGATATGATTTGCACTTGACTTTGTTTTGAGTGAGGGAGGGCTGTGCAGGTCACCAGCCTCACTTCTCCTCCAGAGTCATCTGAATCCAGTGACCAGATATTCATCAGGATGACTGGAGATGACCCAGGATGAGGCAATTGGGGTTAAGTGACTTGCCCAAGGTCATACAGCTAATGAGTGTCAAGTGTCTAAGGTGAGATTTGAACTCAGGTCCTCCTGACTCCTGCACTGGTGCTTTATCCACTGCACTACTACCAGCAACAGTAACAACAACACAATAGCATTATGACATATATCATCTCATTTGATATTACTTGTAAGCAAAATACCTGGAGGACTGAGAGAAGAGATAAGTGGGCCTAGGTAGTGACCTGGAAGAGATCAGGAGTAAAAGGGACCCTGGGGAGGAGAAGAAAGTACATTCTCATCATGGCCCAGTATTACCTGAGCAAAGTCTCTCAGTAGTACAGTGGAAAGAAAAGTCAGATAATCTGCATTACAACACAGGTTTTTTTCCCACTTACTAGCTGTGTAACATTTGTAACATTAGCATACAATCACTTAACTGTTTGGGCCTCAGTTTCTTCATCTGCAGAATGAGGGCACCGAACTAGATGACTTCTGATATAGCTTTTCATCTCTGGTCCTATAATCCTTTGATCTTAGGATAGTGTCCAGGAAAACAGAAGCTGAGGAATAACCCCTTCTCTGAGTCCCCAACCTGACAACTAACCTTTACCAAGTATCTATACCAAGTGTCAAGTACTGTGCCCAGAGTGAAGATAATAAGAAAAATAAAGAAACACACTCCCTGCCCTCAAGAGGCTTACATTCTCCTCTCAGGATATGACATGTTAACATGCAAACTGATAACAGGGAGAGTGGGGTGGATATAAGCTATAACTCCAATACAAGAGTTTACTTCTGCCACTAAAGGCCTAACAGGTTTTACTTCCCTTCACCCAGTGTTTTGTCTGGCAAGGAAAACTGAGTATTCCTGCCATAAATCTGCTATTCTAGCTCTTTGTCTCATTGCCCCTCCCCTAACTAACACTTCCCTCTAAGAGAAGGCACTAGGTAGCATCACATATTGTTCACTGGAAAGAGAAGACCTCTGATATAAAGGTGAGGGTGAGAGAACATCAGATCAGTTTCTCTCTTAACTCAAGAGTTGGCAGTAAGAGAAGCAAAGCAGGTACTAATAAGCAAAGCAGAAAAAAGGAAGGAGAGAGATTCTGTTTTTAGTCACAAAGTCTTGGTTCCTCCTCTTTGACCGCATCTGTTATTTACATTCTTAGGATTTAGAGCTGGCAGGAACCTTTAGTTCTACCTTTCTCATTTTAAAGAACAGGAAACTGAGGCTGGAAAGGTAAGTAACTTAACTAAGACCAAAAAAGCTCCTGAGTGCCAGACTCAGGATTTGAATCTGAATGCCGAAGATCTGACTCCAAAACTACTCTCTCCTCTATGCCATGCAGTTCTGTTTCTTAACAAGTGAAAAAGTGGCTTCCCTCAATACTCCGCGATCTGTGGCCCTTTAGTCAAGACTGAAAGTGGATCTTCTCTTTTGGAAGGCAAAGTTAAGTCCTTCTAGAAAACAGCAAGATGTAGTGAATAGCGTCGTTGCTGGAGCTGTGAGCTGATCCAACCATTCTGGAGAGCAATTTGGAACTATATGCAAAGGGCTATAAAAATATGCATACCCTTTGACCCAGCAATATGGCTTCTAGGACTGTATCCGAAAAAGATCATAAAAATGGGGAAAGGACCCACATGCACAAAAATATTTATAGCAGCTTTCTTTTTGGTGATCAAGAACTGGAAAGTGAGGAAATGCCCACCAATCGGGGAATGGCTGAACAAGTTGTGGTATATGAATGTAATGGAATACTATTGTGCTATAAGAAATAACAAATAGGCGGACTTCAGAAAAACCTGGAAAGACTTACATGAACTGATGCTGAGTGAAGTGAACAGAACCAGGAGAACACTATACACAGCAACAGCCACAGTGTAAGGACTGTTTTTGATAGATTTAGACCTTCACAGAAATGCAAGGACCTAAAACATTCCCAAAGGACTCATGATGCAAAATGTCATCCACATCCAGAGAAGGAACTAGAGAGTTGAAATGCAGAATGAAGCAGATTATTTTCTCTTTTGTTATGTTTTGTTTTGTTTTTTTCATGGTTTCTCCCATTTGTTTTAATTCTTCTATACATCATGACTAATATGAAAATATTGTTTAATAGGAACGTATGTGTTGAGCTCATATAAGATTACATGCCAATTTGGGGAGGAAGGGGGAAGAGAGGGAGAAGGAGAGATTCAGAAGAATCTCAGAATCTCTCCTCAGGTTCAAGACACTTTCATGCCAACCATACAGCTTAGGGGGAAGAATCTCAGTCTTCCTTTCTTCTTCTTCTCCTTGTCTCCTCACATTGATAACCATCCAAGACATCTCTCACTCAGGGCCAGTTGGTCATAAGATAGCTGACTTTTGAGAGGAAAGTGGCACAGAGAGATATTAAGTCTCAATTCATAGACAAGAAAAGAACAATCATTATTAAATCACACAGGCTGGAAACAAGCAAGGATGGTGGAAGAGGAAGCAGTACCCACCAGTCCTCCCTCCCAATAACTCCAAAAATATCTAGAAAGAGCAGCAGACCAAGTCAAGATTAGGACATCTAAGGAAAAAAGTCACAGTGAGTAATTGTTCTAATCCAGGTCAGTGTAGAGAGATAGAAGTCTGTAGGCAATGGGGACAGAACATGGACATGAAGGCATCACATAGTCCACATTAACAGAAAAAACAGCAGGAGAACCCCAGGGAATACAAAATAGGACCAAACAAGGTTCAGAAATTTTCTCTAGTTGGGCTCAGAGCATGGCCATAATACAAAGTAATAATTCAGGAAGTAAGGCAGGAAGACTGGAAAAACAAAAAAATCTCGCCATAAAGAACTATTGTGGTAATAGTGGTGCCCAAGGCACAAACCTAGAAGAAGACAATGAGTCTAAAACATCTACAAGAAAAGCCTCAAAGAAAAGAAAAGCTTGGGCACAAATTCAACTAGAATTCCTGGAATAAGTGAAATGACTTTTTAAAAAGATTTTGCAATAAAATGAAAGCAATTAAGTAAAAAAAATGATTATAAACGAGAGCTACAGGAGAAATCCTTGGAAAGAGAATTAATGGCTTAGCACAAGTAGAAAAAAAATACCTTAGGTACAAAAATTTACCCAAGCAAAATTCTCCTTGAAAATTGGAATACAACCAATAGAAGCCAAGAGGCAACAAGAAATATTAAAACAAAGTCAAAAGACTGAAAAATCAAAGACAGAAATGTAAAGTTATTTCTTGTCACAACAGCTGACTTGGGAAAAAATCAAAGGGAAATAATTAATGGGTCACTGAACTAAAAGCCACAACTAAAAAAAAAACACATAGATACCATATTTCAAAAAATAATAAAAGAAAACTGCCCAGAACTCTTAGAACCAGAGGGCAAAGTGAAAACTGAGTCATCATTGGAAAGAAACTCCAAAATGAAAATTCCCAGAAACATCACAGTCAAAATCCCAAGGTTTCAGCTCAAAGAAAAACTCTTCAAGTAGTCAGGAAAACAGAATTCAAGAACTGAGGAACCACCATCAGGATCACAAATGATTTAACAGCTATTACTATGAAGGAGTAGAGAGTTTAAATATAATATTCCAAAAAGCAAAAGATATAAGCTTAACACCAAGAATAACACACCTAGAAAAATTGAGAATAATCATATAGGGGGTAAAATAGATCTTTAATGAAATATAAAACTTCTAAACTCTCCTAATTTTTTTAAAAGAACAGTATTAAAAGAAATTTTGAAATCTAAACACTGGAGTTAAAAGAAACATAAAATATGAGTGAGCAATCAAAAGGGATTTAAAAAAGAATGAAGTCTTTACATTCTAATAGAGGGAGATGATTCAAGTATTCCCTCAGAATCCTACGGTCATCAGGAGTCATAGAGTTAAATAAGGCAGAGAGCTTGGGAGTGATTTTATATTTTGCTTATCTTAAAAGAAGGTGAGATGGAGACATAAAGAAATCTACAGGGGAAAATTTAGGCTCCTATAAACTTTGTTTGATTTGCTTTGAAAGATCTAAGTTGATAGCAATTCCATACATAGTTTGACAAAAGTTTACTTGCGGGAGAAACACAATGATGCTATTAATATATACAGGTCTCAACCACTTAGGTAACAGGTAACATAACCAGTGTTTCTTAAATAAAGGGGCAATATGACAAGTGCAGACTTACAGAAAATAGAGTTCTGACAATCCCTTAGGTACTACACAGAAGTTACTGCTTAAGAGTACCCTGAGTTGAATTAGATTTGAGTTACTTATAGTAGCCTAAAGGTATAAAGCTAGCTTATGTCTGAAGTCCTTTCCATTCCAGTCCTCTCATTTTACTTATGAGAAAAAAGTAAAAATGACATTTTTCTGCAAACCCCCTTCCACAAAGGAAGAGAAGTGCATATAATTATTAATGCATATAATTAGCATGCACATGTTGAAGACTGTATAAACAAGGAGGAAGGAGTTGGGGAGTGGGTGACATTTGACATTCACTTTCATCTGTCCTTGTTAAAGAAAAGGAGAATACATACACTATACATGTTTGGGGGCAGAAATACATTTAATTCAACAGGGAAACAGAAGGGAGCCAGAAACAAGGAGAGGGAAGAATAAGACTAAGGGGAGAGTCAGAGAGGAATTAGTCATAAGCAAAACAAACTCTAACTTCTTCATTCACTGCTTTCACTCCTACACATGTGCTGCTGAATGAAAGTGGAGAAAATCATTCAACCATCCTGACTGGGTCCATTTCAAATTTATGTTACACAACCTCAACTGAGCCCTCACTGCTGCTAGGCAATCCTTCCACATTTCCCTTATCAATTCATTATCCCACTCTCCACAGCAGCTCTTTGAAACCTTTTCATCCCTCCTCAAATCTTCCATAGCTCTCTTAGCCCCTCAGCTGAGAACTTTGCCTCATATTTCACAGAAAAAAATTGAAGTCATTCATGGTGAACTCCCTCACCTTCCCTCTTCCTCATCTCCTATCACTCATATGCCCTCTGCCACTATCTCCTCCTTGATAGAAGACTCCTGTCACATGAAGTGGCCTTACTTCTTACCAGGGCTAATCCCTTTACTTGTTCAAATGATTCCACATTCCATCCTCCTCCTCCAACAGATTGCCTCCTCTATCATCCCCACCCACTTATTTTCTCAATAACAATAAGACAAAAATAAATTGAAAGAGTAAGAATAGTCAATGAGGAAACAAAGCTATCCCTTTTAAAAGTACTCTGAGATACTACCTCACACCAATCATATTAGGTAAGATGACAGAAAATGAAAATGACAAATGCTGGAGGGAATGTAGAAAAGTGAGACATTAATGCACTCTTAATAGACCTGTGAACTTCTCCAACCATTCTGGAGAACATTTTGGAGTTATGTCCAGAGGGCTATAAAACTGCATACCCTTTGACCTAGCAATACCACTACTAGATCTGTATCCCAAAGAGATCAAAGGAAAAGGACATATATGTACAAAAATATTTATGATCACTCTTTATGTGGTGATGAAAATGGGAAATTGAGGAAATGTCCAGCAACTGGGGAATGGCTGAACAAGTCATGCTATATGATTGTGATGAAATGCTACTATTTTGTAAGAAATGATGAGCAGGATGCTTTCAGAAAAACCTGGAAAGACCTAAATGAACTGACACAAAGTGAAGTGAGCAGAACCTGGAGATTGTTGTACAGAGCAGCAAGATTATTGCAATGATAATCAGTTGTGAAAGACTTATCAATTATGGACAATACAAAGCTCCAGGACAATTCCAAAGGATTCATGATGAAAATACGATCCACCTCCAAATAGAGAACTGATGGACACTGAATGCAGTTTGAAGTATATTTTTTTTCACTTTTTTTTGCAACATAACTTTGTTGAAATAGGTTTTCCATGACTTCATATATCCAATGGATACCATATTTATTACCTTCTCAATGGGTGGGGAAGAGTGTTTGGAACTAAAAACAAAATTTTAAAATCAAATCATATAAAAGAAAAAATTTAAATTAAAAAACCCATCACTTAAGTTTTCTGGATCAATGTCATGGGCAGGTACCTATGGGTAACATTTCAATCTGTAATGATGCTCCGGCTTCAGTAGAATGTATTCATCAAATTCCGAAGGGGATTTTGCAGTGTCTTCTTCTTAGTATGGATTTGTCAACTCTTTCTTTGCTAGTATAGAATCCTATCCATCTAATCATAATAAACATGGATTAAGAACTCTCTAAAGATCACATTTTTGTAATTTATAGTGACAGCTACCTGGTCCTGACTAACTATCATAAACTCCTCCATTCTTAAAAACCAGAGGTCCCTAATCAGCAGTCCATTAACTTATTTTTATCAAAAATATTTTCATGAGTGTATCGCAACATAATTGGTTTCTTTTGTAATCTTATTATTTTATTTTACATATTATGTTTTGTTGAACATTTAACTGTACCAAAAGTATATATTAAGACTGGTACTGCATTGGCCTTAATTGCTCTAAATATGTTCTTAGCTTTAATCTTTGACTTATGCCTGTCAGTCTTTTAAACATACAGAGTCTTAAGTGCCTCCCTGGCTAATGTGCTCAATGTAGTTTTCCCAGAGCAGACATTCATAAGTGTTGCCTTGATCCATTGGTTCAATCTGACCTACCAACTCAAGGGCAAAAACTTTAATATTTATTCTTGATGGAATCCACTAAAAATGTTATACTTTTAACTTGGAGAAAGCTTCATAGGATCAGAGATTGTGAGCCAGAAGGAACTTAAGAGACCATAGAGTCCAACCTGATTTTTCAGATGAGAAAACTGAAGTTTCAGGAGGTTAAATGTCTTGCCCAAAGTCACAGAGACATTAAGTATCAAAGGTAGGATTTGAACTTGAGACCTCTTACTCCAGAGTCAGTCCTCTTGCTATTGTGCTATGTTTCTGCCTACAAGATGAAATACCTGTTTAAGGTGATTTTCAATGGAACCTTATAAATTGAAGTTCTCACTGTATATAAAGTGATTTAAATAATATTTTATTATGACTCTCTGACTTAAAGGCTATACCAAGTTACAATAATGGATGATAATGGATTTAAAACTAGGAAGAACCACAGATGGTTTAAAACACCTTCCTAGAAGATATCATGTTCTACTACTTGATCTCAACATTTCTGTGTTCATGGTGTGTCTAAAATGGAAATCTTATATACTATAGCATTCTCGCTATTATTTAACACACTTTATATATTTGCTATACTTGCATGACTAATCCACGTACAATCAATCAACATTCACATGTTTAACTTTCCTGACTTCAAGGTTTCAAGTGACTTTAATTGTAATTTCATTTTCATTTCAAGTTGGCAACCATGCATATTCAAGGCTATATGCAATAGAGAAAAAAAAATGAGAAGCAGTTTGTAGGGTGACTGGTATACTGGAACTTCACTGGTCTTGTTCTTCCTATCATTGTACAGAGCTCCTGGTGCATCCTTTTCATTGTTTGTCTTCAAAACTCAAATTTTGTGTTGTGAACATGGCCCCAAAGCATAGTGCAAGACCTTTGGGTTCTAAGCCCAAGCTGCAAAGTCAGTGATATTATTTAGTGAGAAAGTAAAGGTGCTAGAAAAACTTGTCATTATGTCTAAAGCCACTGTTAACTCTGAGTGATTCATTATGTCCTTAAGAAAGAGGAAAGTATTTATGGCATTTCATGTGTTATAAAAAATGAATATTGTCTGAAATGCTTTTTAAACTGAGATGTTAGCACAAAAGGTCACCAAATTCTAGGGAATTGCTAGCAAGAAAAAATGTTTTGCATGTTACCAATTTTATTTTGTATGTTGAATTTTATGGATTAGTTCATGGTTACCATGTTAGGAAAAGTATATATTATCAGAATTAATATTTTGTTATAAAAATTGTATGCAGAAAAATGTGTCTGCAGTAATCATTAGTTAAAGATAATAGTTTTTGATGGTCTCAGGAACCTAACCTCTGTTTCCCATAGGTTCAGTGTATCAACCTTCATGTTTTTGACTTTCATGACATTTTCAAGGAATGTTTGCCCTATAAAGTTGAGGATTGATTGTAGATAGAAGTAAGCCAAAGCTTGCAATAATCAATAAAGGTAGACAGAGTAAATGTTATGATGTTTTCATGTGGTTTGTTCAATAAGCACAAAATCAAGAATAAGTGAACTTTTAAATGTTTTTTCCCAATTATATATAAAAAAATTTCACATTCATTTTTTAAAATTTTGCATTCCAAACTCTCTCCCTCCTTCTTTTCTCTCCCACTTCATTGAGAAGGCAAGTAAATCGATATAAGTTACACATGTGGAGTCATGTAAAACATTTCCATATTAGTCATGTGAAAGAAAACATAGACCAAAAAAAAAAACCTCAAGACAAATCAAAAGTTTGCTTCAATTTGCAGTCAGACCCCATCAGTTCTCTGGAGGAGGGTAGCATTTTTCATCTTCAGTCCTTCAGAAGGTCTTGGATCATTGCATTGCTGAGAATAGCTAAGTTATTCGCAGTTGATCATTGCACAATATTATCATCACTATGTATATTCTTCTCCTCGTTCGGTTCACTTTCCATCAGTTCATGTAAGTCTTTTCAGGTTTTTTTCTGAAATCATCCTGCTTGTTATTTCTTATAGCACAATAGTATTTCACCACAATCATATAGCACAACATGTAGCACATGTTCAGCCATTCCCCAATTGATGGACATTCCCTCAAATTCCAATTCTTTGTCGCAAAAAAGAGCTACTATAAATATTTTTATACATTATTGGTCCTTTTCCTTTAAAAAAAGATTTCCCTGGGATATAGACCTAGGAATAGTACTGCTGGGTCAAAAGGTATGCAAGGTTGTATAGCCTTTTGGGTACAATTCCAAATTGCTCTCCAAAATGGTTGTGTCAGTTTACAACTCCAGCAATAGTGCTTTAGTGTCCCAATTTTCCCATACCTATTCCAACATTTGTCATTTTCCTTTTCTGTCATATTAGCCAATCTGATAGGTGAGGTGGTACCTCCTAGTTGTTTGTATTGCTTTATTTGATGCTGATTTAGAGCATTTTTTATATGATTAGAGATATCTTTGATTTTTTCATCAGAAAACAAGCTGTTTATATCTTTTGGACATTTATCAATTGGGGAATGACTTATATTCTTATGAATTTTACATAGTTCTCCATATATTTGAGAAATGAGGCCTTTATCACAGAAATTTCCTGTAAAAATTTTTCCACAGTTATGATTAATGTGTATTTGCCTCCATCCTATTCCCCTTGTTTATCCTTCTTTCACTCTCCTCACTCTGCCCCTCCTCAAAAGTTATTTGCTTCTGACCATTGCCTCTCCCACTCCACCCTCCCTTATACCAGTACCCCTTCATCTCCTGCTATCCTGTAGGGTAAAATAGATTTCTATAGCCCAAAGAGTGTGTGTTATTTCCTCTTTGAGCCAATTCCAATGGGAGGAAGGTTCAAAAATTATGCAACACCACCCCCCTATCTTATCATCCGCTGTAAAAACTCTTTCATGCCTTTCATGTGAGATAATTTACCCCAATCTATCTCTCCTTTCATCCTTCTCCCTCTTTCTCATCCCTTAATTTTATTTTCTAAGATATCATCCTATCACAGTCAATTCACACCCATGCCCTCACTCTATGTATACTGCTTCAAACTTCCCTAATAATGATAAAGTTCTTAGGAATTACAGTTATCATCTTCCCATATATGAATGTAAACAGTTTACCTTAATGGAGTCCCTTATCATTTCTCTTTCCTATTTTCCTTGATATGCTTTTCTTGAGTCTTGTATTTGAAAGTCAAATTTTCTATTCAGTTCTGGTCTTTTCATTAGGAATGCTTGAAAGTCCTCTATTTCAATAAACATCCATTTTTTTCCCTGATGGTTTATACTCAGTTTTGCTGGGTAGGTGATTCTTGCTTGTAATCCTAGGTCCTTTTCCTTCCAAAATATCATATTTCAAGCCCTCTGATCCTTTATTGTAAAAGCTGCTAAAGCTTGTATTATCTTGATTGTAGCTCCATAATGCTTAAATTGTTTCTTGTTTCTTTCTGGTTGCTTGCAATATTTTCTCCTTGATTCTCCTTCAAATTTGGCTATAATATTCCCAACAATTTTCATTTTGTGATCTCTTTCAGGAAGTGATGAGTGGATTCTTTCCATTTCTATTTTACCCTCTGGTTTTAGGATATCAGGTAATTTTCCTTGATAATTTCTTGAAAGATGATATCTAGGCCTTTTTTTTAACCATGACTTTTAGATAAATTCATTATTCCTGAAATATATCCAGTCTCTTTTCCAGGTCAGTTGTGTTTCCAATGAGATATTTTAGATTTTCTTCTATTTTTTCATTTTGATTACTTCTTGATGCCTTGTGGAGTCATTAGGTTCCATGTGCCTAATTCTAATTTTTAAGGAATTATTTTCTTCAGTGAGCTTTTGTACCACCTCCTTTTCCCATTTGGCCAATTCTACTTTTTATGGAATTCTTTTCTTCAGTGACTTTTTGTTCCTCTCTTATCATTTGGCCTATTTAAGGTATTTTTAAGGTGTTATTTTCTTCAGTATTTTTTGTGCTTCCTTTACAAAGCTGTTGACTCTTTTTTTCATGATATTCTTGAATTATTCTCATTTTCCCTCAATTTCTTCTCTACCTTTTATTTGATTTTTAAATTTTTTTTGAGTTCTTCAAATAATTCTTTTTGGGCCTGAGACCAATTCACCTTTTTCTTCGAGGCTTTGAATGTGGTTGTTTGACAGTATTGTCCCCTTCTGAGTTTGTGTCTTGATATTCCTTATCACCATTGTAACTTTCAATAGTCAGGTTCTTTTTTTTCTTGTTTGCTCATTTTCCCAGTCTGTTTCTTGACATTTATGTTAAAATTGGACTCTGCTTTCAGGGGGAAGGGGGCACTGTTCCAAGTTTCAAATTTTTTTTTGTGCTGCTTTTGTCAGAGCTAGTTTTGTGTTTCTGTAAGTTTTCAGTTCTTCCAAGGTGGTATGATTTAAGGAGCGATATGGTAACTGCTCTCCTGGCCTATGCTCTCTTGGTCTTTGAGTGACCACAAGCACCATTCTCTACCCTGGAATTGTAACTAGGGTCCCTGTACCCCATAAGGCCACACACTCTAGTGTGTTAGTGCTCCTTCTTCTTGCCCTGGGATTGCAACCCAGAATCACACATGGGAAATGCAACAAGTCCTGCAATGAGTGCCAGCAAAAGGTTCCCTGTAATCTCCTTATCACCTGTTTTCCAACTCCCTTACCATCTGTGGACTGAGAATTCTGGAAGCCACCATGACTTATTCAATCCCCCCTGCCAATTTAGTTATCCCCAAGGTCTGCTTCTGGCTTATTGGGGTATGGTCTGCACTGAGGCTGTCTGCACAGGACTGTACTCCACTCTCACCCCAGTGAGATAGACCTTTCTTGCCAACTTTCTAAATTATCTTGGGCTGAAAAATTGTTTTACCCCATCCTTTTGTTTTTCCTACTAGTGAAGAATTCATTTTGAAGCATTATTTTCAAGTTGTTTGGAGGGGCATTTCTAAGAGCTCAGGTTAGAATTCTTACCTTTCCTCCACCATCCTGGTTCTGCCATAAGTATAGGGTTTTGTGCTGTTTTTTTCAAAACACCGCTGGGACTTTTTTGGCATATTCTTTTTGCTTCTCAGCCAATGTACTACATTTTTCTTGCAAACAATTATAGACATTTTGAATAATACAATCTATGAATGCTTTGTATGAAGTGTAAAAATATGACATATAAGGTGAAATGATGCACCTGGCTCTTCTAATGTTAACTTTTATTTGGAAGGAATAATGGTATTCTTTTCTTTTGGTATTAAATATTTGATGTTTTTCAGTTAACAAAGATGGGGGTCAAGATAGCAATAGAGAAGAAACTAATAATGTGTTTTGTAAGTATAAACTACCTATTTATGGGACAGAGAGACTTGGGATAGGAACAGACCTCTAGTCTCTGGCTTACCCTACTCCTCCTTTTGAAAAGAAGGAATTGTGGGAAGAGAAGACAAAAGAGGTGGGGGGTAAATGGAACTAAGGGACTACAGAGCCAAGTGAGGAAATAGGAAGCCTGCTGAGGGATAAACCATAACACTTACAGAAGATCTGGACTCAGTCAAGTTTGTGACACAGCAGGATACCTGGGCCTGAGGTCTATAACTCTGGAGTGCTAAAAGCCAGCCCAAGGTGAGGGGATAAAAACCCCCAGATCTCTTCTACTTCCTAGCAAAGCTGCTAGCCCTCTTCTAGTTAGCTGGATATGCTAGCCTGTCTGTTCATTATCTGCCACTTTCAATTTAGATCTCATTTACCTACTAAGCTATGAATGTTATTTAAGGCTTAAGGGGATAAAGAAGACAGAGTATTCCTTATTGTAGAGAGATGAAAGGTTTGATCAGCAAGAGCTTAATATGGAGGCTGGAGTCCTTAGGACAAAGTGGGAGATATGTATTAGGCTGTACAAGCCTGGCTTATGAATTCAGAATTCAGCTAATCCTAGAAACAATGAACTGGTGAGAAAGCAGATTATGAGCAGCATAGTGCGGGTAAGTGCACTTTCATTTACAAACCACCAGCATCATTCTTGCTACACTGTGTTTGAAAGGAAAGCCATTCTCTTGGAGGAGGGAGCTGAAAGTCCCAACTTCCTTATGACTAGCAACTCAGCTGGCCTTGCTCACTAGCACCACCTGCAGCCTATATGAATAATTCATGTACCATTGTAAAGAGCTTGAGTTAATACCTATGGATCCTATTGGCCCTGCCACTTTCCATTGTTGAAAACAAGATAGTTTGCCCTACATAAGCCTTTTGTCATTCATTATGTTAACAACACACACAAGTTTTCTGTTTCATATTTGATTCAACTTGATCTTTTGTTATATTGAAGTTCTTTTGCATATATAGAACAGAAATTTTCTACAAGCTTCCATGGGAATTCTCCTATAATTTCCTTGCTTCTGAAACCATTAGTACAGGTTTTTTCTCTCTTAATTTTTTTTGCTGCTCTGACTCTTTGTATTACTATAAATGATTGACCTTTTATTTTCAATTGTGGAGAAATTACATCAAAATTTTCTGATCTACCTTTATTTTCTAGATTTCATTCTGGATGTTTCTTTTTTGTTGTCTTTAGCTGAGGGATATGATGCTCAAGTGTATGTATTGGCTAGATATTCATGTAATCTTTGAGAGTCTTTTCACAAGTCTTCAATTGCTTTAATAAGCCATTTTTGTATGGTAGTATTTGATTCCTGTCCTTAGGGACATTCATAGGTAGCTCCATCATTCCTCCAATGGTCCTTCATATCACAATGTTTATAGGATATACTTTTGTGTGCAGGTACTGAAAAATTTTTATGCTCTTTGTCAAATATTATGGGAGGTCATAATGGTTACAGAACATATTTTCTGGAATTACTCTGTTTTGGTATAGAGGGTTTATTAATTGGATTCATTCAGGCAAGAAAAAAATAATTTTTCTAAATTCCATTCTAAGTGTACCCATCTCCTTTGTAAAAATAATTCAGAACACTGACATTTTTGTTATACATTTCATTTTTAGGTAGCATTCTTAGAGTTTTAGTATAGATTTTCAATGCCCCAAGGTTCTTAAGCTTTTACTTCTTCAGATGTAAGGAAATTATAAATGAAAACTTCTTTGAATTCTTAGAACCAGAGGACAAAATATAAGTTAAAAAAATCCAATAATCATCTCTGGAAAGAAATCTCAAAAAGAAAATGACAAGGAGGGGGCGGAGCCAAGATGGCGGAGTGAAAGCTACGACTCACCTAAGCTCCTGGAGAAACTCCTCTGGATATATCTGGGGGGAGAGTCTGACCAGGCTTTGGAGGTGTAGAATCCAGTGGGAGACGGACTTTGACAGATTCGGAGCCCAGGCTGGACTGGGGGGTCCACGGGAGGGATCTGTTCCGCGGGGGTAAGACCCCGGCGCACAGCGCAGCGCGGTCGGCGCGGCAGGGCGGAGGCGACCCAAGGGGCCCGAGAGTGGCGGGCGAGACCAGCAGAGCAGGAGATAAGCCAGGCCGAGCCAACGATATCAGCGCAACAGCCTTTGAAATCTTCAGCCTAAAGACGGGACTTCAGTGGGTCACTACTTGAACATCCAGGAGCTGGGATGCCGGAGTGATCAGTAAGTGCTCTCCCCTCCCCCCCGATGACCGTGAGGGAACCATAAAATTCTTCCCCAGATTGATCCTGGATCAGTGGGAGCAGCAGAAGGGGGCGGGTGGTCTCATAACACCAGAGGCTGGAGAGGTGGCAAAGGGAGATTCTTCCTACCGTGGTGGAGGCTATCTGGAGGGACAGACGACCCAGGGCAGAGAAAAATTCGCACTGAGACCCAAGCAAGCCGCAGCCCGGGAGACGAGCCCCAGGAGGGGCGGGAACACGCATTAGCCTCTAGGCGTGCCCCAGCCCTCCAGGGGAAAAGGGAAGACAATAGGGAAGCTGGGATCACCATCCCCCAGACCTTGCCTTTGCCTCAGGCCAGCTGAGGAGATATCCTGAGACCAGACCACACCTCCCACACACCTATCAAGCTAAACCCAGGGTTGATCTGGGAAACAACAACAACAAAAAAAAGCCTGCTTTTAGCCTAGACAAACATCAACTCAACTTAAAAGATCTGTATCTTCTGACTGAAAGAACCAAAAGCTACAACACTCAGCCAACATCATGAATCGGAAAAAGCAGACGAAAAGTGAAAAAACCATAGAATCTTTCTATGGGGATAAGGACCAAAACACAAACACCAAAGAGGTCAGAGCTGAGACTGTACTTCCATCTGAAACCTCAGATGGGACTATGAATTTCTCGCAAGCACAACTAGATTACCTGGAACGTCTGAAGAAGGATATAAAAGAAAAACTGGCCAATGATTTTAAAACCATAAAAAAAGAATTCACTGATGAGAACATCAATCTGAAAAAGAAAATTGAAGAAATGGAAAAGGAAGTTCAAAAATTAACTGGAGAGAATAATTCCCTAAAAGGAAGAGTTAATCAAACGGAAAAGGAAACTCAAAACCTAATAGGGAAAATTGATCAGATGGAAAAGGAAACCCAAAACCTAACTGGGAAAATTGGTCGAATGGAAAAAGAAGTACAAAAATTAAATGGAGAAAATAGCTCCTTAAAGGGAAAAATTGGCCAGATGGAAAAGGAGATGCGAAAGCTAACTGAAGAAAACAATACGATCAAGATTAGAATTGGGCAAGTAGAAACTAATGACTCAATGAGGCAACAAGAATCAGTCAAACAAAATCTAAAGAATGAAAAGATAGAAGAAAATCTAAAATATTTAATTGGAAAAACAACTGACCTGGAAAATAGATCCAGGAGAGAAAATCTAAGAATTATTGGCCTGCCAGAAACCCATGATGAAGAAAAGAGTCTGGACAATATCTTCCAGGAAATCATCAAGGAAAACTGCCCAGAAGTACTAGACTCAGAGGGCAAAATAGTCATCGAAAGAATCCACCGTTCCCCACCGGAAAGGGATCCCAAACTCAAAACCCCAAGAAATATAGTTGCCAAATTCCAGAGCTATCAAGTGAAGGAGAAAATACTACAAGCAGCCAGAAAGAAACAATTTAAATATCAAGGTCACACAGTCAGGATCACACAGGACCTTGCAGCTTCTACATTAAAAGATCGAAAGAATTGGAACCCAATATTCCGTAAGGCAAAGGAGTTGGGACTCCAACCGAGGATCAACTACCCAGCAAAGTTCAGCATAACATTTCAGGCAAGGAGAAAGTCATTCAACGAAATAAGGGATTTCCAGAGCTTCCTGACCAAAACACCAGAACTCAATAGACAATTTGATCTTCAAATGCAGGTCTCCAGAGAATCATAAAAAGGTAAACAGAGGGGAAAAAACAAAAACAAAAACTTGCAACTCAATTAGGGCAATCTGTTTACCTCCCTGTAAGGGAAGATGATACCTGTTAATCTTGAGAACTGTGCAGCTATTATGATAAAAGGGATATATGTAGAGGGAACAGGCATAAAGTAAATGATGTCATGGCAAAAATATGATTTAAGTATGAGAAGGGAATGTAATAGGAGGTGTGGAAAGGGGGAAGCAGAAAATGGCAAATTATATCACAGGAAGAAGTACAAAACCATAGTAGAGGGAAGGAGGGGGGGGAGATGAGCATTGTTTGAGAGGTACTCTCATCTGATTTGTTCAAAGGAGGGAACAATAACCTTAAGCAGATAATCCCAACTAGCTCTATAGGTAGTAGGAGGGGAAGGGGGAAGAAAGGGGAGGGTGGCTAAAAGGGAGGAAAGAAGCAATAAGAGTAAAGGGGAGTAAAAGGGAGGGGGGCTAAAAGAAGGAGGGGAAGACTGCAGGAGGAGGGGGAGAAAAGTGAATACTATTGAGGAGGGGAAGGGAGACGGGAGAGTTAAAAGCACAAATGGTGGGAAAGAGGGTGGAGGGAAATACACAGATTGTAATCATAACTGTGAATGTGAATGGGATGAACTCTCCCATAAAACGGAGACGGATAGCAGAATGGATTAAAAGCCATAATCCAACAATATGCTGCTTACAAGAAACACATTTGAAACGGGGGGATACACATAGGATAAAGGTCAAAGGATGGAGCAGAATATATTGTGCTTCAGCTCATGTAAGAAAGGCAGGAGTAGCAATCCTAATCTCAGACAAAGCAAAAGCAGAAATAGATCTAATCAAAAGGGATAAGGATGGAAACTATATCCTACTAAAAGGCACCATAGACAATGAAGCAATATCATTACTAAACATGTATGCTCCAAGTGGTATAGCATCCAGATTCTTAGAGGAGAGGTTGGGGGAGTTGAAGGAAGAAATTGATAGCAAAACTATACTAGTGGGGGACCTCAACCTCCCCCTCTCTGAACTAGATAAATCCAACCTTAAAATAAACAAGAAAGAGGTTAAGGAGGTAAATAAAACTCTGGATAAGGTAGATATGATAGATCTTTGGAGAAAATTAAATGGGAATAGAAAGGAATATACCTTTTTCTCAGCGGTACATGGAACATTTACAAAAATTGACCATGTACTAGGACATAAAAATCTCACAATCCAGTGCAGAAAGGTAGAGATAATCAATGCATCCTTTTCAGATCATAATGCATTAAAAATTACATGTAATAAAAGGCCATGGAAAGAGAAACCAAAAATCAATTGGAAACTAAATAATCTAATTCTAAAGAAGGATTGGGTTAAAGAAGAAATCATAGAAACAATCAACAACTTCATTCAAGAGAATGACAATAGTGAGACAAAGTACCAAAACTTATGGGACACTGCAAAAGCAGTTATTAGGGGAAGTTTTATATCTCTGAATGCTTACATAAATAAAATAGAGAAAGAGGAGATCAATGACTTAGGCTTGCAGTTGAAAAAGCTAGAAAAAGAACAAATTGAAAATCCCCAAGTAAATACCAAATTAGAAATACTGAAAACCAAAGGAGAGATTAATAAAATTGAAATAAAGAAAACTATTGAATTAATAAATAAAACCAATAGTTGGTTTTATGAAAAAACTAATAAAATTGATAAACCTTTGGTTAATCTGATCAAAAAAAAGAAAGAAGAAAACCAAATTACTAACATTAAAAATGAAAGGGGTGAACTCACCTCCAATGAGGAGGAAATTAAAACAATAATTAGAAACTACTTTGCCCAACTTTATGCCCACAAATTCGACAATCTAAACGAGATGGATGAATATTTTAAAAAATACAAATTGCCCAGATTAACAGAAGAGGAAGTTGAATACTTAAACAACCCCATCTCAGAAAAAGAAATTGAACAAGCCATCAATGAACTCCCTAGGAAAAAATCTCCAGGGCCAGATGGATTCACAAGTGAATTCTATCAAACATTTAAAGAACAGTTAATTCCAATACTACATACACTATTCTTGAAAATTGGGGAAGAAGGAGTCCTCCCAAATTCTTTCTATGATACAAATATGGTTTTGATACCCAAACCAGGAAGAGACAAAACAGAGAAAGAAAATTATAGACCAATTTCCCTAATGAATATAGATGTAAAAATTTTAAATAAGATCTTAGCAAAACGAATACAGCATCTTATCACGAGATTAATACATTATGATCAGGTAGGATTCATACCAGGACTACAGGGCTGGTTCAATATTAGGAAAACTATTAGCATTATCGACCACATCAACAACAAAGCTAACAAAAACCACATGATTATCTCAATAGATGCAGAAAAAGCTTTTGACAAAATACAACATCCATTCCTACTAAAAACATTGGAGAACGTAGGAATAAAGGGAACTTTCCATAAAATAATAAGCAGTATCTATCTAAAACCTTCAGCAAGCATTATATGCAATGGGGATAAGCTAGATGCATTCCCAATAAGATCAGGGGTGAAACAAGGTTGTCCATTATCACCACTATTATTCAATATGGTACTAGAAATGTTAGCTGTAGCAATTAGACAAGATAAAGATATTCAAGGAATTAGAATAGCCAAAGAAGAAACTAAGTTATCACTCTTTGCAGATGATATGATGATTTACCTAGAGAATCCCAGAGATTCAAGTAAAAAATTACTTGAATTAATAAACAACTTTGGCAAAGTTGCAGGGTACAAAATAAACCCACACAAATCCTCTGCATTCCTATATATTAGCAACAAAGTTCAACAGCAAGAGATAGAAAGAGAAATCCCATTTAAAGTTAGGGCAGACAGTATAAAATACTTAGGAGTCTACCTGCCAAAACAAACCCAGGGACTATATGAACACAATTACAAGACACTTTTTGCACAAATAAAGTCAGATTTAAGTAAGTGGAAAAACATTAGTTGCTCATGGGTAGGCCGTGCTAATATAATAAAAATGACAATTCTACCCAAATTAATATACTTATTTAGTGCCATACCAATTAAACTATCAGACAATTACTTTCTAGAGCTGGATAAAATAATATCAAAATTCATTTGGAAAAACAAAAGGTCCAGAATATCAAAGGGACTAATGAAAAGAAATGCTTGGGAAGGTGGCCTAGCGCTACCAGACCTTAAACTGTACTATAAAGCAGCAATTATCAAAACCACTTGGTATTGGCTAAGAAACAGAGAGGTAGACAAGTGGAATAGACTTGGCACTCAAGACGCAGTAGGCAAGGAATATAGCAACCTTCTGTTTGATAAACCCAAGGACCCCAGCTTCTGGGATAAGAACCCATTGTTTGACAAAAATTGCTGGGAAAACTGGATAACAGTGTGGCGGAAATTAGGCATAGACCCATACCTGACACCGTACACAAGAATAAAGTCCAAATGGGTACATGATTTAGGTATAAAGATTGATACCATGAACAAACTGGAGAAGCAAGGAATAGTGTATTTATCAGATCTATGGAGAAGGGAAGAATTCTTTACTAAAGGAGAGATAGAATGCATTATGAAATGCAAAATGGATAACTTTGATTACATTAAACTGAGAAGTTTTTGCACAACCAAACCCAATGCAACCAAAATCCGGAGGGATGTAGTAAATTGGGAAAAAATTTTTACAGCTAAGCTCGGGGATAAAGGCCTCATTTCTAGAATATATAGAGAACTGACCCAAATGTATAATCATACAAGTCATTCCCCAATTGATAAATGGTCAAAGGATATGAACAGGCAATTTTCAGAGGAAGAAATTAAAGATATTTATAATCATATGAAAAAATGCTCTAAATCACTATTGGTTAGAGAGATGCAAATCAAAACAACTCTGAGGTACCACATCACACCTATAAGATTGGCAAACATGACAGAACAAGAAAATGATAAATGCTGGAGAGGATGTGGGAGAGTTGGAACACTAATTCATTGTTGGTGGAGCTGTGAGCGCATCCAACCATTCTGGAGAGCAATTTGGAACTATGCCCAAAGGGCTACAAAAATGTGCATACCCTTTGACCCAGCAATATCACTACTAGGACTATATCCCCAAGAGATCATAAAAATGGGAAAGGGTCCCACATGTACAAAAATATTTATAGCAGCACTCTATGTAGTTGCCAAAAACTGGAAGTCAAGGGGATGTCCATCAATTGGGGAATGGCTGAATAAATTATGGTATATGAATGTAATGGAGTACTATTGTGCCATAAGAAATGATGAACAAGAAGACTTCAGAGAGGCCTGGAAGGACTTATATGACCTGATGCTGAGTGAAAGGAGCAGAACCAGGAGAACTTTATGCACAGCAACAACCACAGTGTGTGAGAGTTTTTTCTGGTAGACTTAGATTTTTGTAATAACACAAGAACTTCTGAAAAAAAAAAAAATCCCAATGGTGGACCTCAAGGCAAAATGCCTTCCACACTCAGAGAGAGAAATATGGAAGTCACTCACATAATGTAGCAGATCATGTTTGTGTATGTGTATCTGTTTGTGTATCATGTTCTGATTTGTTATACGGATTCTTTCATTTATCTTAGTCTGACTACACAGCATGACTATAGTGAAAATATACTCAATAGGAAAGTATATGTAGAATCTATACAGAATTGTATGCAGTCGTGGGGAGGGAGGGAGGTAGTGGGGGGTGGGTGGGGAGGGATAAAATCGCAATTGTATGGCAGTGATTGTTAAACATTAAAAAAATAAAAAAATTAATAAAAATAAAAAAAAAAAAAGAAAATGACAAGGAATAACACAGTAGGGAATCAGAGCTTCCAACTCAAAGAAAAAAAATATTAAAAGCATCCCAAAATGAGTTCACATGCCAACAAAACACAGTAAAGTTCAAAGAAGTCATAGCAGCTCCCAATATAAAGCAGAGGAGAGCTTGGAATATAATATCCAAAAGGAAAAAGATAAGTTGTCCTGAGTTGTAAACCTTTAGCTACAGGGTAAAAAATGAACCTCTAGGAGAAGAGAAGATTTTCAAATATTTTTCATGAAAAAGGTCAGAACTGAGTTGGTATTTTGAAATGGAAACACAACACCCAGGGAAACATCAAAAAGTGCACATTCATTTATTTAAAAACAAATGTGTGAGGATGAACTGCTTACATCTTAATACAAGATAAGAAAAAATGTATTTTCAGAATTCTAATGTCTTTAAGGATCAAAGAGAAAAATTCACATGAATAGGGTCTGTTTATGGGTGTTTTCCCTGTTTTAATAGCCCTGGAAGACAAACATTAAAGGGTAAGAAGATTATACTGAGGGAGGAATGAAGAAGAGGATGAAAATCACTATTACAAAAGAAGTACATAAGATGAAGCACATACCATCACAAGGGAAAGGATTGGGAACAGGAATCCCATGAGTCTAACTTCCATAGAAATCAAATTATGTAAAAATTTAAAAAAATTCATATACCTACACCCTCATCCAATACATAGAGAGTTTGGTAAGGAAAAAAACCCATTAAATTCTAAGAGAAATAGGAGATGATAGGGATGAGTGGGGTGGGATAGAAAGAAGTGTAAGAAGGAGGGAAGGTTAGGTAAAGGAACATAATTGATTCCTGGAGAGAGGAATATGAAGGGAGGATTGACAGAAAGGAAAAAAAGAACAAAAACTTGGGATCAAGTGTAGGATGAGGGAAAGAATGAATACTTACGGAGAAACCTGGGAAGACTTGTATGAACTGATGCAAGTGAAGTTAGTAGAATCCAGAGGAATGTTTACACAGTAACAACAACATTAAAAAGACAAACAATTGTGAAAGACTAAAGAACTCTGATCAATACAACGACCAATCACAAATACAGAGGACTCAAGAGGACTCCTGACAGAGAATTAATGGACTTTGAATGCAGATTGAGACATATTGTTTTGGACATGGCCAATATGGATATTTGTTACAAAGATTTTTATTTTTCTTTCTTTTCCATGGCAATGATGGGGGTAGGGGGGAGTGAATAAAAGGGAGAGAAAGGAGATTTTATTTAATTGATAAAAGGAAAGGCAGATTAAGGGAGGCAGTGGGTAAAAGTAAAATAGACTTTTGAAGAGGGATAGGATAAGAAAGAGAGAAGAAAGAAAGGAAAATGAAATAGAAGAAAATACACAATTACTAATCAAAATGGTGAATATGAATGGGATGGGTTTACCTATAAAATGGAAACAGATAGTAGAATGGATTAGAAACCAGAATCTAACAATATGTTGTTTACAAGAGACACACTTGAAATAGAAAGACACACACAGAGAATTGAAATAAAGGACTGGAGCTGACATTAATATGCTTCAGCTGAAGTAAAAAAGGAAGGGATAGCAATTAGACAGAACAAAAGCAAAAATAAACCTGACTAAAAGGGGAAACTACATTTTGCTAAGAGGGGCCACAAACAATAAAGTGATATCAATTCTTTTACAGACAGTTTCTCTGGTAAAGGCCTTCCTTTTCAAATCTATACAAAGTATAGAACTGAGCCAAATTTATAAAAATAAGAGCCATTCTCCAAAGAATTTATATGGCAGTTTTCAGAGGAAAAAAAATCAAAGTTATCTATACATAGTAAAAAAAACCACTCTAAATCATTATTGATTAGAGAAATTCAAATTAATGCAACTCTAAGGTACCACCTCACACCTTATCAGAAATCACAAATGTTAGAAGGAATGAGAGGAAAGCAGGTACAACAAACTGTTGGTGGATTGGTGAACTGGTCCAACCACTCTGGAGAACAATTTGGAACTACGCTCAAAAGACTATAAAATTATACACACCTTTTGATTCAACAATGCCACTACTAGGTCATCCCAATGAAATAAAAGAAAAAGGAAAAGGACCTACATGTACAAATATATGTGTGTATGTATGTTAGCACTTTTTGTGGTGGCAAAGAATTGAAAATTGAGGGGATGCTTATCAATTGGGGAATGGCTGAACAAGTTGTATTATATGATTGTGATGGAATATTATTGTGCTATAAAAAATGACAAGTAGGGTGGTTTCAGAAAAGCCTGAGAAAACTTATATAAACTGATGCAAAGTGAAGTCAGAAGAAGCAGGAGACTATTGTACATAGTAACAGCAATACTGTATGATGAACAACTGTGAATGAATTAGCTATTCTCATCAATACAATGATCTGAAACATTTCTGAAGAACTTATGATAAAAAAATCTTACTCATCTTCAGAAAGAGAACTGATGAACTGTGAGTGCAAAGTGCAATATAATTTTCTCAACTTATTTTTTTCCTTGTTTTTTGCAATATGGCTAATAAGACAATGTGTTTTGTGTGATTTCACATATATAATTGTTTGGCTTATCAGTGGGCAGGGGAGGGTTTGGGAGAGAGGGAGAGAATTTAGAACTCAAAATTTTAAGAGAAAATAATGTTTAAAGTAAATAAATAATATTTTTTAAAGTGCTGGGAAAGTTGGACAGCAATCCAGTAGAAATGAGGACGTTATTCACCCAGACATAATCCAGTGACATGCATGGCATATATAAAAATGCCACATCACCAACAAACTAGAGAAGCAATAAAGAAATTACCTTTTGGATCTATAAAAAGAGGAAAAATGACTAAACAAGTGATAGGATCACTAGATAAAACAGACAATTCTGATCCTAGAAAATTTAGATTTTTTTTTGCAACATATTTAATGTAGTAAAATTTAAAAAGGAAACAGGTGCCTAGGAAAAAATCTTTACAAAAGTTTCTTTAATAAAGATCTGATACTCAAGATATATAAGGAACTGGCTCAAATTTATAAGACTAAGAGCCATATACCAACAGATAAATAGTCAAAGGATATAACCAAAATAAAAAATATTTTCTATAAAATATTTTCAAAGGAAGAAATTCAAGCTATCAACATCATATGAAAAAATGCTATAAACTACTATTAATGAGAGACATGTCCATTAAAGCAACTCTAATGTTATACTTCATACATGTATGAATGACAAAGATAACACAAGAGGAAAATGACAAATGCTGGGAAACAGGTACACTGATGTACTTCTGGTATAATTATGAATTGGTCTAGCTATTCTGAAAAGCAATTTGAAACTATATCCAGAAAGCTACCGGATTGTGCGTATCTTTTGACATAACTGTACCACTTATATTCCCAAAGAAATCAAAGAATGAAGAAAATGACCTATGTGGACAAAAATATTTATAGCAGCTTTTTTCCTGGCCTACAAAATCAGAAACTTAAGGGATGTGCTCATTTACACTACAGTATGTGAATGTAACGGATTTTACTGTGTCATAAGAAATGATGAAATAGTTGAGGAAACTGGGAAGACCTTTATGAACTAAAGCAGAGTAGAGTGAGCAAAACCAGAAGAACAATTTATACAGTAACATATGCTAAAGACATGCAACTTTGGAAGACTTTAGAGCTCTGATCAATGCCATGATAAACTATGAGTCCAAAAGAAGACACAGCATTTCATTTACCTCCTGACATTTACCTCCTAATGAACTTCTAATACAGAAAGAAATGCTTTCAGAAATGCCTAATGTGGGGATTTGTTTTGTTGGACTATGTAACTCTACATGCAAAACTTTATTTGGGGAAGATGTTTTATTTGCTCAGCTTCGTGAAGACAGAAGATGTCTCATTTTTGTCTTTTTAATCCTGGCATATAGTATAATGCCTAACACATATTAGGTACTTTACAAATGTTAGCCGAATAAATTAGTTCACCCAGTCTATTATATCCAGTGGTTAGAAATCCTTTCCTTCTGCCTTGTTCTAATTAGAATTTTTACTTCAAGACTTGGCAGATGAAAATAGATTGAGAAAATTTAAGAAGTTCAGAAAATTAAACTTGTTTTTATTTATAAAATCAGAGGCTGAATTAACCTTGATAGTGATA
The DNA here is from genome assembly GCF_028372415.1 of Notamacropus eugenii. Taxonomy (NCBI): domain Eukaryota; kingdom Metazoa; phylum Chordata; class Mammalia; order Diprotodontia; family Macropodidae; genus Notamacropus; species Notamacropus eugenii. The sequence goes on along the minus strand of NC_092879.1, from coordinate 68,184,464 downwards.
TATTATCAGCACCCTCTCCCACTCTGATTGGAACTTCTAACTGAAGGGCTGAGCCACAGACTCCAAAACTTCCATTTAAAGAGAGAAGCTAGCATAGACTTCTCATTTCCCACCAGCTACCTGCTTTAGGACTTATTTGGACTTCTCATGCACTCAGGCTGGGTTTATCCTCCCTTCCAAATTTTCAACTTCATTTTGTTTTTGTGTTCCCCCATTCGATTTTAAATTCTTCAGAGGAGGAACTATCTTTTAAAAAATTTATATTTGTAGCCCCAGTGCTTAGCACTGTGCCTGGAATACAGTAGACACTTAATAAATGCTTACTGACTATTATTAAACTTGGAGAAGATTGTCTACTGATTTAAATATATTTCCTAGTGTTGGAAGGTTGCTTAAAAAAGAAAAGAAAATATTAGATTTAAGGTTTATTTTTCTAATGAAGATTGTATCCATACTGCTTTTTTGGACATAAAGAATCATAGAATTACTACTGTCAGGTGAAAATAAGAGAGAAATGAATAGTAGGGACATGGAAAGACCAACACCAGCAACAGTTCAGGTTTCAGTTAGCAACCAGATGCCCAGTGGAAACAATAGCTCTTAAACTGCTTTTCAATGACTGCTCTGGAAAATCAAGGAGCAGAAGACCTAGTGTTGTGTGTTCATCCTTTGTTGCCAAAGAAGACCATGCCATCAGAGAAATAAAGACATGACTTGTACTTGACTTTGTTTTGAGTGAGGGAGGGCTGTGCAGATCACCAGCCTCACTTCTCCTCCAGAGCCATCTGAATCCAGTGACCAAATATTCATCAGGATGACTGGAGATGACCCAGGACGAGGCAATTGGGGTTAAGTGACTTGCCCAAGGTCACACAGCTAGTGAGTGTCAAGTGTCTGTGGTGAGATTTGAACTCAGGTCCTCCTGACTCCTGCACTGGTGCTTTATCCACTGTACCACCTAGCTGCCCAGAAGATCTAGTACTTTATGGGAAGGGAGAAGAGGGGGTCAGTCAAGCAGAAATAAGTTTTATGCCAACATTTTATACTGCATTCCAATATAAATTAAAAATGTATACATGATATGAATATCAAAGTTGATACCACAAAAAATTAGAAGAAAAACAGAACACAGATCTTTCACAGCTATGAATAAGAATCCTTAGCCAAACAAGGCATAAAAGTAATTTAAAAAGATAAAATAGATCACTTTGATTACATGAATTTGAAAAGGTTTTGCAAGAATAAAAATTAGTGCAAATAGGATAAGAAAGGGAGTAGCTGATTATGAAAAATATGGTATCAAATATCTATGAAAAGAGTCAGATTTCTAAGCTGTATAGCCAATTAAATATTTGTAAGACCCAAAGTTATTTCTCACAATATGTGGATAGAAAGAAGTAATTCTCAAAGATGAAGTTAAAAGCATTAACAACCATATGAAAGAATGCTATAAATTACTAATAATAAAAGAAACAGAAACAAACACACCCAGAGAATTGGCCAAGATGAAAAAAACTGGGAAAGAGTAAAGCGAGAGGGGTTGTGAAAAGGTGCAACGTATATTTATTGTTAGGAGAATTGTGAACTGGTCTAACCATTTTGTAGAGCAATCTGGAATTATGTGAAGAAAGTAAAATGTCAATTCCCTTTGATCCAGAGACTTCATTGCAAAGTATATACCACAAGGGGCGAATAACCAAAAGGCCCAATTTAAATTAAAATGTTTATAATGTCCCTTAAATAGTAAAAAAAAATTCTTTGCTATAGAAGAATGAACATGACTACAGGGAAAGTTTTACATGAAATAATGCAAAGTGAAGTAAGCAGAACCAGGAACACAATATAAACGTGGACAACAAGTGAAATGGAAACAACAATGACTATACAATAGAAACTGAATGCTGACACATAATTATTAAACTTGCCCCTAAAGGAGATAGGAGACAGTATCTTCCCCTGCTTTTCTCCAGAGGTAGAGGACCATGACTTTGAAACATTAATATAATATCAGACTCTTTTTTTGGGCAGGCTGGATAGTTTAGTGGATTTCTTCTTCCTTTTTAAAAATAATTCTTCATTATAACTGATAGTTCTCTGGGTAGGATGAGGAAAGGAACATAACATACGATGTAAGTAACATAAAAACAAAATATATCAGTAAAATTATTTATTAAACAAGAGAAAGGTGGTAATAATAATGATGGTGATGATAGAAAGAATTTTGGAGCATTTTAAGGTTTGCAAAGCACTCCATAGATGTTATCTCATTATTTCTCTGAATCCCTTGTATAAACTTGAGTCTGAAATCTGCTAATTCTAGTACGAGCAAGAAAGAGAAAAAGTAGAAAAAGCATGCTGCAGTAATGTACCCTGTTCAAAGTAGGATTTCCCAAAGTTCAATGAAGTAGCAGTGGACTAGATTTCTCTCAGCAGAGAGGCAAAGGAACATTGTGTAGACTGCCATGTACATTGTCAGATACAGTTACTGTTATCAATTGTTTTTGCTTAACTACTTTTCTTTCTTACAAATGAGGGTTCAATTCCTGGAGAGTAAGAGGGCTAAATCCAGAAATTAGATTAATATTAAAAAAAAGACCATCTGCATTATGTGACCAATAAGATGGCAGACTAGATATTTTTCCAGTTCCCACTAACTTTCAAAAGATTTCAAAAGTAAAAAGAAGAAATATGTACCAAATGCAGAGTAATTATAGCTGAATGCACAGGACAAGAAAAACAGACACCAAATAACATAATATCTTTATGAATTAATATTAGAGAATGCTAATCTTTAATGAACTCATTCGGGACCTCAATTACATAAGCATCCATGCTCTAGCAGGAAACACAGGCTTTGGGACATAGGAGATTCTCTTTCTCTACTGAGACTCTGCTGGGAAACCCTACTCCTGCTCATCTGCCACTCCACTGTAACAAGAAGATGATGACTTCATGAAGTTGAGTGGAATTAAAAGAGGTGAAAAGATGAGGTGGTGGAATCAAGCTTCCTTATTCCTGAGATTGCTGCAAGGTTAGAGAACCAAAAGAATGTAGAAATTATATGAAACATCCACTCTGCCTTTTTATGACCTTGGAAAAAGTGGCAAAAACTAATTCAACCCAGTCAGAGAAGGAACTAATGGAACTGTGGGAGCAGGCTACATGTATGGCTATGTGAGGCCTGAAGCGAAGGGACCTTTCTGTCACCCACAGAATCTACTTGGGTTGAGCCAATGTCTGTGAAAACTACATTTCCCAGTGTGGAGGAGGTTGCAGCAATTTACAAGTTGTCAAAAATGGAGGAGTCAAAGAGCAATGGACAAAGAAAAAAAGTCTGAAATCACCCAAGGATTTCAAGAGAAGAAAATTCAAATAAATACTAAGGACACATGTACATGAATCAACAGAGAGGATACAAAAATTAGAAATAAGGAAAGGCACTAAAATGTCAAAAAAAGTCATACTTCTCTAAATAATACAAAAGATAAAGGAAAGTGAACCAAATACCTGATCAAACAACAGAACTCTGCGGAACCCTGAGAGGGAACGGAACCATAAGAATATGTTACAGAATTTGTCACAAGAGAAATGAAAAATATATGAGAAGTTAGAAGGGAAGTTCATATTAAAACATATGACCTGCGCAATAAAAATAATTATACAATAGAAAAACTTGAATCTATAGTGGCAAATTTCATCAAAGAAGCAAGAAGCAAAATAAGAGATTTAAATATAAATATGCTGAAGAGAAGGACATATGGAAGAAAAGAATTAAAAAATAATAATGCTAAAAGAACACATGAGCCCTACACAAGCAAAAGCCACTGAGATCAAAGACAAGATATATAGAAATAAGGATCTTAAGTCTCACAGAAGAATATAGCAAAATAAAAGACCTAAACATAATAATGTAGGAAATAATATGATAAAACTTCCTGGTACTTCTGAATATAGAAAACAAAGTACCAATCAAAAGAATCCGCAGATCATGTCCAGAAAGGTAAAAGTTACACTACTAATTCCAAGGCACATAGTGATTAAATCTACCAATTCCAATGACAAACAACAAATTCTACAAGTGTCCAGGAGAAAGACTGTCAAATATAAAGGAAGGAAATGTGAATAACAGAGAACCATCCTGCACCCACTTAAAATATTAAAGGGGAATAGAATAATATTTTTTAGTATTTAGTATTTTCTTTCTCTGTTTTGGCTTTTCCTGGTTTAGATATCAGAACCACATTTGTATCATAAAAAGAGTTTTGTGGTACTCCTTTGGCAACTTTCCCAAATAGTCTATATAGTATTGGAATTAACTGCTCTTTAAATGTTTGATAGAATTCAGTTATAAATCCATCTGGCCCTGGAGATATTTTCCTAGGAAGTTCATTGATGGCTTGTTCAATTTCCTTTTCTGAGATGGAGTTTTTTAAGTACTCAACTTCCTCTTCTGTTAATCTGGGCAATTTATATTTTTTTTTAAAAAAATAATCATTCATCTCATTTAAGTTGTTGAACTTATGGGCATACAGCTGGGCAAAGTAATTTCTAATTATTGTTTCAATTTCTTCCTCATTGGAGGTTAGTTCACCCTTTTCATTTTCAGTATTGGTAATTTGGTTTTCTTCTTTTTTTTTATCAAATTGATCAAAGGTTTATCAATTTTATTGTTTTTTTTCATAAAACCAGCTCTTAGTTTTATTTATTAGTTCAATAGTTTTCTTAATTTCAATTTTATTAATCTCTCCTTTGGTTTGCAGTATTTCTAATTTGGTATTTACTTGGGGATTTTCAATTTGTTCTTTTTCTAGCTTTTTCAGTTGCTTGCCCAATTTAGTGATCTCCTCTTTCTCTATTTTATTCATGCAGGCATTCAAAGATATAAAACTTTCCCTAAGAATTGCTTTTGCAGTATCCCATAAGATCTGGTAGGTTGTCTCATTATTGTCATTCTCTTAAATGAAGTTGTTGATTGTTTCTATGATTTGTTGTTTAACCCACTCATTCTTTAGGATTAGATTGTTTAGTTTCAAATATTTTTTGGTTTATATTTCCATGGCCTTTGATTACATATAATTTTTATTGCATTATGATCTGAGAAGGATGCATTGACTATCTCTGCCTTTCTACACTGGATTGCGAGGTTTTTATGGCCTAGTGCGTAGTCAATTTTTTTTATATCTTCCAAGTACCACTGAGAAAAAGGTATATTCCTTTCTATCCCTGTTCAGTTTTCTGCAGAGGTCTATCATATTTACCCTATCCGAGTTTCATTCACCTCCTTAACTTCTTTCTTGTTTATTCTGAGGTTAGATTAATGAAGTTCAGAGAGGGGGAGATTGAGGTCCCCCACGAATATAGTTTTGCTGTCTATTTCTTCCTTAACTTCTCCTCTAAGAATTTGGATGCTATACCACTTGCTATACCAAATTTTTAAAAAATGAATGTTGAAAATAAATAAATCCAAAAATTTTTAAAAAGAAGCCTTCCCCCAAACCTTTTAATTCTAGTGCCTCTCCTGTGTTATTTCCTATTCATCTTATTTATCACAATATTGTATTCACCTTTGCTTTGTTTAAAATTTATTTGCATGTTGTCTACCCATTAGACTGTAAGCTCTTTGAGGACAGGGGATGTATTTTGCCTCTTTTTGTGTTCCTAGTGCTTAGTACAGTGCCTGGCACATAAATAATATTTGTTTATTGATTGATTGATTGATTATGCGGGACTAAATTACAGAATGGGAGGCTCCCTAAATGTAGGAAGAGAGAGGTAGAGAAGAAAGAGGAATATGTGATGTGCTCTAAATCAAGTCAATGGTAAACAATGAAAGGAAGATAACTCCTGTAGTCTCTTAGCAGGAAGAAGGGCTTCATGAGAATGGAAGAGAGAGCAAAAGGGAGTGATTGAAGCAAGGGAAATAAAAGCATAAGATCTTAATACAATGAGGAGAGGGTCTCAATGAAGAATACTCCCCTGCAAAAACAGGTATATGCCTACAACTGGAAATGGATCTAATGTATGGGAAATTCATATTTAGGGAAAATGTTTCCTCTGAGGTAAAATGTTCATCCACAGAAAACATTCTGTCTTAGGAGAAGACAAAGAGCTCCTGCTGCCAAATAACATACAGAAGAGTGAAAGGTCACAGACTCACAGAAGAGACTGAATGATAAATGGGAAAGAAAATAACCATGGGGTGGGGAGAGGGTAGAATTTGACCACATGAGTTGAGTCACAGGGTAATTTCCACCATGAGCAATGCTTCTATCCTCATAACTTCCATCATAAATGAATACTTTTAGGAGTGACTCATAGAAAGGGGCAAGATTTACAAACATTGTAGATGTAACAAGTAATTGGTCAGAAGAGGAAGGTCAAATTTTGTACTTTAAAAGCTTTAATTCCACAAGTAACATAAAGAGGCTAAAGAAGGAATAAATAAATATACAGATAATTACTCAAATAATAAATTTGGACACAGGACACAGAAAGGCAAGAAAATTAATAAAGAGGACCAAGTAAAGAAATTCTTCTAAAAAAGGGGAAAAAAATCTGATAAAACCACAGGCATCTATAGAAATATAGGCAAAGACAGAGATCGAGATTGAGGCAGAGAGACAGAAAGACAGACAGAGAGAGAACACACTAGGCTGGGAGTTATGACATCTAGGTTCTAATTCTACCTCTGTTGCTAACTAGGTATATGAATTTAGGCAAGTCATTTCCCCTTCTCACCTTTCTGAGTCTCAGCTCCCATGTCTATAAAATTAAGGGATTAGTTTATTATATAAGATTCCTTAGATGCTATTTTTCTTTGAGTCACTGATATGGAGCTTAGAACTACTATCAGAGAAAATGTTTCCCAGTAACAAAAAAGAAATGAAATGCTTTAATGCTAGTTATGTGTTCTGAATTAGAATCCCACAGATTTACCAACATTTGTGGGCATATATGAAAGGCCTTTTGAGTTCAAGAGAGATATTCAGAATTTACATGTATTAGTAATGTTTTGCTGTTCAGTCGTTTTTCAGTCATGTCCAACTATTTTCTTGGCAAAGGTAATAGAGTGGTTTGCCATTTCTTTCTCCAGTTCATTTTCCAGATGAGGAAACTGAGGCAAAGAGGGTGAAGTGATTTGCCTAGGGCCACACAACTAGTAAGTATCTGAGCACAGATTTGAACTAAGAATGGTGAGCCTTCCTAACTTCAGGCCCAGCTCTCTGTCGACTGCCCCTCCAGTCTTATTATGAGATCATTATCTCATAGCTGCTCTTTGCTGCTAACCTCAGGGCTCAGAGACAGTGGAAATGTCTGACCTGAGAGATTATGAAACATTAACATTTATGGTAAAGTATTGTGATATCGTGTCACTATTGGGGAAAAAAGGACCCCTTTTGCATGGGCCCTTCTGATAAGGTCCATGGCCAGCTACACATCTAGAAGAGACTAGATTTTAGAGGTCACTAATGGCTTGTAGACTTCCAGGTCAATGTGACTCTGTTTCTGGAAGTAGATACAATCAAATAGCAGTTAAAACCACAAAGTATTCACTTTTCATAAATACCTAAATGAAAAATGTAAGGCTAAAGCCAATTCAAGCATAAACATTAATATGTAATATGCAAACTCTTCCCACTACTTCGAATATGATCTATCTTCCTACTTATCTGTTTTGATGATTGGGTATGCTCTTGCTAGCTGACCTCCTGGTGGAATAGAATATTCTATAACTAGTAAACAACAACAATTTTTATAGTCCACATGACCTGGAGGCAGGCAATCAACATTTCCTTTACTCCCTTGGTCTCACGATAAAGTCTAAAACAATAATAGCAAAGACAATGGCTCAGCAGCAGCAGGATTATTTTACTTTGCTCATCACAAATTATAGTCCAAGAAGGCAGAGCCAAATGCCTAGCAAACTCTTTCACAACAACCTAACCCAGACAAAAAGGAAAGGGTGTCCATTATCACCAATTGTTGCTCTTCAGTTGTTTTAGTCGTGTTTGACTTTTCTTGACTACACTTGGGGTTTTGGGGGCAAAGATATTGGAGTTGTTTGCATTTCCTTCTCCAGCTCATTTTTTCATATGAGAAAGTTGAGGCAAGCAGGGTTAAATGACTTGCCCAGGGTCACACAGCTAGTAAGTGTTGGAGGCCACATTAGAACACAGGTCTTCCACACTCGAGATCCAGCAGTCTATCTACTGTGCCATCTAGCTGCCATTATCACCAGTACTATTCAATATTGTACTAGAAAAGCAATAAAATAGCAATAAGACAAGAAAAAATGGAAGGAATAAGCATAGGTAATGAGGAAACAAAATGATCACTTTTTGCTGATGAGAACCCTAGAGAATCCAGAGAACCCTAGCGAATCAACTAAAAATCTAATTGAAATAATTAACAATTTCAACAAGTTATAAGACATAAACCCACATAAATCATCACCATTTCCATATAATGAATATAATAAAGCAGAAAGAGATACAATGATAAATTTCATTTAAAATAACTACAGACAATATAAAATATTTGCAAGCCGACCTGCCAAGACACACATAGGAACTGTATGAACACAATCACAAAACACTCTTGACACAAGTAAAGATAGATATAAACAACTGTTAAAGTCTTAATTGCTCATGAGTAGGCCAAGTCAATATAATAAAAGTGACAGTACTACCCAAATTAATTTACATATTCTGTGATATACCAAATTAAAAAAACACATATAATTAATTTATAAAGCTAGAAAAAATAATAAAACTCCTCCAGAGGAATAAAAAGTTCCAAATTTCAAAGGAACCAATAAAAAACATTAAGCAAGACAGTCTAAAGAGTACCAGATCTCAAACAATGCTACAAAGCTGCAAATGTCTAAAAAATTTGGTATTGGATAAGAAAAAGAGAGATTGACAAGTGGAGTAGATTAGGCACACAATATACAGAAGTAAATGAGCACAATAATCTAGTGTTTGATAAACCCAAAGATGCCAGCTACTGGGTCAAAGAACTCACTATTTGACAAAAATTGTTGGGAAAACTGCAGTAGTTTGGCAGGAATTATGCAAAATCCAACTTCTCATATAATATACAAGATTAAGCTCAAAATGGGTACATTATTTAGACATAAAGGGTAATAGCATAAGCAAATTAGTGAAGTAGTGTAGAAACCAAATCTATGGCTAGGGGAATGAGTTCATGACTGAAAAAGAGACAGAAAGTATCACTGGAATTAAAATGGATAATTCTGATTACATAAACAAACTTTTGCCCAAACAAAACCAATGCAGCAAAAATTAAAAGAAGAAAACTGAAAAATAAAAATCTTTGTAGCAAGTTTCTCAGATAATGGTCTCACATCTAAAATAAAAAGGAAATGAATCAAATTTTCAAGAATAAGAGCTATTCCCCAATTGATACAGGGTGAAAGGATATAAACAAGCAGTTTTCAGAGGAAGATATCAAAGTTATCAATAGCTATATGAAGAACATGTTCTAAATCCCTAATAATTTGAGAAATGTACATTAAAGGAATTCTGAGGTATCACCTCACACCTATCAGGTTGGCTCATGTGATAAAATAACAAAGAAAATGACAAATGCTGGAGGAGATGTGGGAAAACAGGTGCACTGCTGTTGACATTGTGAACTAGTCCAACCATTCTATAAAGCAATATGGAACTGCTTGCAAAAATATCCAGCAGTACTACTATTAGGGATCTATCTGTCTGTCTGTCTGTCTGTCTATCTATCTATCTATCTATCTGTCTATCTACCCACCTACCTACCTACCTATTTCACAGTTCTTTTCATGCTAGCAAAGGGTTAGAAAATGAAGAGATACCCATCAATGGGCTGAACAAGCTATGGTATATGAATGTGATGGAATATTATTATGGTATAATAAATGAATGTTTATATTCATATTTATATAAATATCTCTCTATATAAATATATATAATACATAAATTATAAAAATGATAATTATTATGGTCTAATAAATGATAAAAAAGAATAGTTCCTGAAAAATCTGGGAAGAAATGTATGAATTGATATTCACTTCAAAGTTAAATGAAAAGAAGCAGGAGAATTTTGCTCTGGTAGGATTTCTATCAGGAATGCAGGGTTGGTTCAATATTAGGAAAACTATCAGCATAATTGATCATATCAACAACAGAACTAACAGAAACCATATGATTATCTCAATAAATGCAGAAAAATTTTTTGACAATATAAAATACCCATTTCTATTAAAAATACTAGGGAGCATAGAAATAAATGGAGCCTTCCTTAAAATGATAAACAGAATCTACCTAATACCATCACCAAACATTATATGTAATGGGGATAAGCTAGATGCATTTCCAATAACATAGGAGGTGAAACAAAGATGTCTATTATCACCACTGCTATTCAATGTGATACTAGAAATGTTAGCTGTAGCAATAAGAGAAGAAAAAGAAATTGAAGGAGTTAGAATAGGCAAATATGAAATTAAATTATCACTCTTTGCAGATGATATGAGGATATACTTAAAGAATCAAGTCAAACCTACTTGAGATAATAAACAACTTTGGCAAAGTTGCAGGTTACAAAATAAACACATAAATCATCTGCATTTCTATATATTACTAACAAAGCCCAACAGCAAGAGATAGAAAGAGAAAACCCATTTAAAGCTACAGTAGACACTATAAAATATTTGGGAGTCTACCTGTCAAAGTAAATCCAGGGATTATATGAACACAATTACAAAACACTTTTCGCACAAATAAAGTCAGATCTAAGTAAGTGGAAAAACATCAGTTGATCATGGGTAGGCCGAGCTAATATAAAAAAATGACAATTCTACCTAAATCAATTTACTTATTCAGTGCCATACCAATCAAAACATCAGATAATTATTTTCTAGAGCTAGAAAAAATAATATCAAAATTCATCTGGAAGAACAAAAGGTCCAGAATATCAAGGGAACTGATGAAAAGAAATGCTAGGGAAGGTGGCCTAACCCTACAAGATCTCAAATTGTATTATAAAGCAGTAATCATCAAAACCACTTGGTGCTGCTTAAGAAACAGAGGGGTAGACAAGTGGAATAGGGTAGGTACTCAACACACAGTAGTCAATGAATATAGTAATCTACTGTTTGATAAACCCAAGGACCCCATCTTCTGGGATAAGAACTCACTGTTTGACAAAAACTGATGGGAAAACTGGATAATAGTGTGACAGAAACTGAGTATAGATCAATGCCTGACACTGTACACAAGAATAAAGTCCAAATGGATACATGATCTAGGTATAAAAGCTGATACTATAAACCAATTAGGGGAGCAAGAGATAGTGTATTTGTCAGATTTATGGAGAATGGAGAAATTTATGACTAAACAAGAGATAGAGAACATTATGAAATGCAAAATGGATAATTCTGATTACATTAAATTGAAAAGTTTTGCACAAAGAAACCCAATGCAACCAAGGTTAGGAGGGAAGCAGAAAACTGGAAAAGAATTTTTGGAACTAGTATCTGTGATAAAAGTCTAATTTCTAAAATATATAGAGAACTGAGTCAAATGTACAAGAATACAAGTCATTCCCCAATTGCTAAATGGTCAAGGGATATGAACAGACAGTTTTCAAAAGAAGAAATTAAAGTCATGTATAGTCATATAAAAATGCTCTAAATCACTATTGATTAGAAAGATGCAAATCAAAATAATTCTGAGGTACCACATCACACCTATCAGATTGGCTAATGACAAATCAGGAAGATGATAAATGTTGGAGAAGATATGAGAGAGTTGGAACACATTCATTGTTGGTGGAGCTGTGAGCTGATCCAACCATTATGGAGAGCCATCTGGAACTATGCCCAAAGGAATAAAAAAATGTGCATACTCTTTGACCCAGAAATACTACTTCTAGGGCTGTATCCCAAAGAGATCATAAAAATGGGAAACAGTCTCACACATACAAAAATATTTAAAGCAGCTCTTTTTTTGGTGGCCAAGAACTGGTAATTGCGAGAATGCCCATCAATTGGGGAATGGCTGAACAAGCTGTGGTATATGAATGTAATGGAATACTATTATGCTATAAGAAATGATGAACAGGTAACCTTCAGAAAAACCTGGAAAGACTTCTATGAACTGATGCTGAGTGAAATGAGCAGAAACAAGAGAACATTATACACAGTAACAGTCATAGGGTGCATGGACTGTTTCTGATAGACTTCACCCTTCCCAGTAATGCAATGACCTAAAACATTTGCAAAAGTCTCTTGATGCAACATGCCATTCCACATCCAAAGAAAGAACTACAGAATCCTAATGCAGAATGAAGTAGACTATTTTCTCTCATATTATGTGTTGCTTTGTTTTTGTTTTCCTCATGGTTTCTCCCATTCATTTTAATTCTTCTATTCAACATGACTAACGTGAAAATGTGTTTAATAAGAAAAAAAAACAACATTCGAATGTAAGCTGGGATTCTCTTGCTCCTTTGTAATTGTATCTCCACCACTTAGCACAGTACTTGGAAGATAGCGATTGCTTAATAAATGTTTATTTTTTTAATTAATAAAAAAGAGTTGCCAGTATTTTCCCATGTAGAGGTGTAAATAATTTAGCTTTACTGAATCCCTTATATTTTCTCTTTCCTGTTTATCTTTTTATACTTCTCTTGAGTCTTGGATTTGAAAGTCAAATTTTGTTCAGCTCCGGTTATTTCTTCAGGAATGCTTGAAAGTTCTCTATTACAGTAAATTATCATTCCCCCTTCCCCACTAAAGGATTATGCTCAGTCTTGCTGGATAGTTTATTCTTGATTGTAATCCTAGCTCCTTTGCCTTCTGGAATACCCTATGTCCAGCCTTCCTATCCTTTAATGTAGAAGCTGATAAATCCTACATTATCTTCACTATGACTCCACAGTTTTGAATTGTTTCTTTCTGGTTGCTTACAATATTTTGTCCTTGATCTGGAAGTTCAGCAATTTGGCTATAATATTCCTGGGAGTTTCCATTTTGGGATTTCTTTTAGGAGGTGATAGGTGGATTCTTTCATTTACTATTTTACCTTCTGGTTCTAGGATATCAGGGCAGTTTTCTGTGATAATTTCTTGAAGTAAGATGTCTAGATTCTTTATATGATCATGGCTTTCAGGTAGCCCAATAATTCTTAAATCATCTCTCCTGGATCTATTTTAAAGGTCAGATGTTTTTCCAATGAGATATTTCCCATCTTTTGTTTTTTTATTCTTTTGATTTTGTTTATTCTTGCTATCTCTTGGAGTCATTAGCTTCCACTTGTCCAATTTTAATTTTTAAGGAGTTATTTCTTTTTCATTTAGCATTTTTACCTCCTTTTCCATTTGGCCAATTCTACTTTTCACAGAGTTTTTTTCTTCAGTGAATTTTTGTACATCTTTCCACATTTTTGTGCTTCTTTTATCAAATTGTTAACTCTTTTAAAATAAAATTCTAGCAAGGAGATTACAGTAATCTATCATAAAGATTATATGCTATTGAACAAATGGAATTTATTCCAGGAATGCAAGAATGTTTCAATATTAGGAGAACTATCAGTGTGATTGACCATATCAATAACAAAACCAACAGAAATCATGTGATCAACTCAATGGATGCAGAACATTTTTTGACAAAATACAACATTCATTCTGATTAAAAACAATATAAAGCATATGAATAAATGAAAATTTCCTTAAAATAATAAGTTATATCTATCTAAAACCATCAGCAGGAATCATCTGTAATGGAGATAAGCTAGAAGCCTTCCCAATAAGATCAGGAGTTAAACAAGGATGTCCATTATCACTGCTATTTTTCAATATAGTTGTTGTGTTCATCCATCGTTGCCAAAGAAGACCATGCCATCAGAGAAATGATGACATGACTTGCACTTGATTTTGTTTTCAGTGAGGGAGGGCTGTGCAGGTCACCAGCCTCACTTCTCCTTCAGAGCCATCTGGATCCAATGACTAGATATTCATTAGGAGACTGGAGATGACCCAGGATGCCCTGGGAGACCTTGGACCCTTTAGGCCAAGGTCTATGCAGGAACTCACTGAGGGTGAGGTAAAGCCCATTCATTGAATAGGCCTGTTTAAGAAGTAGCCAGGGCATAGCACTGGAAATGCTACATACAGCAATAAGGGAAGAAAAAAGACATTGAAGGAATAAGAATAGGAAGTAAGAAACAAAACCATTACTACAACTTTTTCCCTTAAGGCATGATTAAAACTTAAAAGTTGCCAGAAGATTACCTATTCCAACAAATATACTCTGTTTTATTGATTTACAATGTTTTTAAAATTAGCAAAAATCTTGGTAAGATGGCTTACTTAGAATCCATAGAATAATAGGAGTGAAGGAGAACTTAGAGTTCCTGTAGTGCAACCCCCTCAGCTTAGAGATGAGGAAACTGAAATCCAGGGAGTTCAAGAGTGTTGCCCAAGGTTCCCCAAGATGCCAGAACTTGAACCTACATCCTCACACTCCAAAGCCAGGAGGACTCTTCCATTCAACAATGTGGATGTGGAAAATGTAAGTAAACATAAAGATGAATCATCAATACTATTTAGTTCATGAGAAAAAAGGTCAGCAGATTGCTTTGAAATAAAAACAAGATAAAAAAAAGCTGTATTTCAGTTAACAACCTACCTAAATGCATAGGAAACAAATTGGACTAAAACAGCTCTAGTGATACAGAAAGGCTTCTTGGAGGATGCTTTTATAAACTTGTTAAACCAAGGAAGATCAAAGATAGAAGAATTTGTTTCTATAGAATATAGAAGCAAATGGAATCTATAAGGATTTCAAGAATGAATGAACTTCACCTGGTTCAAATATGCACATATGGGCTTTAGGGGTGGAATGTGCTGTCTTGAATTTTAAAACTATAATTTTTTTTCCATTTTTAAGAGTGTTACAAAAGCAAAAACCACTATAAGCATCCAAAAGCTTCTTGGATATAACCATCATCAATATAACAATATTTGTCTCAAACAAAGAGCTTTGATTTTCTAAGAAAGAGAGAAAAAGAAAGGATAACTGAATAAAAAGAGTTTTGAGACTTTCAAAGATACATGAAAAAGAGAATGAACCAAAAACTCTCTGGGACCTTGACTGCCATTCCAGAAAAAAGAGAAAAATACATGTGAATTTGATGACATTGCCTCTTGTTGTGGATTTTTACTAGATCTCTGAATCTAAAGAGCCTTTTTTATTTGAAAGAGAAAATCAGATTGAGGACTGGCTTGAGGGAAAAAAAGAAAAAGAGAGGTCAACTTTTCTATCGTCTGGTATTTGATCTCCATGCTATTTTCCCTGCTCCAGCAAGATTACTCTGTTATTTTCCATTGTTTCAGCTTCAACTAGGTAATTTTTGTCTGTGTTGCTGACAGTTCCTCATGGCAAAGAGACATGTTTCTTTCCTTAAGTATGTCTCATATTTGCATGGTTCACAAGCAACTGCAAATTAGAGTCACCTGTGAATTGTAGTTTGGCTAATCCACAAGTGCAGATTGTCTCAAAAGTCATTCTCTGGAACATGAGAAGCCAGTTCTCTATCCAGCAACAGGATTTATTTCCTGAGTCTGTTTTTTTTTTTTTTCTGGGGGGGGGGAGAAGGGAGGGTTGACTGAATTTATAAAATTCTTTTGATTAAAGTACATCAGCAACTCCTATGTAACTTTTATTCTTGGTGTTGCCTTAGGGCAGTGACAAGTTAAATGCTTTGACTGTGGACACTATCTGTACCTCACTATATGTATCTTGCAATGGGCTTTTGGTGCATACGCAGGCCCCATAAGTTTGTTGGGTGGATGAAGTCTCACTACCAGCAGGGTTGCAGGAGAATCATGTATAATGAAAGTGCTTTGAAGAGACCATAAGGCTCTAGCAGTGTTCCTTCTATCATTACCTACCTTCCCACCCCCCTTTCTCCTCCCCTCACCCCCACCATTCCATTAACCAAAGAACATCAATTTGATTTTATGAAGAGATATTTTGGGGAGGTATAGAAAAAAAAACAAAGCACAATCATTTCTCCTATCAACTAGGGAGCATAATCTCCACTACATCACCTCAATGGGTGTGGGGGAGGAGGAGGAGCTCAAAGGCTGGGGTGAGGCATTATATTAGGGTCATAATAAAACTTAGTTCCTACATAGCAGAGGTTGCATGGTTATTTTCTGGAAATAACAAAAAAGCCAAGGACCAAGATCTCTTTCTTAAGGCCATATGGTCTCAGAGGGCAGAAGGTGCTAAGTCTTTTTCCTTATAACATGGTAGCTCTGCTGAAACTAGGAACAAACTGGTTACCGAATGAAATCAAATGTCATATCTGATCTGGAGAGGTCTTTTTTTAATGCCTTCAGTCAACCAAAGAGTCTCCCCTTTATAGTTAGCTGCTTGGAACCAGTTACTACATGTCTACACATGCCTTACAGTCTCTCTAAAGCTCTTCTTTTATATATTATCATGATTCTCCTAGAAGCAAACTCCTTAGTGTCCTCCACTTAGAAGGGCATGTACATGCACCACATCCTCATTACAATTAGAAACAGGACTTAAGCTCCTCCTCCTCCAAGGCTAACCCTCTACCCACTATGAATGAATAAATGAAACATTTGTTAAGCACTAACTGTGCTAAGCACTGAGGATACAGATAAAGAGTGAGGCAATCCCTCTTCACAAGGAGCTGACATTCTAACAGGGGAAACGTTTAAGCTCTAGGCAGATTGAGTGATCCCATGGTCCTCAGGGTGTAGAAAACAAACAGATGTTAATGCCTATTTAATACCACTTCCAAAGATGAAATCTTACCAGTTTTTGGTGTTGAACCCTTTAACCTTGCCAAGGACCTTGTTGACAAGAACTTTCTTTTCTTTTTTTCATTAGCTGTGGCTGAAGCATCTGCAGGATCAATTGTCAGGCTGCATCTCCACAAGGGTTATTTCCCAGAATGATGACTATGGACAATGGAGTACAAACACTGTTATTCTCAAGGCTGTTGGGCTCAGGATCCTGCAGCACTCTCCATCAGAACTGAAGGAGACATGGTGGTCAAGGTGGTAGTGGTGGTTTGATTTGTCTAGTACATGCTGCCTCCTTTCTCTCCCTGAGGAAGTCTTCCTGCTTCAGGTAGGCTGACTAACCTGCTCTGTGTGTGACAGAGGGCTGACAGTTGATAGTAATGGCTCATCCCTTCTTAAACTTAAAGATGTTACTTGCCCAGATGATGGCTGTGAGGGCTTAGCTGAAAGCATAGCTGGTGATCTGGAAAGTATGCTATGCTAATTTAGTTGGAATAATGACAAAATTAGTTTAGATTCCCAGCGAATGCAAATTATATTCAACTATTTGGGGAGCTAGAATCAGAGAATGTTGAATGAGTATTAAAAAAAATTCAGTGCAGCTACATCACAGAGAACATTGCTCTATAGGTTGGGCAGTGTATCTCTCCCATAGCCTCAGTTTCCTCTTCCATAAAATGTAAGGAATAGATAATATATCTAAGTTCTTTCAGCTTTAAATCTTATTAATCTATGCAGCTAATTAAGAGTTGAACGTATTATGTAGTATTTAAAGCATAGAATTTTATTGGATGAGTATTGTGCTACCCTTGGACAAGCTTTCCATAGTGTTGGGAATAGCCAAAATCATCAGTGGAGGGCATGAGATGAATTAGATAATTACAAATCATAGAACTATTTAAAACTAAACAATAACATTTGTACACAGCTATGACTAGCATGGAGTACACAGGACGTTGACCCAGGGTACTAATGTCTGGGAGGGGCCTCCTTCTTTAGATCCAACAACCCTTCCTTGGGGCAGCAGAGTATTTCCATAGTAAAGATCCATACCCCAATTATCCCATTGTTGTGGTATTTGCTCCTACCTCCTCCCCCAACCTTCACAGGCACAACTAAACTCACACCATCACTTCTCACTGCACCATTCTCCACTCTCCCTCTCTCCCCATTCCCACCCCCTGCAATTATTTTTGCTCCTGGTACTGAGGCTAAGGGAGGGAAACCTAGTCTACAAGGCAGTGTTCTTTATGCAATAGCTACACTGAACTTTAAAATTCAACATTCTCTGAGACTACCTCCCAACAAGTTGTGTGTACATGTGTGTATTTATACTAATACATATATATGTATGTATATATATATGTATATATATATATATATACATACTAGATAAATTTATACATATGTGTATGGATGTGTGTGTGTGATTACAAACCCACATCTACTATAAAGAAACAGTGTCCTAGAAAGAATACTTGAGTAGGATTCAGAAAACCTGGATTGAAATCCTGTCTTTGCCACTAACTGACTGATAAAACTGAGTAAGACATTATCTCTCTCTCTGGGTCTCAGTTTCTATAAAATCTATAAAATATCAGTATGTGCTACTAAATCCCTTCCAGCTCCAACACCTAGCAAGAAACACAGTGAAACTCAATTGGATATGGAAATCTATTTTACCTTGCAGGAAGGCAAGGGGGAAGGGATAGGAGAGGGAAGATAACAGAAGGGACAGCAAAATGGGAAAAGGGATTATGAGAAGCAAACACTATTGTGGAACAGGTCAAAGGAGAGAATGGAATAAATGGAGGGCAGGATAGGACAAAGGGAAATGTGGTTAGTCTTTCACAACATAACTATTATGGAAGTGTTTTGCATGGTTACACATGTATGACCTATATTGAATTGCTTGTTTTCTCAATAAGGGTGGGTGGGAAGGGAGGAAGGGTGAGAATATGGAACTCAAAGTTTTAATAATGAATGTTAAAAACTGTGTTAGTATGCAACTGGAAAATAAGATGTACAGGCAATGGGGCATAGAAATCTATTTTGCTCTACAGGAAAATAGAGGGAAAGGGTGATGGAAGAAGGGTGGGTAATAGAACGTAGGACAGACTGGAGGAAGGGGTGAATTGGGTGCATGCTGTCCTGGGGTGGGGGTGGGGAGAGATGGGGAGAAAATTTTGAATTCAAATTCATGTGGAAATGAATGTTAAGAACTGAAAAATACAGAAATTATATATTTAACAAAACAAATAAAGGGAGGACTTGAAAAATAAGAAAAAAAAGAAACACAATTAAACCCAAAGTATCAAGTAAACCAAGTCTAGCACAGTACTTTACACTGGGGATAGGTGCTCAAAATATGCTTACAGAAATCAAAGTATTCTCATCAGAAAATGAAGGTACCAAATAGGGTTATTACTAGACATAGTGAAAATTTAAAGATGTCCTCTCCAGAAAGGATGCAGTGGAAATACCACTGAATTTAACTGTGCTACTTTCTACCTGTGTGACCTTGCGGAAGTTACTTCCCTTCTTGGGCCCATAGCTCCCTCATTTATTAGATGAGGGGGTTACATTAGTTGATCTTAAAGGCCCCTTCTAGCTCTAAATCTATAATCCTTAATTTAGAGAAAGAATAAAATTCTGTATTTTCTGCATATGACAGATATTGCTAAATAAATCCATATAGCCACAGTTAGTGTATTTTCTCAAGGTATGAAAGTTCACTTTTTGAACAGCTCTGTAACTAGTCTGTTGGGAATGTGGTAAAAGAGGAGCACTGCAATCCATGGTGATAACCATGGGTCCTGAAAGTTAGAGAGCACTGATGCCTTCACTGATTGCATTCTTGCTCCTTTTTCAACAAAGAAAACTGATCTTAGCATCTACTTTGCAAGAATAATCAGTCCAAACAGGAAATTCCAAAGGCCTTCTGCTTTCCCCATCAAGCACCATAACATGGATGAGAGCCTACCAGCCTAGCATCATCATGCTTCCTTCCTCCTCATCTTATCAATGAAATCTTCCTCCTCCACTCAATTTGCCTTAAAAGATGAATTTGAGGGCAAATTTTCTGCTGCTTATGGCAGGAGTGTTTTGTGAAGCTTTCTATAAGCACTAAAATTGCTCATTATAATTCTGTAAAAGACTTTATGGATGTGCATCCAAGTCAATCCTGGTCACTCTTTAATGTCAAACAACTAAGAGGCAGATGCATTCTTATTCCAGAGTTCAACATTTGGTCATTTCCAAAAGCTACTCCCTCCAGCCTTCCCCCAATGACTGGAATGTTTGCTGGCCTTATCTACATTATTTCAGGTGCCTTGTCTTCCTTCAAGGCTTTATTCACCTTGTTTCTGAGGGATCTAGATTCTTATTTTGTCATGATCAATGATAGAGCGAAAGAATAGATATGTTTCTTGAATGTAGTATTAACATACCATAGGTAGAATGATGTAATTGAAAATGTCCCAGGAGAATGTAAGGGAAGAGACTAGTTTTTGTCTCTGTCTCTTTCTCTTCAATGTAGTGCCTTGCACACAGTATGGGGCTTAATTAAATTCTTATGAACAAATGGGCTTGGAGTCATGAAAGACTTGGGTTTAAGTTGCCTAACCACTACTTAATAGCTGTGTAACCCCAGGCAAGACAATTAGCATCTCTGGACCTCAGTAACTTCCTCTCTGAAATGGTGATAGGAATACATATACTACCTACCTCAGAAAGTTGTTGAAAGAAAAATATTTTACAAAACTTAAATTGTTATAAGAATATAAGTATCATTGTATCAAAATTTCTACTGGGAAATTTTGGAACCAATTAAAAATGTTTTTATCTAGCTTTATTTACTTTTCATAGTATCATAGAACTGGAAAGACCACAAAGATTAACTAGGCCACCTTCCTCATTTTACAGATGAGGAAACTGAGGTCCAAAGCGGTTAAGTGACTTCTCCAATGTCAAACAGGTCTTAAATATAAGATTGCAGATGTAAGGCATGGTCATTCTTGTGACCAGACCCACCATGGCAAAGTACATCCTTAGATTCAAGAGTGCATTCCATCAAGGAATTAATCAGTTAAATTGAATAATGCTTCTGAGTCAAAAGAAGGCAGAGACAAAACGATTGCAAGCTTACAAGGTCAAGTAACATGTGAAGCTTTGGATTAAAGCTTTCAAATGCTGTATTGAGGATGTTCTTGGTGATTTCTCATCACTGACAGTCTGACTGCCCGACATATTTATTTCATAGGGCAAGAAGTAACACCATGTGAAAATAGCAAGAATGAGTGTTATCCAGCCCCTTTCCTGGCAACCAAATGACTGTGCCTTGCTTGTTCTGGGAAGCTTGCCAGATGAGCTCTGAAAGGCTAGCAAGACTGAGATGACTGCACTGGTTCACTCCAACACACTAAATGGAGCACATCAAGTCTGTGGAAAATCAAGCCAACCATGAGGAAAAGGCAGGATATGACATCAGTAAAGATATCCTAGTCCCTTTTATAGAACCTGGGCTTTGAGTAGCACCTTTCAGGGCTTTAGGGGCTTTTCAAAGTGCTATTCAATATGTTATCTTATCTTCCCCTTACTACAGGAGAGACAGAGAGGTGAAATGTCTAAAATACTAGTTTTGGAGAGAACAAGATCTGGGTTCAAATCCCACTGCCAACACTCACTAGCTCTGGGACTCGATAAAGTTCTCAAACTTGTATGATGTTTGTGGAACTCCCTAGGGACAGTGTGGTGTAGGATAAAAACCACTGTATTTAAAAGACAAGAACATAACTAGAAATCCCAGCTTTCCCACTTGCTTCCTTTGTGACCCTGGGCAATCTACTTCATATCTTCAGGGTATAGTTTTCTTATTTGGTTTTTTTAAAAATTTATTTACTTTTAGTCTATAACATTCATTTCCACAAAATTTTGGGTTTCAAATTTTCTCCCCATGTCTCCTCTCTCCCCACCCCAAGACATTGTGCATTCTGATTACCCCATCCCCCAATCTGCCCTCCCTTCTATCACACCCTCCCTTCCCTTACCCCCATCTTCTCTCTTTTCTTGTAAGACAAAATAGATTTCTATACCCCATTACCTGTATTTCTTATTTCCCAGTTGCATGCAAAAACAATTCTCAACATTAGTTTCTAAAACTTTGAGTTCTAACTTCTCTCGCTTCTTCTCTCCCCACCCATCCCCACTGAGAAGGCAAGCAATTCAGTATAGGCTATACATTTGTAGTTATGCAAAAGACTTCCATAATGTTCATGTTGTGAAAAACTGTATTTCCCTCCATCCTGTCCTGTCCCCTATTTATTCCATTCTCTCTTTTGACCTTGTCCCTCCCCAAAAGTGTTTATCTCTAATTGCCCCCTCTTCCCATTTGCCCTCCCTTCTATCATCCCCCCACCCCACACTTATCCCCTTCTCCCCTACTTTTCTGTACTGTAAGATAGATTTTCATACCAAATTGAGTGTGCATGTTGTCCCCTCCTTAAGCCAACTGTGATGAGAGGAAGTTCACTTTTTCCCACTCACCTCCTCTCATTCTCCTCCATTGAAAAAAGTTTTTCTTGCCTCTTTTATGAGATAATTTGCCCCATTCCATTTCTCCTTTCTCCTCCCAATACATTCCTTTCTCACCCCTTAAATTTTTTGAGATATCATCCCTTCCTATTCAACTCACCATGTGCCCTCTGTCTATATGTATATAATCCCTCCAACTACCCAAATACTGAGAAAAGTCTCAAGAGTTACAAATATTATCTTTCCATGTAGGAATGTAAACAGTTCAACTTTAGTAAGTCCCTTATGATTTTCTTTCCTGTTTACCTTTTCATGTTTCTCTTGATTCTTGTGTTTGAAAATCAAACTTTCTACTCAGCTCTAGTCTTTTCGTCAAAAATGCTTGAAAGCCCTCTATTTTATTGAATGACCATTTTCCCCCTGAAACTCAGTTTTGCTGGGTGGTGATTCTTGGTTTCAATCTTAGCTCCTTTGACTTCTGGAATATCGTATTTCAAGTCATGTGATCCCTTAATGTAGAAGCTGCTAGATCTTGTGTTATCTTGATTGTATTTCTACAATACTCAAATTTTTTCTTTCTGGTTGTTTGCAATATTTTCTCCTTGATCTGGGAACTCTGAAATTTGACTACAATATGCCTAGGAGTTTTTCTTTTAAAATCTCTTTCAGGAGGTAACTGGTGGATTCTTTCAATATTTATTTTACTGTCTGATTCTACAATATCAGGGCAGCTTTCCTTGATAATTTCATGAAAGATGATGCCTAGGTTTTTCTTTTGATCATGGCTTTCAAGTAGTCCCATATTTTTAAATTGTCTCTCCTGGATCTATTTTCCAGATCAGTTGTTTTTCCAATGAGATATTTCACATTGTCTGCTATTTTTTCATTCCTTTGGTTTTTGTTTTATAATTTCTTGATTTTTCATAAAGTCATTAGCTTCCATTTGCTCCATTCTAATCTTTAAGGAATTATTTTCTTCAGTGAGCTTTTGGATCTCCTTTTCCATCTGGCAAATTCTGACCCATTTGGGTTAGTCTATTTTTTTTGTGCCTATTTTCTTTCTTTTTTTTAATTTATTTACTTAACTTTTAACATTCATTTTCACAAAATTTTGGGTTACAAATTTTCTCCCCTTTTATCCCCCCCAAACACCAAGCATTCTAATTGCCCCTATGACCAATCTGCTCTCTCTTCTATCATCCCTCTCTGCCCTTGTCTCTGTCTTCTCTTTTGTCCTGTAGGGCCAGATAGCTTTCTATACCCCTTTACCTGTATTTCTTATTTCCTAGTGGCAAGAACATTACTCGAGAGTTGATCCTAACACTTTGAGTTCCAACTTCTTTACCTCCCTCCCTCTCCACCCCTTCCCTTTGGAAGGCAAGCAATTCAATATAGGCCAAATCTGTGTAGTTTTGCAAATGACTTCCATAATAGTTGTGTTGTATAGGACTAACTATATTTCCCTCCATCCTATCCTGTCCCCCATTACTTCTATTCTCTTTTGATCCTAAACCTCCCCATGAGTGTGGACCTCGAATTGCACTCTCCTCCCCATGCCCTCCTTTCTATCATCCCCCCCACCCTGCTTGTCCCCTTGTCCCCCACTTTCCTGTATTGTAAGATAGGTTTTCATACCAAAATGAGTGTGCATTTTATTCTTTCCTTTAGTGGAATGTGATGAGAGTAGACTTCATGTTTTTCTCTCACCTCCCCTCTTTATCCCTCCACTAATGAGTCTTTTGCTTGCCTCTTTTATGAGAGATAATTTGCCCCATTCAATTTCTCCCTTTCTCTTCCCAATATATTTCTCTCTCGCTGCTTCATTTCATTTTTTTTTAAGATATGATCCCATCCTTTTCAATTCTCTCTGTGCACTCTGTCTCTATGTATGTGTGCATGTGTGCATGTGTGTGTGTGTAATCCCACCCACTACCCAGATACTAAAATGTTTCAAGAGTTACAAATATTGTCTTTCCATGTAGGAATGTAAACAGTTCAACTTTAGTAAGTCCCTTATGACTTCTCTTTGCTGTTCACCTTTTCATGCTTCTCTTCATTCTTGTGTTTGGAAGTCAAATTTTCTTTTCAGCTCTGGTCTTTTCATCAAGAATGCTTGAAAATCCTCTATTTCATTGAAAGACCAATTTTTCCCCTGAAGTATTATACTCAGTTTTGCTGGGTAGGTGATTCTTGGTTTTAGTCCTAGTTCCTTTGACTTCTGGAATATCCTATTCCATGCCCTTCGATCCCTTAATGTAGAGGCTGCTAGATCTTGTGTTATCCTGATTGTATTTCCACAATACTTGAATTGTTTCTTTCTAGCTGCTTGCAATATTTTCTCCTTGACCTGGGAACTCTGGAATTTGGCCACAATGTTCCTAGGAGTTTCTCTTTTTGGATCTCTTTCATGCGGTGTTCTGTGGATTCCTTGAATATTTATTTTGCCCTCTGGTTCTAGAATCTCAGGGCAGTTTTCCTTGATAGTTTCATGAAAGATGATGTCTAGGCTCTTCTTTTGATCATGGCTTTCAGGTAGTCCCATAATTTTTAAATTGTCTCTCCTGGATCTATTTTCCAGGTCAGTTGTTTTTCCAATGATATATTTCACATTATCTTCTATTTTTCCATTCTTCTCGCTTTGTTCTGTGATTTCTTGCTTTCTCATAAAGTCCTTAGCCTCCATCTGTGCCATTCTAATTTTGAAAGAACTATTTTCTTCAGTGAGCTTTTGAATATCCTTTTCCATTTGGCTAATTCTGCTTTTGAAAGCATTCTTCTTCTCATTGGCTTTTTGAACCTCTTTTGCCAATTGAGTTAGGCTAGTTTTCAAGGTGTTATTTTCTTCAACATTTTTTTGGGTCTCCTTTAGCAGGGAGCTGATCTGCTGTTCATGCTTTGACTGCATGTCTCTCATTTCTCTTCCCAGCTTTTCCTCCACCTCTCTAACTTGATTTTCAAAATTCTTTTTGAGCTCTTCTATGGCCTGAGTCCTTTGGGTCGGCTGGGACACAGAAGCCTTGATTTCTGTGTCTTTGCCTGATGGTAAGCATTGTTCTTCCTCATCAGAAAGGAAGGGAGGAAATGCCTGTTCCCCAAGAAAGTAACCTTCTATAGTCTTATTTCTTTTCCCTTTTCTGGGCATTTTCCCAGCCAGTGACTTGACCTCTGAATATTCTCCTCACACCCACCTCACCTCCTGATCCTCCCAGCCAACGTTTGGGGTCTGAGATTCAAATGCTGCTTCCAGCCTTAGGGCTTTTGGCGGGGGCAGGGCTGCTATTCAGTGTGAGATTAAGTTCAGGTGGTCAGGTCGGGGCAGGGCTGCCTCTCAGGCTCAGTTCCCTCAGGGGGTATATGCACAGACCTTCCACAATGGATCCAGGCTCCTGCCCCCTTGGGGAGCCCCGGTCTGCAGCCACCTCTCAGCTTCTACCTCCGGGGGGGGGGTCTGAGTTATGGGGGCACCCTACTCCCCTCTTGACCCGCCAAAGAGACTCTCTCACTGACCCCTGTCACCTGTGCGTGGAGGGACTTGTCTGGCCGCTGGAGATCCCGTCCCTGAAGCCTGCTCGGATATGTACCTCTCGGTGCCGCAGCTGCAGCAGGCCTGGGCTGGGCTCCGCGTCTGCAGCGCGACGGACCTTTTGTGAGAGGTTTGCAGGTCCCTCTGTGGGTGGAGGGACCCGCTGGCCGCTGGAGATCCCATCCCTGAAGCCCACTCAGATCTTTTCCTCTCGGTGCCACGACCGCGGCAGGGCTGCACTCAGCTCCCAGTCCCGGCGCCCAGTCCGCAGCGCGAAGGACCCCCCGCGAGAGGTTTGCAGGTCTCTCCGGAACAGAAATCTCCCTCACTCCAATGTTCCGTGGCCTCTGGGTGCAGAATTCGCTGTGAGTTACTTCCCTGTAGCCATTCTATGGGTTGTGGGTTCGGAGCTATGTGTATGTGCATCTTTCTACTCCGCCATCTTGGCTCTGCCCCCGGGTTAGTCTATTTTTAAAGGTGTTATTTTATTCAGTATTTTTTGAGGTCTCCTTTAGCAGGCTGTTGGCTCTCTTTTCATGATTTTTTTTGCTTTGCTCTCATTTCTCTCCCCAATTTTCCTCCACCTCTCTTACTTGATTTTCAAAATCTGTTTTGAGGTCTTCCATGGCCTGAGACCACTGCATATTTTTTGAGGTTTTGGATGTAGAAGCCTTGACTTTTATGTCTTCCTCTGATGGTATGCTTTGTTCTTCCTCATCTGAAAGTATGGAAGAAAATAATTGTTCACCAAGAAAGTAACCTTCCCTACTCTTATTTTTTCCCTTTTGGGGGCATTTTCCCATCCATTTACTTGACTTTTGAGTCCTTTGTCAAATAGAGAGTATATGCTAGGGACCTGTAACTTCTCAGTTCCTCCAAGATGGCACTATCACGGGAGAGGAGTTTACTCCTTTCCTAGCCTGTGCTCTGGTCTATGAGCAACCACAAACATTCTTATCACCCAGGGTCTGCAAGTCGGATTCCCTTTCCAGAGCCTCCAACAGCTCTACCACACCAGATCTCCTCCTCACCCAAAGCCCACCCCTCTGGGTTGACATCCAGTTCAGCTGCTCCATTCCCCCCAGGGTCTTTAGGCTGAGGGTTCTTAAAATAGATGGTGTTACTGCAGCAACTGCTGCTGCCTTGGGGCTGAGGCCAGATCGAGTTTGCTTCTCACTCAGGGGAAAGAGCTTTCTCACTGACCTTTGAAGCTGCCTTTGGCATTTGTGGGTTGAGAAATCTGGGAACTGCAGCTGCTGCCCGTGATTCTGTGCTCTGAAGCCTGTTTCAGTCCTGTCACTGCCACACCACATGGCCACTGGGTTGCACTCCCCTCCGAGTCCAGTGTGATAGACCTTTCCTGTCAGCCTTCCAGGCTCTCTTGGGCTGGAAATCTCTTTCCTTCTGTTGTTTTGTGGCTTCTTCTGCTCTTTTTGTTTAGAGTCATTTTTTACAGGTATTTTGTGGACCATGCAGGGGGGAGAGCTAGAGCAGGTCAGTTCTTCTATTCTGCCATCTTGGCTCTGCTCCCCCCCCCCCAATTTTCTTATTTGTTAAAAGAAGAGTGTTGGACCAGAAGCCTTTGAGCTCCAACACTATCATCTAACCCTAAATCATCTACATTCACAGAGACAATGCTTCCAATCACCTTGTCCTTCTTTCTACAAGTTGGTAATAGACTTCTATAGACTTACAGCCTGGTGAAAAGTTATGTATGCACTTTTTTCCCCATGAAAAAAGCATGTCTAGGAGAGATGGCTCGCAAGTACACAGGCAGTTAGCAACAGAACAGGAACTAGGACACAGAAACTAGGCCCTTCCACTCTGGATACTGTCCATAATATTGTATCAGGCCTCTTGCCAATATCACGCACACCTCACATTTGCCACTTTAGTGAAATGTATAAGAAGTGAAAGACTCCTTTCTGATTAAAGGAGAGCAAAGGACAGCCTCCTGTTCCTCCAGATTCCTCAACACTAGATGCAAACAAACAGTGATTTGATCATCATAGGTACTCAGATTACCAGAGGCACTCAAATAATGGTTAATTGTTGATTCAGATGTGACAAGGGAAAGCCTTGGCCTGGAAGTCAGGAGACAAGGATTCTAGTCCTCTTTCTGCCAGTACCTTGTCGAGAGACTCTGGGAAGGTTACTTATCTGTCCTAACTTTCAGGTTAGGACTTGAATTTTCAGGTCTCTTCTTCTAGAGCTAACATTCTATGCTTCATGACTATGACTTCTACAATTCTGAAATTAGAGAAAAGGAGGATAAATATTGAAACTATATATGGTATCTAACTCACTTTTTCTCCCTGTAAAATGGTGAGGCACAATTAGAAACCAAAGTGTACATTTATAGAGCATTTTAAGGTTTACAAATGTTTTTTTTTTCTCATCTCAACTCCAATTAGGCACTATTATCCACATATTTTAGACGAAGACATCAAGCAAGTCTCAGGGCAGTTAAGTTATTCATTTGTTCCTGGTCACACAGGAAAGATAAGTCAGAGCCAAGACTCCAAATCAGGGCTTCTACCTCCAAGCCCAGTTCTCTCTCCACCATGCCAAACTTTCTTTCTTTGGTTGCTTCCAGATGTCCTGCCCTATTATTCTATGATGCTAACATCTATTACTTTTCGATTGTAACAAGAATAGGGGGAGGGAGGTGGAAAGAATGGAAAATAAAGAATAATACATGAAATAAGTATCTTTCTTTCTTTGTTGTGTCAGTTTGACCTACCTGTTAATATTGTGACTATGCCACTGGGCAACTCCAACCCTATTTAGGGAGTAAGACTGTGGCAATCACCACATAATTGTTAATGCTTAACATGTGTACAAGCAGGCACTTAGTAAATGCATTTTTATGATGACAAACAGCTGCTCTGCATTAGGTATATTAAGATGAAGACATTGGTCCCACACTATGTATCCATGCATCTTCATTATATTTACTTAGTAGTATGGAAGAATCATAAAATGCTACATCCAGAAGGGCTGTTAGATATTGCCTACTCCATTCCCTTCAGTTCACAAATGGGGAAACTGATTATCAGGATGAGGAAAGAACTTGTTTAAGAACTTATGAGCATGTAACTAAATCCCACTTTTCCTCACTTTCAGACCAGCTACAGTATTTAGGCAATAACTTGTCTTGGGCCCTAGCTAAGAGTGATGATGAAAAACTCTTACTGCAGAGAATGTGTCCAGTTTTTAGAACTTAGATGAAGCTGATAACTTTAGGACTTTTCCAAAAGAAATGGAATGTTACATGCAGCTAAAAATGCACATAGTATCTACCATATATGAATGATCCAACATGTTTGTCTATAGTCAATTCCAAGAGATTTAAAGCAGTGCCAAACCATGTCAGCATCTGACACCATGTTTTTCTGATGTGGACAAACCTTCACAAAAGTACTCTTCCTGTGCCTCATCATGGCATGGAGGTGACCTTAGTATCTTATAGGCTGTGCCAATAGAGTTTCAAAGGCATTGGTAGGACTTGACAAACTGGGAAGGCTTCAAGTAAAATCCCAGGGAGAGATTCTGTGTGTGTACAGTCTAGATGAGTACAGAAAAGCCCATTGTCCACCCGCAGGCTGGACATTAGGTCATGAATTCCTTGGCCATAGTCACAGATAGGAATGTATGAGGTCTCTCAAACCTTCATGGATCCATTTTCCTCCAATAGAAGAAAAGATTAAGATGAAAATAAATTTGTGTGCTGTTACAATAGTTCCAGTCTGACCTATTTAACTAAGTTGCAGACTCTGAAAAATGAGAAATGGATATGATTAAAGAAGCTGAGTCATTATACTCATTTCTTAGAGAAATTTAATTGATATAAAAGCTAGAATTCAAAGACTATATAACATCTCTCTCTGGGATCACTCCCCTAAAATGTACTGGCAAGTTGGGTTCCCAACGAGACAGCTTCTACTGTTTTCAGAGTGCTAAGGATATCTCTGTGATTGGCTATCCTTCTAATACAAACTCATGGACCACCAAAACCTCCCTCTTCCTAACCTCACTATTACTATTGAGAGTAACGCCATCCTCCCAGACACCAGACACACAATCTAGTTGTCATCTTTGACTCCTCTCTCTTGTCTCACCATCAACCCCTCCCATATTTAATGTATCACCAAGTCCTGTTGATTTTACCTTCATTACATCTCTCATACATACCTCTTTCTCCTCTCTTCTGTTACTGCTACTACCCTAGTGCAGATCTTTGTCACCTCAGGCCTCCATTACTCAATAGCCTTGTGCTTCATCTATGTGTCTCAAGTCTCTCCTCACTCTATCCCATACTCCACTTGGCAGTGAAAGGGAGCTTTCTAAAGCACAAATCTAGCCATCTCCTGTTCAGTACATGCCAATGTCAGCCTTTCACCTCCAGGATCAAATCTAAATTTCTCTTTTTCATTTTTAAAGCCTTTAATAAATTGGCTCCTTCTTATCCTTCCAGTCTTTTTACACTCACATACTTTATGATCCCATGACCTTGGTTTTTTCACTCTTTCTCACATAAGACATTCTCATCCTGACTCCAAGCATTTTCACTGGCTATCCTCCATGCTTGAAATAATCTCCCTCCTCATCTCTCTCTCCCAACTTCTCTGATGTCCTTCAAGTCTCAGCTAACGATCCCAGACCTCCTTAATCTTACTGCCTTTCCTTTGAGGTTATCTCCAGCTTTTCCTGCATATATCTTATGTTGTCGCCGCTGCTATGGTCTCCCTCTATGAGTTCCTTGAGAGCAGGGATTGTATGCCTTTCTTTGTATCTCAGTACTTAGCACCATGCCTAGCACACAGTAGGTGCTTAACAAATGCTTCTTGACTTGTTGATTTCTCTTTAACAGCCGAGCAGTAGACTCAGATATTTTTTCTTTACTCTCTTTACTTAGGTCTTATTGAGATAAGTACAGGAAAAAAACAAACAAAATTAAATCATTTAAAATACCCACATGATCATTTTCACCCCAATTTCCAACACAAATTATGATATCATCATATATTTTAAATAATAAAAATGTTTGTATACATAATACTTGAAAATACCTAAAATTTAATTTGGTCCAATATGGGCAGCAATTTTGGGGAAAGATCCCTTTCTTTATACTGCTCAAGCTTTCAAAGTCACAAATTAACAATTATGGAATTACTGAATTCTACCAAGCACTCGAATTGATCATCTTCCTCATTTCACATCTTCTTCACATTTATTATCACTACAGAGAACAAAATAGCAACCTGGTAGAGGAGGATTTTCCCTAGCCTTCTGGAAGGCTACGATGTAGGAGCTCAGAAATACCTAACCCCATTTCAACGTTATCCAGGATATTGCCCTGTGAATCATAATTCACCTTTACACTGTACTTTAAGGTTTCCTAAGAACTTTCCCCACCTCAACTCTGTGAGGAAAATAGAAAAGTACTACTAGGAAGTTATAAATGAAGGAACTTGCTACGAACTAATCCTGAGGCTTAGATGTGAACAGTCAAAGGTGCAAGACAAAATCCAAAAGCACAGGATCCACTTGGAAGAACCTCCCTTTAAACTGATTTTAAAAAATCCTTCCCCGAATTAGGCTTGGAATAAATGGTTAACTAGAAAACTAATCAACTACGACTTTATCTCACAAAATGTTCATATACTTCACATGGATAAATCTTTCCTTTTTCAAAGAATTGCCATGTAATCTTGGTGTTTAGGCATCTTTCCTCCAAAGTTCAAGTTGATTCAGTTCTATCAAAGCTCACAATGGTTTTTCCAATCAACTGCACAAGAAGTCTTTTGGTTCCTAGTTGGTGCAGATTGTTCCCTTTCCTCATTTGCTCTTAGTTAAAATGGACTAGGTTCACTGTTATCTTCAATAGCAAACACCAAACATCTGTATAATAAACTACAGTGCCACCTTCTTACACACAAAGCATGTAAATCTGAGGAAATATTAAAACAGATTTCCTAATAATTATGTCCTTAAGCATATGGTCTCATTTAATTATGTCAGCTTTAGTTCAATTTAGTTGATTGTTGGTTTGTCCCCAAAGGGTGCTGCTTCTCTTTCTGTAGCTCAGAATCTGTTCTAGTAAATCACAAGCAAGTCCTTCTGAAACTTACATATCAGCAACATTTTGAAGGGGAAGAAACATGTAGAGAGTCAATATGGCATGAAGGCATGAATCAGGAGGAAAGAGATCAGTATTCAAGTCTCTGCTTTTGCACCTAGGGTAAGTTCCCTCAACTTCTGGGCCCATCTTCTATCTGTAAAATGGGAAGTTTCAACTAAATTATTATGTCTAAGGTATAAGCTCTAAAATTCCAAGTTTCTAAGTGTTGTGAATTACAATCTATTCTATATGATCTTCTTTGACCTCTGCATTTCACTTATGCAATGTTCAAAACATTTTAATGTATGCATGTATATCCCAAGTGGTACTTGAGAGTACCACTAAAAGTGTATAACAAGGAGGGATTGTGTCCATATGTAACATAACCACATATGCTTCAGTCAAACAAATTCAGTTTAACAAAACCCAAATTATAAATTAATCAATGGCACACATTGTGAAGCAACAAGTTCATAGAATATAAGATTATCATGGCATTTTGAGCCATTTCTAAAAAATGAAACTTCCATTATTAACCAAAATTAATTGGAACCATTGATTATCTAAAGGCAAATGGCAAATAAATACACTCTGATGACAAAGATTTATTTTTAAAATAAATTTCTTGGGGATCAGAATAAACTCACTTCAATTCCTCTTATCTTCTCATTTTAGAATAGTCCCACAATAACTGATGTTCAGAGGCTCCTGAAAGATCCTGAATCATCAAAGAAAGTTTGAATTATGCTTGATATAGTCTACTTACTAATGGAAGAAAATGAACTTGCACTTACTAGAAATAAACTAAACAGCAAGGGTTAAAGACCCAGACCCTCAGTAAAGTCATTAACTCTAATGGAAGGACAAGAACAGGAGTTCAAAGTGTTTTCCCCAACACTTGGGATACACTCTCCCCCAAATACACTGACCACCTTCCCTTTGACATTACCTCCCATGTACAATGTCTAAAATTTGAATATAAATAACTATTTGTGTGTTATCTTTTTCAGTAGAAAGAAAGTTCCTGGAAGACAAGGGTCAGATCACTGTGTCTGACAGAAATTAAATACTTAATAATGCTTGGAACTGACTAACTTATTCAGGCCTAAAAGTCTCAAACACCACTCCCCTTGGACTCTCTCCGAGGTACTTCCCGGAGGTTTGTCACTTCCAGGCAGGAAGAGGGAGAGGTCCAGCCTCTCTAGTTCAACAGTCCTTCCTGGGTGAAAGCCAGTTTCCCTCAGGAAGATAAGTGAGCTTAGCTTACTGCGATCAGCCTCTGTTCAATCAGTTATACTTCCCAGAATTCTTCTGGGGTCTTACTGAAATGAGAGGCTAGGGATCCAGGTAAGAGTGGTGCCTGTGCCCTAGAGGAAAGTTAATTGGTTTTGTTGATCTCTTCAGATGCAACTAAGATAGGCATAGAATCTTAGGCATAGAATGTTTATTTTGCATTTGAAAACTTTTCCTTGACATTTCTCAGTCCTTTCACTGGTTAAGACCTTAAGATTTTGAAGAAACTTCACTGGGGCATCCTATTACAAAAAAAAAAATTTACATGTGCACTCAAAAAATTGAGTTGCATTTTGCAGTAGACAAGAATTAGAAACAAAGTAAATACTCATTGATCGAGGACTGGTGAAAAAAATATAGGATATGAATGTAGTGGAACAGTTCTGCAATATGATGAACACGAACAATTCAGAAATTTATCAGAAGATATTTTTTAAAAATTTATTCAAGTTTTCAACATTCATTTCCACAAAATTTTGAGTTCCAAATTTTCTCTCCAATTCTCCCCTCACCCCACACCAAAATGCCTAGCATTCTAATTACCCCTATCACCAATCTGCCCTCCCTTCTAACATCCCTCCCTTCCCTTATCCCCATCTTCTCTTTTGTCCTGTAGGGCAAGATAAATTTCTATACCCCATTACCTGTATTTCTTATTTCCTAACTGTATGTAAGAACAATCCTCAACAGTTGTTCCTAAAACTTTGAGTTCTAACTTCTCTTCCTCCCTCCCTCCTCACCCATCCCCATTGGGAAGGCAAGCAATTCAATATAGGCTATATCTGTGTAGTTTTGCAAATGACTTCCATAATAGTCGTGTTGTGTAAGGCTAACTATATTTCCATATACTGGCCCCCATTTCTT
Source organism: Notamacropus eugenii (assembly GCF_028372415.1). Classification (NCBI taxonomy): domain Eukaryota; kingdom Metazoa; phylum Chordata; class Mammalia; order Diprotodontia; family Macropodidae; genus Notamacropus; species Notamacropus eugenii. The sequence continues at coordinate 68,150,283 of NC_092879.1, read as the reverse complement.
CTATTCTCTCTTTTGACCCTGTCGCTCCCCAAGAGTGTTGACTTCTAATTGCTCTAATTGCTCCCTCCTTCCCTGGGCTGGGTTCCACACTCCCCTCCCCTCCCTAGTTCCTTGACTTTTGGGTCCTTTGTCAAGAGTAGGTTATACTCTGGGAATCTGTAAGATCTCAGTTCCTCCAAGGTGGCACAATCAAGTGTGTACACTGGTCTGGGAGAAGGCAGAGATTTTTGTGCTGAGAATCTTAGCAGTTTCTTCTTCACAACCACCTCACCTCCAGTTCCCCCATGCCAGCACTGGGGGCTGAGATTCAGATAAGCTGCATGGGCAGTGTGGGAAAAAGATCAGTTGCTGCAGGGCCTCTACACAGGGCTGAGGTAAGAATCAGCTGCTCAGTGCTCCCAGGGTTTTTACGATCCAACAATGGATGCAGGGTGCTGTAGGGGCTTCTGTGGCCTCTGTGGCCACTGCCTGAAGCCAGAGCTATGGGAAGTTCCTTCTCCCTTCTTGGCCAGCTGAAAAAACCCTGTCACTGACCTTTGGTGCCTGTGGGTTGAGGTATCTGTGAACCATTGCTACTGTGACTGGAGATTCCGCACCTGAGGCCTGTTTGTGAGCTGTGCAGCCAAGGCTGGGCTGGGCTCTGCTCTGTGTCCAGTGCAACAGACGTTTTCTGTTGGCTTTTCAGGTCACCCTGGGCTGGAAATTTCCTCCACTCTGTTCTCCACTTCTGCTGCTCCAGAATTTGTTGAGAGTCCCTCTCTACAGGTATTTTATGGGCTGTGGGGGGGAGAGCCAGCATATGTGTGTCTTTCTACTCCACCATCTTGGCTCCACCCACCCCCAGGAAAGACCCAGAAGACTTTTATGAGGGAAGTAAGCAGAACCAGGAAAAGAATATACATAATGAGGATGATAAAATATAAAGAAAAACAGTCACTATAACATGATGAAACTGAATTTTATGTAATTCTAATAACCAAGTATGGCCCCAAAAGAGAGAGATGAAAATGTTCCTCCCTTCCTACTTTGCAGAAGATGAGGAACTATTGGTATGGAACACTGTATATATTGTGTGACTTAGTTGATATATTGGTTGTTTCTATTGAACTATCTTTTCTACTTTTCCTTTTTTCTTTTTTTTTCCAGTAACAGCTCTTGGGGTAAGGATGGGGAAGGACTATATTTAGGAATTAGAGGTATGTAAAAATAAAATATATAAATAAAATATTTTTTAAATTTAAAATGAAATGAAATAAAGACATCTTAGAATCAATCACCAATATATGTCAAAGAAGGGAATATGCCAAAAAAGTCGGAAATATCACAGATGGCATTATTTACCACAAAATGGGAACTGAGAAAACACAGGCAACTGCCAAACAGAATCATTATTCTCTCCCAAGTATTCAGTGGATCTATGATCTTATCATTCTCCATATCATACCTTCTGTTCTTTGGTCATCCTCCTCACATCCCTCCCACCAGGGTCTTGGAATCTGCCCCTGGGTCCCCCAACACTGGAGGTGGTTGGCTAAGGGTGCCACGTGGTTGAATCTATGCATAAGAAAAATTACTCTGGCAGCAGTGTGTAAGACAGATGAGAGTGGTGAGAGATAATGAAATCAGCCCAATTAAGAGATCACTGCAACAATCTAGGTGAAGGGTGATAAGGACCTCTATTTAGGTGGTACTTATATGAGTAGAGAGAAGGGATAGGAAGCCAGAGATACTATAAAGGTAGAAGAAGCATGATTTGACAAATGATTAGGCATGTAGGGTGAGGCATCCAAGATAATAACAAAATGAAAAACCTGTGAAACTGGAAGAATTGTCATACCTTTGAAAGAATTAGGGAAACTTAGAATAAGGGTACATTAGGAGGAAAAGATAAGGAATTCAGTTTTTGACATCTTTAGTTTTAGTTATCTCTGGAGTATTCAGTGTAATATGTCCAATAGACATTTGGTGAAGCAGTACTGAAGCTCAAGGGAAAGACTGAGACTCAATGCATAAATCTGAGAATCATCTTCATCAAAGATAGTTCAAATCATGGGAACTGCTGAGGGTCCCAAGAGAAAGAGTGTGAACAGAAAAGAGAAGAAGGTCTAGGACAACTAGATGAGCACATATAGCTAGAGGACATGATATGAATCTATGCCGCATGGGCCAAACAGCTGTACAAAGATGGGCAGAAGGCTGGATTGTCCCTTGGACTATAGTCTGCTGACCTCTGAATGGACAATGATGAATCAGCAAAGGAGAAAGAGAAGTCTTTCTCAGAGACTATGTAAACTAGGAGAACACAGTATCATGAAAACTCAGAGAAGGGAGAGTATTAACACCTAAAATAATAGCTAGCTTTGGGGGGTGGAGCCAAGATAGTGGAGTAACAGCATGCACTTTCTAGAGCATTGCCCCCAAGCCCAGCCAAATACCTGCAAAAAATGACCCTAAACAAATTCTGGAGCTGCAGAACCCACAGAATGATGGAGTGAAGCAAATCTCCAGCCCAAGACAGCCTGGAAGGTCAGCAGGAAGTGTCCATCATGCCACACAGGGGAAGAGCACAGTCCAGCATGGGCTGTGCTGGCAAAGATGGTACCTGAGCAGGCCTTGGGGCGACTGAATCTCTCATACCTGTGGGAGTTTCCAGACTTCAGGACCCCAAAACGCAGATGACAAACTGAAAAGTCAGTGGAAAAAACTTGTGGGACCAGTGCAGGAGAGTGGAGTGGTCTGGCCCCACAGCCAGAGTGGCAGAGGAGGGAGGGGCCAGAGGAACCCACAGCAGCCACAGCAGCAGGAAGGGCAGAGACAGTGGCTGTTTCTGAAGCTCTAGGCCTACACTGTGGGGGAATCAAGCAGCTGACAGTATACTCCCCACCTCCATTGGAAGCAGAGAACAACCTTGACAAAGAGCTCAAAAGTCAAGTAAATGGCTGGCAACATGAGCAAAACTTGGAAGAAGCATCAGACAATGGAATCTTACTTTGGTGACAAGGAGGACCAAAGCATGCAAACAGAAGAAAACAAAGGTAAAGCACTTCCATCAAAAGCCTCCAAGAAAACATATGAACTGGTCTCAGGCTATGGAAGAGCTCAAAAAACGATTGTGAAAATCAAGTAAGAGAAGAAGAGCAAAAATTGGGAAGAAAGAAGATGGCAGACTAGAAGGACACAACTCTAGAAGCTCTCCTCTCACAGCCCATAAAATACCTGTAAAAAAATGAGTCTAAACAAATTCTAGAGTAGCAGAAGCCACAAAATGACAAACTGAAAGATTTCCAGACCAAGGCAGCCTGGAAGGCTGACAAAAAAGGTCTATTGTGGGCGAGGATCAGAGCACAGCACAGCATGGGCCTCGCTGAGGCAAGGACAGGACTGGAGTGGTCTTCAAGGTGCTACCAGCAGCAGCAGCTGGGGGTCCCAGATTCCTCAACTCACAAATGACAAAGACAGCTTCGAAGGTCAGTGAGAAAGGTCTTTCACTTGGGTGAGAAGGGAACACAGTAGTCTAGCCCAGGTCCCAGGCAGCTGCAGCTGCCATTGTTGGAGCCCTGGCCTAAAGCCCCTGGGGGAATTGAGCAGCTGATATGGATCTCAGCCCTGAGTGGCAGTGCTTCAGTGAGGAGGAATGCTGGCTGGCAGTGGTGGAGCTGGTGGAGGCTCTGGAGAAGGAATCTTGCTCACAGACCAGAGCACAAGCCAGGAGAGGTATAAAATCCTCTCCCTTGATCATGCTACCTTGGAGGAACTGAGAACATACAGGTTCCCAGAGTATACCCTCTCCTTCACAAAGAACTCAAAAGTCAAGGAACTGGCTGGGAAAATGTCTAAAAAAGGGAAAAAGAATAAGACAATAGAAAGGTACTTTCTTGGTGAGCAGGTACTTTCTTTCATCATATCACATGAGGAGGAACAATGCATACCATCAGAGGAAGACCCAAAAGTCAAGGCCTCTGCATCTGAAACCTCCAGAATAAATATACAATGGTCTCATGCCATGGAAGAACTCAAAAAAGATTTTGAAAATCAAGGAAGAGTGATGGAAGAAAAATTGGAAAGAGAAATGAGAGCAATGCAAGAAAATCATGAAAAGCAAGTCAAGAGCTTACTAAAGGAGACCCAAAAAATGCTGTAGAAATTAACACCTTTAAAAATATACTAACTCAAATGGCAAAAGAGGCTGCAAAAACCAATGAGGAGAAAAATGCTTTAAAGGGCAGAATTAGCCAAATGCAATCAAAAGCTCACTGAAGAAAATAGTTCTTTAAAAGTTAGAGGGGAGCAGATGGAAGCCAATGACTTTACTAGAAACCAAGAAATTACAAAACAAAACCAAGAGAATGAAAAAATAGAAGACAAGGTGAAATATCTCATTGGAAAAACAACTGACCTGGAAAATAGATCTAGGAGAGAAAATTTGAAAATTATGGGACTACCTGAAAGCCATGATCAAAAAAAGAGCCTAGACATCATCTTTCATGAAATTATCAAGGAAAACTGCCCTGAGATTCTAGAACCAGAGGGCAAAATAAATATTGAAAGAATCCACCAATCACCTCCTGAAAGAGATCCAAAAAGAGAAACTCCTAGGAACATTGTGGCCAAATTCCAGAGTTCCCAGGTCAAGGAGAAAATATTGCAAGCAGCTAGAAAGAAACAATTCAACGATTGTGGAAATATGATCAGGGTAACACAAGATCTAGCAGCTTCTACATTAAGGGATCAAAGGGTGTGGAATATGATATTCCAGAAGTCAAAGGAACTAGGACTAAAACCAAGAATCACCTACCCAGCAAAGCTGAGTATAATATTTTAAGGGAAAAAATAGTCATTCAATAAAATTGGGGACTTTCAAGCATTCTTGATGAAAAGACCAGAGCTCAATAGAAAATTTGGTTTTCAAACACAAGAATAAAGAGAAGCATGAAAAGGTACACAGGAAAGAAAATCATAAGGGACTCACTAAAACTGAATGTTTACATTCTTACATGGAAAGATGATATTTGTAACTCTAGAGACTTTTCTCAGTATTTGGGTAGTTGGAGGGGTTACATACATATTGACAGAGGGCACAGAGAGAGTTGAATAAGAAGGGATGATATCTAAATAAATAAAATTAAGGAGTGGAAGAGGAACATATTGGGAAGAGAAAGGGAGAGATGGAATGGGGCAAATTATCTCTCATAAAAAAGGCAAGAAAAGGCTTTTTCCATGGAGGGGGAAAGAGGGAGGTGAGAGGGAAAAAGTGAAGCTTACTCTTATCACATTTGGCTTAAGGAGGGAAAAACATGCACACTCAATTTAGTAAGAATATCTATCTTAGAAGGGGATAAACAGGGTGGGGGGATGACAGAAGGGAGGGCAAACGAGAAGAGGTGGGTAATTAGAAGTAAACACTTTTGGGGAAGGATAAGGTCAAAAGAGAGAATAGAATAAATGGGGGCAGGATAGGATGGAGAGAAATATAGGTAGTCTTTCACAACATGACTTTTATGGAAGCCTTTTGCATAACTACACATGTATAACCTATATTGAATTGCTTGCCTTCTCAGTGGGGATGAATGGGGAAGGAAGAAGGGAGAGAAGTTGGAACCCAAAGTTTTAAAAACGAATGTTAAAAATGTAACTGGGAAATAAGAAATACAGGTAGTGGTATATAGAAATCTATTTTGCTCTACAAGAAAAGAGAGAAAATGGGGATAAGGGAAGGGAGGGGTGTGATAGAAGTAAGGGCAGATTGGGGGAAGGGTTCATCAGTATGCACAATGTCTTGGGGTGGGGGAGGGGAGATATGCAAAGAAGATTTGGAACTCAAAATCTTGTGGAAACTAAAAAGAAATAAAAATAATAGCTAGCATTTCCTTAGTCCTCTAATGTTTGCAGAGAACTTTCATATATTATCTCATTTGATCCTCATAACAACCCTGTTAGGTAGATGCTACTATCATCACCATTTTACAGATAAGGAAATGGAGGAAAACACAAGTGAAAGGATTTGCCCACAGTCACACAGTGACTGTCTGAGTCCTACATTTGAAATCAGGTTTTCCTGACTCCAGGTTGGGCACTCTATCTACTGTGCCACCTATCCCAGGGTCAAATGCAGCAGACAGGTCAGAAAGATCAAGAATTAGAAAAAAAAATAATCAGATTGGACAATTAAGAGATAGTACTAATAATGCTGCCACAGGGGGGAAAATGGCTCCATGTGTTAAGTAATGGATCTAAGATAAGTGCCTATGTATAGTTGTAATAAGATGAGAAGACTTATGAATCTCCAGCTCTCACCAACTTTGCCCACCCTTCAAGAAGGGCAAGGCATTTATTCACCAATAAGGAAAGAGTGCTGTATCAGTGGGTTTTGGGACAGGGTTTACAGGGTTATGATGTGTTCAGGGAGGACCCGTTCCTCTGGTGTGAGGGTTTGCCAAGCCCTTTCAGGGCCACCTTTGATGCTCACCTGTTGCCTAACTCTCACCTATGGCAGCCACACTCCAGTAAAACCATCACAGTGGATGGGCCAAACCAGGTTGAGAGCAGCCAACAAGACTCAATTCCATCTGCGAGCTAGGAGGAAGTCTACCCAAGAATGGTAAAACTTCTCCTGTCAGAATGGGCACATCTGAACAATTTTGTTCCAATGACCATGAAGGAGGATGTGGAATGCTTAGAGCTCAGTCAGACTTCAAAAACACCAAGGTCATTCATTGCATCCCCAGTCTTCACCAGATGTCTTGACTTCTGTCTTGCCACTAGACTCCAGTGACTCAGGAAGAGAGAATGAGGTTGACGACTTTGCATAGCTCTGTCTGATTTAAAGCCCATTCACATGTAAGTCAAGACATCACTCATCACCCACTACTTCATCCTCCTTGGAGTCCTGTGGCAATGCGCAAATGGTGAATCAACAGGTATGCATACACTACGAGCTGCAGTCACAACCCTACATACACATAGTCCAGGACATAGGGTCATTTTCTCACTGGACCAAAGCAGCAGTGGGATTTTGCAGCCCCCTGGGTGTCTGAGCAACCTTTTGAAGAACAGCACTACTTACTTTCTGGTGGGATAAAAGGCTAGGAAAGGTGCCCTAAAAAATTATTTGCATCATCCAAATTCTGGCCTGCTTACTACAGCAGATATTCTTGAAAAGCACACACACACACACACACACACAAACACATACACACAACTGTGAAGATGATTCTTTTGGCACATGGAATGTGCACACACTTAAAGACAACATGAAATCTAGTAGACTCAGGAGGCCAACATCTCTTGTTGTGAGAAAACTCAGCAGTTATCATATTCAATTAACATCCCTGAGTGAAACAAGACCTGCAAACGAAGGCCAACTTACTGAAGTTGAAGTTGGATATGTGTTTTTTCTGGAGTGGTCACCATGGTAAAGAGTGCTATGAAGCAGGTATAGGTTTCTCAATCAGATCCAATTCAGATCTTGCTAGACAACACAGACTGCATACCTCCCAAAAGGACTGAAACAGGTTCAAGACAATGTGACTGCCACTTGCAGGAAAGAGACATATTACCACCATCAGTGCATATATATCTACCATGATGAACCCTGATGAGGCCAAAGAAAAATTCTACAAAGCCTTGGAGACCCTCATCATAACTGTGCCAGAAGGGAGCAAGTTTGTAATTCTGGGTGACTTTAACAACCAGAGCAGGCACACGCTATCAGATATGGCAGGGAGTCACTGGGAGGAATGGTAATTACCATTACCAGGAAATACCAATAGTCACTTATTACTGAAGATGTGTGTTTCTCATGACCTACTCCTCATCAATTGTGTCTTCAGCCTGCCTAAATGCAAAAAAAAGCTGTGGATTCATCCTTGTAGCAAGTATTGTCATTAAAAATACTATGTTATTGTCAGGAGAAGAGACAGGCAAGATATGAGACTGATGAAGGTGATGTATGGTGCAGTGTTGGACCGATTACAGACTCATCTTTTCCAAGCTAAATATTCACATTCAGCAAAAGCAATGGCCCCAAGGTGAGATGACTATCAGGAGACTCAATGTTAAAAGGCTTGAAAGTTTCTCCGTGCATGAATAGTTTATTACTGACCTGGAGTGAAAGCTGAGTCAGAATGTAGTCAGCGAAATTGGAGCAGAAGAGGAATGGACGGCTTTCAGAGATTTGGTATACAGCACTGCATTTGCTTATCTGGGCTAGAACACCTGTACCATCAGGACTGCTTCAACAAAATGATGAGGAAATTCAGATGTTGCTAAATGAGAAATGAGAGCCACGAAGGGTTTATCAGCAGGATTGTTCATTGGGTCTCCACCATCAAAAGCAAAGTACAAGTAAAGATTACCGAGATGAAGCATTCTTGACTCAACAAGAAGGTAGAAGAGATTAAGTTTTATGCTGCGAGCAACAATCCAAAGCTCTTCTATGATGCCCTGAAGGTTATTTGTGGGCCAAAGACTTCTGATGCATCTCAGCTACTCAGTACTGATGAAGCAACAATGATCAGTAACAAGGACATGATCCTGGAAAGATGGGCTGGACACTTGCATCAGATCAACCATTTCTGAAACCATTGATTGCATGCATCCGGTCATAATCAGTTCCTCTCTAGCCAAACCTCCAACTGAAGAAGAGCCCTGTATTTCCAGTGGATTGTAAATTTATTGAAGGCAGGAACTCTTTTCTTTCTGTCTTTATATACCCATTACCTAGCACAGTGTCTGGTACATAGTAAGCATTTAATAAATGCTTGCGAAATTCAATTCAATTTACAATCCAACTGGAGTCTTACTTGCTTAATGTAGCTTGCTTTGACTACTGTGACCCTTAGTGACTATTCCCTCTTCTGATGTCTTCCAGCATTCGCCACCTAGGTGGTACAGTGGCTTAGAAACAGAGTGTCTACATTCAAATACTGGTTTTGCCATTTACTGCCTGCATAATAATGTACAAATCTCATAAGCCCTTTGAGGTTCAGTTTTCCCATCTGTAAAATGAGGAGGTTAGACTAAATCAGAGTTGGGGAATTTGCAGCCTTAAGGCCACATGTGGCCCTCTAGGTCCTCAAATTTGACTGAATTCAAACTTCACAGAACAAATCCTCTTAATAAAAGAACTTGTTCTGTAAAACTTGGACTCAGTCAAAGGCCACACCCAAGGACCTACAAGGCTACATGTGACCTCCAGGATACAGGTTCCCTACCCCTGGACTAGATGACGGCAGAGGTTTCTTGTAACTTTAAACTTCTGATCCTATAATGATTTAGCATTTAGATATCCTATCTGCTCAATTAGAATATAATAAGCCCATAGAGGGCAGAGACTACAGGGCTTTGCACATAGTAGACACAAGAAATGTTTGTTGTTGGTTAATATGGAAATATATTTAGCATGACTTAACATGCATAATGGTTAACGAATTATTTGCCTTTTCAATGAGAGACTTCAGGGAGGGATAGAATTTGGAACTCAAAATTTTAAAAATGAATGTTAAAAAAAGAAATAACCATGATTAAAAAAAAATATTGATTAAATGGAATTAAGTTCTTGCTATCCTCAGGGTGTAGAATAGCACCCTCCATAGCAGAGACAATCAATAAGCCTTCATGGTCAATGGGATGCCTTAGTCAAGTTGAAAGACTCACCATTGTCTTAAATATGTTACCCCTTCCTATACCTCTCCCTTAGCTCATGCAGTTCATTTTGCTTTAGAAAGCCGGCTCTGCAAACCTCTGTGCACCCATTCCTCAAGGCTCAGTTTGTAAGCACTCTCTTCCATCAACCTCTAACAGATCACCCCAATCCAAGAAGATATTTCCCTTCTCCAGATTCCTAATACACTTTGCTTTCTATCTCTCTCATTTCACTTATATGAGCAAACCTGAAATTAGTTATTTGGGGTCTATACCTTCTCTTTTCAAAGACACTGTCATATGCTCAATGGGAAGAAATGTATCTCATATTGCCTCTAGAAGAAAATACAAATTCTGTTGCTTGGCATTTAAAGCTCTTCATAGTTTAACTCCTATTTTTCATTCCAAGGCAGTTTCATATTTCCTTCAGTCAGTCAATAAACATTCGTTAAGCTCTCACTGTGTGCCAGGCATTGTGGTAAGTGCTTAGAATACACAAAAAGGCAAAAAACTTTGCCCTTGCCCAAAAGAAGCTTACATTCAATGGGATAGAAAATAAGTCAATAACAAGATATATAAAATACATGTATACACATAAATACATATATACATATTTTTAAACATGTACAGAATAAATGGAGGCAATCTAAAAGGACCATTAGTAGCTAGTGGGAGGACTAGGAGAGCCCTCCGACAGAAGAGGGGACACTACTCAGATACTCACAGACTTGTTTTTCCTTGCGCTTGCCATTCTATCTCCTGACTCCGCCATGGCTGTTCACAGGCTGTCCGTCATGTTGGTAAAGAATGCTCTCCTTCAATATCATCTTTCTCTTGGATTGCTGAACTCTCCTCTTGGCTAAGCTCCCATTAGGCCTCCTATATGAGATCCCTCCTGGTCCCACTAGTTGTTATTACTCTCCCCCCACAACCCAAATTACTGTGTGTACCCTCTTGCTGTCTTATCTGTGATATTGTTGCTTGCCTTCAATGAACAATAAGGCCTTGTGGGCTAAGGACTGTTAATTGGGCATTTTTGTATTTAGCACAAGGCTTACGAAATTATACTTGAGAAATACTGACTCGAGTGAATCACAATGATTTCTATGCCTTGGTAATGAATTGTTCCCCACCAGCCCCCCCCCCCCCAGTTCCCGTGGTCTACCCCAATGCCTTGCACATAGTAGGCCCTTCAAAAATTTCTATTAAACTAAGGACTGACTGTATTGTTTATTTCAAAAGAAATACCAGTTGAAGCAGGGAATGACTTGAAAAAAGTAAGAGATCGTTGACCACGGGTCATACTGTTCATAATTTCAATGTTTTTATTTTTCCAGCCAAATATTAATTAACTAAAGTTTGTCATGCTGTTCCTTGATGACTTTTAAACCTGTACCCCCATGAATTACAAGATTGCTTGGAATTTTACCAGTCTCCAAGTAGTCCCTAATTAAACATCAAACTACTGAATTTATGGAGTCTGTCAATCGACAGTTCTCTGCCAGTCTCTTAGATTTGGACCCTTCTGAACAAAGGAGCCCAAACTCTGACAGATTCAAGACTTCAGAAATATGTAGCAGTCTAGTATCTGTCACCCTATTAACAGTTTGCAGCTTGGAAGACAGGCTGCTTTAGGAAAGGAGTCCGAGTCAGCAAGCCCTCAATTGAATCAATAGACTGATTAGTCAGCTCTATGGATTCCAAAAAGCCTCACAAGAGCTTACTTCCAACTTTATGACATATATCTTTGGCTCTCAGTAGACCTGCATCAGAGGAAATCAAGAGTGGGGCAAAACAGAGTTATCTTTATCCATTCCTCTAGCAATGCAAGAGAAGAGGAGAGAGAGAGAGAACTGACAGATTGTTTGAAACAGAGTGATTCAACTCCTTTTTGGAGGCTCAGCAACTGAAAATTCTTTTTGACAGTGAAAAATGATCCAAAGCAGCCATCAGATAGAGCTGGCTGCTTAACTAGAATCTCTGCATTAGGCATACAACACATTTCATTTGGAAATCAGGATCATGCCTCAAAATTACCAGGCAGTCCTATTTTTTAGGGGGTTTCAAAAGCACCCATGACTACATCACCAGTATTCAATTCCCTCTGAATATCTTTCAGGGATATCTATCTCTAACCAGCACCATGCCAGAAAATTGAATCACTTACATTTGAACTGTCCTAGGAAGATTCTGAGGATCACCTGGCAGGATGAGGTACCAGACACCGAAGTCTCTGCTGGAGCTGAACTGCCAAGCATTCAAACTATGCTTCAGAGAATGCAACTCCAATGGGCTGGCCACATTGTTCAAAAATGTAAGGTAATATAATGTAATGCAAAATGTATGCTTGCCGAAAAGACTATTTTATGGAGAACTCACCTGGGGCAGGCAATGACATAGTTGTTAGAAGAAGAGATACAAGGACACTCTCAAGGTCCCTCTCAAAAACTTTGGATTTGACTGTGCAACATGGGAGACACTGGTACAGGACCACTGAGCAAGGCATACCTACATCAGAAAGGGTGCTGTGCTGTATGAACAAAGCAGAATGGAAACAGCACAAAGTAAATATAGAATGTGCAAATTTGGGGTATCCTCCCCAAATGTTCACATGGACTACCTGTGCCCAACCTGTGGTAGAGCATTCCGAGTTTGGATTGGTCTGATCAGCCACAGTTGGACACATTGAAATTTCACTTTATCATGGTGATAAAGAGAATGAAGGACAACAACTAATCTGTAACTTTGATTCTAAGAGGAGAACCACCCCCCCCCCAAACAAAAGTCATTCCAAAGAACTGGGAACCTACCTTAAAAGGGGACCTGACTCTGTAAGCTTAAAGGGCCCTCTGTTGCTTCATCTAGCCCTGTCCCTGAAGAGAAACCTTCTTTACACCCTGACATTTAGTACAAGAAGAGAGACTCATTACCTACTGAATATCAGAAGGCAGAATTTGAACCCAGGCCTTTCTGACTCTAATTCCAGCATCTTAGCCATTGATATTCAGTGCCTCTAATTTGGACTAATTGGGGAACAAGGATTGGCTGTTAGCTTGGTGGGAGTCAGACCTAACACACAAACAGTTTCCATCAGTAGGTATTATTTGAATTGATTGACTATAGTTGCCTGCTAGAACGTCTCTTCTTCCCTGCCCCAGGTCACATTCTCCATTATATCCCCCAGTTCAAGACCTTCCAGGGAATCCTTATTGTCACTAATGTTAAATATCTTCTGTTCAGCATTTAAAGCCCTTCACACTATGACTCTGGCCTCCTTTCCAGGCTTATTTCCCATTCTTCTCTTTCATGCTCTCTGTGTTCCAGTCAATCCAGACTACATGCTTGCTATTTCCCATGATGACATAGCATCATAATAAGAATGGACCTTAGAGGCCATCAAGTCCAACATCTTCATTTTGTACAGATGAAGGCATAGACAGTCTAAGTGACTTGTCCAGAGTAACACAGTCAATAAGTGCATTTGAACTTAGGTTCTTCCTGACCCTGGGCCCAGTTCCCTTTCTACTCTACTATGTCCTCCATCTCTTCACTTTGGCAGTCTGTTCCTCCTAGAACACTCTCCCTCCTCACCTTCACTTGAATTTCTTCCAAACTCAGCCTAAATGCCCCCCTCTACAGGTAGGCAACCCTTGCTTGGTCCCTCTGATTGCCAACACTCTCCCCATAACAATGACTTTATTGTGGTAGTTGTCATTTAGTTGTTTCAATCAGGTCCTACTCTATGTGACCCCATTTAGGGTTCTCTTGGCAAAGATATTGGAGTGGCTTGCCGTTTTCTTCTCTAGCTCATTTTACAAACATACAAGACAAAAGCCAATGACAGAACAGAATAGTGGACAGAAGACCAGTCTGAGACTCAGGAAGAGGCCATGTTTGAATTCAGGTCTTCCTGATTCCAGGTCCAGTGTTTTAGCCACTTGTGCCACCTAGCAGCTTATATACTATAAATGTAAAGTGCTTTGTAAGCCTTAAAGTGCTATGTAAATGTGAGCTATTAATAGCATTTCCCTGAAGTGGGTACACCCTCCGATGAAAAAGATTACAATTCATCTATGGCTGCCTATTCTTTGCACTTCTCATCTATATCGTGCCCATAAGTTTCTTAGGAGAGCTGTCCAATGTACTGGGAGCATTCCTTGAATTCTCTTGATATTTCAAGGATATCACTGAAACATTCAAGTTAATCATGAGGTTTCTCTGACCATGTGACCAGTCAAACTTTTTTGATTTTACATATAGTTACCCCTTCCACATCACGTGGTTAGGGGCATAGTGTTCCCGTAATCTGAAAAATCCATGTAAAATGTTTTGGCCTTCCTTTCATACCAGAGAAGAAGTCTGATTTTTTTCTTTTTCTGTTATGGGGTTTTACAGTACCTTATTGCAAAATTTGGGTTAAGTATTTGGTCATAGGCTCTGTGCTTTCTGCTGGTCTTCATTTGTGGCTTCCACAAAACTCCCCCAAAATTCCTATTTAATTTCTTATGCTGACCTATGATATATTGAAAACATGATAGGGAAAGTCTCAATATGGAAAGAATAACTGTGTGTGTGTGTGTGTGTGTGTAACACATACATACACATATATGTATATGTATAGATACATGTATTTGATTACAATGAGGCATAGATGGAACATAGTAATTTTAACAATTTCATGAAGTTAAACTAATGTAAATCAATTGACATGACATAGAGATGCAAAGTTCCTAAAAAAATGCCTTGATAAATAACAAAAATAAATGATTAAAATAGCTCAAGTAGGCCCACTGCCTAACATCATTTGAAGGATATTAATAATACTAATATCATCAGCATCATTATTATTCACACTAGGAATGACTCAAGAGGGAAAAAATATCAACCAGAATGACTGTAGCCAACACAAAAGGTCACTGTTAGCTTCCAGAACTTCGGAATTGGAAAGAAATTTAGAGTTTTCCCATCTAACTCTACTGTTAAATGAGAATTTCTTCTACATCATCTTGTAGCGAGGTTCCAAACTAGTAAGATATCTTCTTGTGTCTTACAGAATTTCCTTTCTTGTTCAATCATTTTGCTCTAGGGGAGAGGAAGTCCGGAGTTCTTTGCTTTGCCATTTTAATTTATTTCTGAGAAATGAGATTGGGAAAGATCAGCCTTGCTACAAGATCCTCAAAGTCCACCTTGTTGGACTGTTACCAGTCCAAGGAATAGGAATGATTTCTTCAGTATGTAAAGTCTTGAACCACCTAATCTTGCCAGGTTGACAGTTTGCTGTAGGTCACATAAATTTTAGCTGTCCAATATATAATTATATCTGTTTCCAATGGTATTGTGGTTCTTCCTTTCATAATTATAATTCCTTTCTTAGAAACAGATAAAATATCAGAATTCTCTAGATATCAGTTACTGAGTTTACCTAAAATGGCTCTATCAAGGGATTCTTCTCCTTTTTTCTCCTGAACCTGAAGGACCATTTAACATGTCACCACAGTTTGGTTTACTATATATTGTCACAGTCCTGAAGGCTGCTGTAAGGGTTGGTGAGGTAGGAAAGTGGTCCTGTATTGAAGATAGAAAGAAAATCTAAGTGTAGACTCAAAGAAAATCATAATAGGAGAAACAGAGAGATATATTATGAAATCAAGGTGATATACATAAAATCATCAAATAATAGAACAGAAATGGATGTTGAAGATCATCTAATCCAATCCTATTCATTTGACAGGGAAAATGATAAACATATAAGGGACAAGAAATTATTCCAATTCACATAGTTTTGACTTAGTCCAAAAGAAAAGGGATGTGTGGGAAAGTAGATATACAGTTATTTTTATAAGCAAAAGGTGTATACCAATGGAAAACAATGACATTTTATTTCCTACTGTTAGAAATAAATAGCATTTATATAGTACTTCAGGGTTTAGCACTTGCTAATAATTACTTCATTTTACCATCACAACAAGTCTGGGAGGTAAGTCCTTATTTGACAAATGAGGAAACAGAGGGAGGCAGAAGTTAAGAGACTTGTCTAGGGTCACTCAGCTAGTAAGTATCTGAGGTTGAACTTGAATTCAAGTTTTCCTGACTCAAAGTTTAGCTCTCCATGAACTGCACCACCTAGATATCTAAATATGATAATATAGCTAGACCAGGAATTGTAGAATTCCTTTTCCCCAGAGAAAAATGGTTGAAGTAAAAGGAAATTCTATAAGTGATAAATGACTCTTTATGCAAGAGTGAGTGTAAATAGCAATTGTTTCTGCTCTGGCCAGAAACTCTGAGGGTCTTCTCCTCCCAGACAATTATTTTGGGAAGGCAAACTAGGTTATTTTTTGCCTCAATTCTTACCTAGCCTTTTGTCACTGATTGGGTGTTTCCTGAGACAAAATGAGACCTGGGAAAGACTTAGTTTAAAAAAACCAAGGTCTCCCACTGCATTGGGGCCATCTCTAGTAATCCTAATCCATGTCTTGCCACTGGACTTCAATGACTCTGGAGGAGAGAGTGAGGCCAAAGACTTTGCATGGCTCTGCCTCACTTAAATCCAATTCACTTGCAAGTCAAGACATCACCTTCCTGATGTCATCGGTCCTCTTCTAGAACAAAGAATGAACAACAATTCATAAGTCATCTGAAGTCAACAAGTCTTTATTAAGCACCGAATACGTGAAAGGTACTGTGCTAAACACTGGAAAACAAAGCAATGGTTTGGATAAACCATCTTGTAAGCTCCCACCAAAAACTAAACTGAAGTGAAACTTCTCTGTCTCTGACAAAGTTTCAAAACCAGCTTCAGGGTATTTTGTTTTCACACTTCACAGTTTCCTAGTTCTATGGAAAGCAGAAATGCCAAAATAGTTTAATGTGCCTGCTTCTCAGGCTGCTTCAAGTCCAGGTGTAATAAACCAACAATGCTGTAGGAAGAGAACCAGTGCTCACAACAAAGTGAAATGGATCACCAGATGCATGGCAGAAGCAATGAACCATTTTTGGTCGAAACAGATCTTCTCTGGATGTCAAAGTGCTCTGCTGATAATGAAGCAGAGTAATTTCCAATTAACTTACAGAAAAAGAAACAGAAACCCTGAGAAATGTCCAGGTCAAAAAGTAAATGTGCGATTAAGCCATAACTGAAGTCCAGATGTCTCACAATGAGTTTTGGTCCCTCATTAGCTCAAGTTACAGGTGAGAGTTTTGATTTTTTTTTCAACAAGCTCACTGATAGGTCTTTTGCCTAGAAATGGAATTACAGCACTTTTATTCATGTATGTAAATCTTACTGCATGCTCTTCCTACAGCATTGTTGTTTGAAGTGTGAAACTGAGAGGAAGGAACCTTATATTTCTCTACCTTTTTTTTCCCCAAAAAAGCACATTTCTTCCCTACTTCACATCCCTGTAGTGCATATTCTTATTTTACAAATTAGGAAACTGAGGCAAAGAGAAGCCAAGTGCTTACCCAAGGCCCCTGGGTTAGCTAGTGACAGAGATGAGCTAAAGTAATTCTTTTTTTAAACTGTTTTTAAGTAAAATAATTATTCAAACCCTTGATCAAGATTAATCCTTCAGATTGTAGTAGATTTTTCTCAAAATTTCTAGTGATGAGAAACTCCTCTACCTTTGAAAAGTAGTCCATAATGCTAGATTTAGGTGGGGAACAAAAATACAAGATATGGTCCAAGAAGATGACTGGCACTAGTTGGGTCAACATAAAACGTTTAATTGACTAGTATATAAGGGGAATATGTCTTTATATTGTGAGGCAGATTTTTAGAGAGTCCTTTTATCTCTGGGTGGTTTCTTGATGTTTTAATTTCCTTGTATACTTGGTTTAAATAAATATATAATTCATCTGCAAGGTGTGATAGCTCTTCTGGCAAAGCCTGACTAACTGCCTCCATGGAGGTATATTTCTAAAACTCCTGGGAGTTTTATTTCTTCCAACCTGAGAAGTTATCTTTCCTTTATGCAGGACAAGGCATGGAATAGGTTTGCTCTGAGATCAGGACCCATGCTTTGGAAACTATCACATTTCTCAGGGCCACTGGAGTTTCTGCCTTTCTTCTCCCATAAAGAATTATATTCACTTTACTACACTGAACACTTCATGTGTCCATCTCGGTCACTCTGCCTTCTGGGATTTGAATATGATTTGATTTTGACTGACCAGTTCCAACATGCCAAAAACTTGATCTTGGAGACCTGTTGCTCATGTGAACATGGCTCTCCATGACATTTATTCCTTGCCTCTTGTATTTGCACATAAACTTGGTAGAGACAATGCTATATGGAAACTGAGAGAAGTTACAAGCTTAATCTATGCCAGAGACTGAAGTGATGTAGGGGAGATTTTGCCCCTAAGGTACTGCAAAAAATATTCATATGCTTATTACTGTTATATCTTTGAAGTAAACATCTCTTTGAAAAAGTCAATTGAGGTTAAGTGATTAAACAGAACCAGGGGTGCTAGTCACTGACTGTCTCTAGGGGTGAGGAACGTGCAGCCTTGAGGTCACATATGGCCCACTAGGCCCTCAAGTGCAGCCCTCTGACTGAAACTAAACTTCACAAAACAAATTCCCTAAAAAAAAGGATTGTTCTGTAAAACTTGTACTCAGTCAAAAAGCCATACTCAAGGACCTAAAGGGGCCACATGTGGCCTCAAGGCTGCAGGTTCCCCATCCCTGAATAACCAACTAAAGAGAAAAGAGTTGGTGGGGGCTGGAGTCAGTTGCAGAGAAAAGAGGCGTCATAAATCATGGTACTCTGAAATCTTGAGGGGAAACAAAGGAGACCTTCCTCTAAGTTCTAAAGGCCTTCTTAAACCATGGGTTGGAACTCCATATGGGGTCTCAAAACTAAATGTGGGAGCTGTGAAAAATTTGGCCACAGTAAAAAGATTTATGAAAGTGCAATGACCAAAAATTAATTAAAAATCAAACATGTAATGAATCCAAGGTGTTTCTGGCAATGCTTGACCATCTTGCAGCATGTAACCTCACTGAAGCCTTGGTTCTGAACACACATGTACACTTTGAACTGTGCATGCCATCACGGCATGCAACACCAACCAATGCTGCCAGAAACACCTCGGCTCGGATTCAAGACTATTATATGTTAGGAATTGCAGTGTTTTTACATATCAAATCATTAAATGAATTTTGGTTTGTGATTAGGATAGAATCTCCAACAGTTTCTGAAATGGCCCTAAACGTACTTCTGCCATTTTGTACTATGTATTTAGGCAAGGCAGCTTTCTCATTAATTGACAATTACAAAATCCAAATATCAACCAACTCTGAAAAACATTGACAATGCTCTATGTCCTGCAGTATCAACTATTCCACCAAGATCTGGCTCTTTGTGTAAAAATAAACACGCACATCCATTTCATTGTTATGCAAATTTGCTTTTTTCCTAATAAATGGTAAAAGTATATGTATATCAAAGAACTGTTTTAAAGTAAATTTCTTAATGATTTATTATCAGTAAATGTTTGATTTGTATACCTGTTTTATATATTTAAATACCCTGGGTTGCATAAAAGTTTCTCCAGCAAAAAAAGGGGTCATGAGTGGAAAAACTTTAGGAAGCCCTGCTTTAAGAGACTGGGGTGGGGAGACACATTCCATATTAAATTTGGCCCCTTAGATTGGCAGAGACCTTTGGAAGGAAAAAAAGAGAATAAGCATTTATTAAATGTATACTACGTGCCAGGCACTAAGCTAACTGCATCTCTTGATTTTCACAACACATCTGCAAGATAGTTGCTATCTCGTTTTACAGTTAAGGAAAATGAGGCAAATGGAGGTTAAATTACTTAAATTCCCTAGTCACACAACTCATAAATATCTGAGGCTACATTTGAATCCAGATCTTCTTGACTCCAGGCCCAGCACTCTTCTGACTATACAACCTAGTTGCCTCAGGAGACATTCTTTACCTGAGACCTATGTTTTTGAATACTGCAATTTGTAGAATCCTAGAGAAACTGACAAAAAAATTAAAACTAGTTGCTGGTTTCTTCACAAGTCATTTTCAGTCAAGATTATTTTATAAACTTTGCACTTGTTGTATCTTTAACTAATTAAATGGTTAAGACATGCTAGATTAATGAATCTTGCTTAAGTAATGATATTGAGTCTAATGTTAGAAATATGGAGCTTGCATCATCCAAATACTGGTGCCTAGTTGAGAAATGTTCACATTTCTTCCCTCTTTGCATTTTAACAGACCTAGCCTGCTTACCTTATCATGAGATTTATGTGGCCTCCAATTTCATAGAGCAAAGTTTTCTTATTTGCCTGAAAATCCCAAGTAAACAAAATATAGTGCTTCATCACTTTCCTTGGGAACCTCAGCTATCTCAGGGTTTATTTGAACTTATTTTGCTATTTTTCTAACTGAGCCTACTTGTTCCATAGTTTCATATGGTTTACTCTTACAGTGGCAAGGATCCATTGGAGGAAATTTCAAGTACCCTTTGGAATAAGAATTCAGAATAAATTTTCCTGGAACTCAAAGGAGATTAACTATGGTAGAGGAACCCCTAGAGAATTACTGTTGTGCCTTGTGTAGAAAAGGAAATACAGACAATTCTGTTCAGATCCCCCTTTTGATGGTCTTAAGTGCTGGAGGAATCACAAAGAGTTTTTACTCAGGGTATTTGTTTTCTCATGTAACAGTGAGGATGCTAGACAACCCAGGGAGGAGAGAATATAACGTGGTTGGGGAAGTTCTGTATGGACAATGTTTCCTTATATCAACGCTTCTTAAACTGTGAGTTGTAACCCCATATAGGGTCATAAACTACAGCTTAAGAAGTTCTGAAGGGGTTGCAAGTAGAAAAACTTTAAGAAGCCCTGCCTTATATGACAGAAAGCTAATTTTCTTTGCTTTTGATTTTAAGATTCTGAATGACACTCCCTTGGGAGTTCCTAGACTCAAGAGGTATCCTCATATATCCCTAGAAAAATAAGCAGAAGGCACAACTACTCAATATGTTGTGGACTTGGAAATCATTTTTTCTCCATAAATGAAGTGAAAATTGTTTCTTCCAACAGAAGGCAAAAATTAATGGGTCAGCTAGAAAGGAATGAGAGCTCTAAAACAGAAAAAAGGAAGTTTGCTTCTCACAGTCATAGGTAAAGATGGCATCTACCATCAAGGCCACAGAGCCCCTAGAGACACTAAGGAAGAAGTCTAACTTATAATAAAATATGAAAAGGTTGAGCCTAAACAATCAACATGTGGAGTCAGGCCAAGATGGCTAAGTAGAGGCTGAAACCTAGACATACACACTCTTCCAACATTCCCCTCCAAACAATGTTATACCTAAAATTGAATTCTGGAACAGCAGAGCCAACAAACAGTCAGTGTGAGACATTTTTCTGGCCTAAGACAACTTAGGATGTAGGAAGAAGATATTTGTGATAAGGGGTAGGGATAGGGTAGAAGTGGGGGAAGGCTGTCCTGGGGCACAGCAGGACCAGCAGTGACCCCAGGAAGTGTCTATGACAGAAGCAGCAGCTATGGGAGCTCTCAGAACAGAAATGGTAAGGGGGCCTCACAAATGATCAAAAAGAGATTACAAGGCACCCTTTGCTGGCACTGGGTGTAGGGCTTGGTGTTCTTTGCCAATTCTATTGTCCATACTGTTCTGAGTCACGGTTCCAGGGCAGAGAGGAATGGTTGTGGTCAGTCACAAGGGAGCAAGGGACCTGGTCATAGTTCCAAGGTAGAGAAGAACATTAGCATTAGCACTTGTGATTGCAGGTGAGCAAGGGCTCTTCCTAGGTAAAGATCTGAGCACAGGCCAGGAAAGCAGTGACCACATATCTCTCTGACTATATCACCTTGGAAGAACCAAACACTTGTAGATCCCCAGACTTAACTCTGAAAATGTTAGCATGAAAAATCCTTAAGCTTGGGGCAGTTCCTTCCTACCTTCAGGTGAACAGAGTCCAACTTTAACATAAAGTTCAAAGTGAAGAAATAGGCTGGAAAAAATAAGCAAACAACAAGAAAAGAACTTGACCATAAAGAACTACTATGGTGGCAGGGAAGATCAAGACACAAGTTCAGAAGAAGTCAATGACATGAAAAAAGTTACAAGCAAAGCAACAAAGAAAAATACTAACAGAATACAAGTCCAACAAAAATTCCTGGAAGAGCTAAAGAAAGATAAGAGTAGTAGAGGAAAAAATGGAGAAGAAATGAGAGTAATGCAAGGAAATTATAAAATGAAATGAACAGTTTGCTAAAAGAGGCACAAAAACATAGTGAAACAAATAACACCTTAAAACAACTGAATTGGCCATATTGTAAAAGAGGTACAAAAATTCACTGAAGATAAACTTCCTACAAAGCAGAATGAGCCAAATGGAAAGAGCAGTAAACAAGATCACTGAAGAAAATAATTCCTTAAAAATTATAGTTGGGCAGGGAGAAGCTAATGATTTCATGAGACATCAAGAAACAATTAAATAAAATCAAATAAATAAAAAATAGAATACAATATGAAATACCTCATTGGAAAAACAACTGACATGAAAAATAGATTTAGGAGAGATAATTTAAGAATTGTTAGACTGCCTAGAAGCCATGATAAAAGAGCTTAAACATCATATTTCAAGAAATCATCAAAAAAACTGCCTGATATCTTAGGTCCAGAGGGTAAAATAGAATTTGAAAGAATACACCTATCACCTTCTGAAAGGGATCCTAAAATGAAGACTCCCAGGAATATTATAGCCAAATTACAGAGCAACCTGGTCAAAGAGAAAATATAGCAAGCAGCCAGAAAGAATGTGGAGCCAGAGTTAGGATAACAGAAGATATAGCATCTTCTACATTAAAGGATAGGAAGGCTTGGAATATGATATTCCAAAGGGCAAAGAATTACCTACCCAGAAAAAATGAGTATAATTTTTTAGGGGGATAATTATTAAACAAAATAGAAATCTTTCAAGCATTCATGATGAAAAAACCAGAGATGAATAGAAAAATCTGACTTTCAAATACAAGGATCAAGAGAAGCATGAAAAGGAAAACAAGAAAGAGAAATCATAAGGGACTTAATGAGGTTAAACTGATTTCATTCCTACATGGGAAGATGATACTTGCAACTCATAAGAACTTTCTCATTATTTGGGCAGTTAGAAGGAGTGCATGTAGACAGAGAGCATGGGTGTGAGTAGAATATGATGTGATGATAACTAAAAAATAAAAGCAAGGAGTGAGAAAGATGGATGAACTAGAAGGAAGGGAGAGGTAGAATGGAGTAAATTATCTCATACAAAAGAGGTGTGAGAAAGCTTTTACAGTGGAGAGGAACGGGGGAGAGAGAAGTGAGGAGAACATCTGAACCTTATTCTCATTGGAACTGGCTCAAAGAGTGAAAAACATAGACATTCAGTTGGATACAGAAATCTATCTTACCTGACAGGAATGTAGGAGGGGAAGGAAATAAAAGAAGGGAGGTAGTAGTCAGAAGCAAAACACTTTTGAGGATGGCAAGAGAAGAATAAACAGGGAAAATAGGATGGAAGAAAATATAGCTAGTAATCACAACTGTGAAAAAAATTATAGCAGATGTCTCTGATAAAGACTTCATTTCTCAAATGCATAGAGAACTGAGTCAAATTTATGAAAATAAAAGCCATTCCCTAGTTGATACAGGGTCAAACAATAGGAACAAATAATTTTCAAATGAAGTCATCAAAGCTAACTATAGCCATATGAAAAAAAATGCTCTAAATCACTACTGTATGGAGAAATGTAAATTAAAACAACTCTTAGGTCCCATTTCATATCTACCAGATTAGCTAATGTGATGGAAAAGGAAAATGAAAGTATTAGAGGAGATGTGGGAAAATTGAGACACATGCACTGTTGGTGAAGTTGTAAACTGATTCAACCATTTTGGAGAACAATTTGAAATCTGCCCAAAGGGCTATAAAACTATGCAAACCTTTTGATTCACCAATACTACTACTAGGTCTGTATTCCAAAGATAAAAAAGGAAAAAGATCAGTATGTACAAAAATATTTATAGTAATTCTTTTCTAGTGACAAAAAATTAGAAACTGAGGAGATATCCATCAATTGGGGAATGGTTGAAAAGTTGTGGTATACGACTATGATGGAATACTACTATGCTATAAGAATTGACAAGCAGGATGGCTTCAGAAAAACATGGAAAGACTTACATTAACTGATGTGAAATGAGCAGAGCCAGGAGAACATGGTACACGGTAACAGAAGTATGCTACAGTGATCAACTGTGAATGACTTAGCTATTCTCAGCAATGCAATGATCTAAGACAATTCTGAAGGATTTATGATGAAAAATGCTATCTCCCTCCAAAGAAAGAACTGATGAAGTCTGAGTGCAGATTGAAGTATAATTTTTTGCTTTATTTTTCTTGACGGTTTTTTTGGTCTGTATTTTCTTTCACAGCATAATATGGAAATATATTTTGTATGACTGTACATGTATAATCTATATCAAATTACTTGCTTTCTCAATGAAGGGGGAGGGGATGGAGGGAGAGAATTTGGAACTCAAAATTTTACAAAAATGTTAAAAATTGTTTTTACATGTAATTAGGGAAAGATAAAATATGAAATACATATAAATAAAACTAAAGATCATTTAAAATTCAAACAAACTTAGAAACTTTATTGTATATGCTTTAGGTTTTCTCTTTAAAATTGCTTTTGTTTTGTTTTGAATTAAGTGCCATATCTTCTCAGTTTTATCTCTTCTATTGATTTGTTATTACTTCTCATTATTAACATTTTAAAGAACAATTTTACTGATCTTTTTCTTATCACCAGTATTTCTTCTAGAATCCCTCTTAGAAAGCCATCTCCTACAACAAATGTTTTGCAAAAAGAGAAAGATCGGTACAACTGACTAATACATTGAAAGAACGAGAAAATATATGCAGTTTACTATACTGGGGGACATCTTACCTTGGAAAAGAAGTAGGGTGGGGACTTCTTTTCATATCACTTTTTTGGGGCCATGATTGTTCTTAGAATTTTTTAACATTCACTTCTGAGCTCTGTTGTTGCTATTTCCATTTCCATTGTTGTAGTTATGTATGGATTGTTTTTGCTTCTCCTTGTTCATTCTACATCAGTTCATGTAAATCATTTAGTGCTTCTCTATATTCATGATAATATTGCTTTTTACCACAGAGTAGTATTCTATAACATTTATGCACCACAATTTGCTTAGTTATTTTTCAAATAACAGATTTATACTTTGTTTCCAGCTCTTTGCTATCATATAAAATACTGCTATAAATATTTTAGTGGATATGGGGACTTCCATCTTTTTAATGACCTACTTGGGGTATAAACATAGCAAATTGTATGGATATTTTTTGTGACTTAATTTGCACAATTCCAAACTGTTTTACAAAATGGTTGTAAAATGTTGAGATTGCTAGATGGCATAGTGGATAGAGCACCAGCCATGGAATCAGGAAGATCTGAGTTCAAGTCTGGTCTCAGACACTTACTATATGTGTAACCCAGGACAAGCCACTTAGCCCTAACTGCCTTCTCTCCAAAAAAAAAGACAAAATGGTTGTACTGATTTGCCCCTCACAACCCTGCAAAAAGACTTCATTTCTCTCTCCAACATATCACACCAACTCAGTTCATTTGATTACAATGCTACAGATCAATCTACATTCTTTCCATCACTACAACATTTAAGAACATCAATGAAACTATGGCTTGATATTTCTTATGTAGTCCTGCAAATGTACTATTGCAAATTGCCTATTGGCAATATTATCCCTAACCACTGGATATATGAGCTGCTTACTTTTTTTTTGTTATTATGAATTATGCTGCATGAATATTTGCACAGATAGGTTCATTTTCTCCATTTTACCAATAGATTCAAGTTACAGGTCTAGCACTCTTATTGCTGGGTCAAAGAAGAAGAGTTCTATAACTCTTATTATATGTTTCAGTATTGCTTTTGAAAAATTTTGGCAACTCACATTATGCTAGCCCTGTAAAATCGTGGCTTTCTCCACATTTCCACCCACATTTAATTTTGTTTTTTAAAGAACTCTTTCAGGGAACAGAGGCAAGATGGTGGAGTAGAAAGATGCAAATACCCTAGTGCTTCCTCCACAGCCCACAAAATACCTGTAAAAAATGACTCAACAAATTCTAGAGCAGCAGAAGCCACAGAACAACAGAGTGAAAGAGATTTCCAGACAAAAGTAACCTGGAAATCTGACAGGAAAGGTCTATCTCACAGGATGCTGAGCAGAGTGGAGCTCAGCCCTGGCCATGCTGCACTGGGAGGAACAGGACCTGAACAGACCTCCAGGGCAGAGTACCCAGCAGGGAATGTCCCAGATCCCTCAACCCACAAGTGACCAAGAAAGCTCTAAAGGTCAGTGTGGGAGGGCTTTCCCAGCTGGGCAGGAGGGAACAGGTTCTTCCAGTGATAGCCCCAGGCCATGGCAGAGGCCATGGCAGCAGACTGCAGGCAGTGGGAAGCAATCTGGGTCCATTGTCCAAGCATCTCAGATTAAAGCCTCTGGTGGTAGGGAGTAGTTGATCTAAACGTCAGCCCTGAGTGATGGCCCTGCTCCCACCCAAAGCCCTGAGGAAATCAAGCAGCTGAGTCAAATCTCAGCCTTGAACACACAAGAATCATCTTCTTGACAAAAGATTCAGAAGTCAAGTAACTGGCTGGGAAAATGTTCAAAAAGGGGGAAAAATAAAACCATAGAAGGTTACTTTCTTGGTGAACAGGTGTCTCCTCCCATCCTTTTGGATGAGGAAGAACAAGGCATACTGTCACAGGAAGTCAAGGACCCTGCCTCCAGTGTCTCCAAAGGGAACTGAAACTGGGCTCAGGCAATAGAAGAGCTTGAAAAGCAAGTTAGCAGCTTGCTAAAGGAGAACCAAAAAAATGCTGAGGAAAATAACACCTTTAAAAAGAGGCTAACTCAATTGGAAAAAGAGGTCCAAAAATCCAATGAGGAGAAGGTGACTTTAAAAAGCAGAATTAGCCAAATGGAGGAGAAGGTTCAAAAGCTCATTGAACAAAATAGTTCTTTGAAAGAAAGAATTGAGTTCAGGGAAATGAATGACTATGAGATAAACCAAACAGTTAAAAAACAAAACCAAAAGTTTGAAAAAATAGAAGATCACATGAAACATCTCATTGGAAAAACAACTGACCTAGAAAATAGATCGAGGAGACACAATTTAAAAATTATGGGACTACCTGAAAGTCATGATCAAAAAAAGAGCCTAGACATCATCTTTCAGGAAAACTTTCCTGATACTCTAGAACCAGAGGGAAAAATAAATATTGAAAGAATCCACCAATCACTTCCTGAAAGAGACCCAAAAAGAGAAACTCCTAGGAATATTATGGCCAAATTTCAGAGTTCCCAGGTCAAGGAGAAAATATTGCAAGCAGCTAGAAAGAAACAATTAGAGTATTGTGGAAATACAATCAGGATAACACAGGATCTGGTAGATTCAACATTAAGGGATCGAAGAGCTTGGAATAAGATATTCCAGAAGTCAAAATAACTGGGATTAAAACCAAGAATCAGCTACCCAGAAAAACTGAGCATAATACTTTGAGGGAATAAATGGTCATTCGATGATATACAGGACTTTCAAGCATCCATGATGAAAAGATCAGAACTGAACAGAAAATTTGACTTTCAGACACAAGAATCAAAAGAAGTATGTAAAGGTAAACAGGAAATAGAAATCATAAAAGACTTTCTAAAGCTGAACTATTTACATTCCTACATGGAAAGAAAATACTTATAACTCTTGAGACTTTTCTCAGTATTTAGGTAGGTGGAGGTATTGTACATACACACACTATATATATATATATGTGTGTGTGTGTGTGTGTGTGTGTGTGTGTGTGGAGAGAGAGAGAGAGAGACAGAGAGAGAGAGGGAGAGAGAGAGAGAGAGAGAGAGAGAGAGAGAGAGAGAGAGAGAGAGAGAGAGAGAGAGTACAGACTCTGTTGAATCAGAAGAGATGATATCCACAAAAAAAACATAAAAATTAAGGGATGAGGGAGGAAAATATTGGGAGGAGAAAGGGAGAAATGGAATGGGGAAGGCTATACATCATAATAGAGGTAAGAAAAATCTTGTTCAATGGAAGAGAAAAGGGAGAAGGGGAGAGGGGAAAAGTGGGGCCACTCTCTCCACATATGGCTTAAGGAGGGAATAGCATGCTCACTAAATTTGGTATGAAAATCTATCTTACACTACAGGAAAGTAGGGGAGGAGGTGACAAGTGGGGTGAGGGGAATGATAGAAGAGAGGGCAAATGGGAGAAGGGAATAAATAGAAATTAACACTTTTGGGAAGGGACAAGGTCAAATGAGGGAATAAAAAAATAAGGGGGGATAGAGTAGAATAGAGGGCAATATAGTTAGTATTACACAACATGATTATTATTATTATTTTGCAAAATGACACATATTTAGTCTGTATTGAATTTCTTGCCTTCCCAGTGGGGATGGATAGGGAGGGAGGGAGGGAGAGAAGTTGGAATTCAAAGTATTAGAAACAAATGTCGAGAATTATTGTTGCATATAACTGGGAAATAAGAAACACAAGTAATGGGTACAGAAATTTACCTTGCCCTACAAGAAAAGAGAGAAGACAGGGATAAGGGAAGGGTGGGGTATGATAGAAGGGAGGGTACATTGAGAGAAGGGGTAATCAGAATTCAAAGTATTAGGGGGTGGGGAGAGGGGAGAGATGAGGAGAAAACTGGACATGTTACAAAGTGAGGTAAAAGCAATTAGTATGAAAACAACTGATTGAATTAATTACTGAGACTAAATCAGAGACATCTTTAGTTTGGGGAAAAGAATTTTAATCTAAATTTCCTAGAGACATGTAACCTCGGGTAAAATTTGGCATTGATGGAAAAGTTAAGGTTTTAATGGTAAATTTGATTTTATGATTGTTATTTAATCAGGAACTAGAACATGTATAGAAAGGCATGTAAGCCTCTTAAGACTTGCCTCAAAAGATGTTCCTTAGCCAAAGTGAAATTATAGTCATATTTGAAACCTGGTTATTGAAACTTGCTATTTTTAGATGCTATGGGACTACTAACCAACTGTTCTGAGTTTAACTCCAGGTATGGATAGCAAGAAAGACGGTCTGAGACTTCCATCCATGATGCCAGTAAACCTGTGAGATGCTGGTATGAACTACAAAAAGGTGATCTCATGGGAAGGATGGGAGAGTGGCTGTTCAGCCTCGGCTGAGGTAGGATTCTCCTGACTCAATTTCCCCACTGACACCTGGCAGACTTTAAGCCTGACTGAATGCAAGTTGACAATCTACTCCTGCCTGGAATTGACATGAAGTTGGGGAGATATTGTTTCCCTGCAATGTCCCTACTCTTAGTGGCAATTTCCTATAGTCAAAAGATTTGTAAATTTAATACCAGATCTATTAAATTATAGATTGCTGGTAGGGGTACATCCGAGGTCAAGTCTAAAATTAAGCTATTAGGCTTAGGACTTTAGACCAACAACAATAAGTTTGGGTCCTTAATTCTTAGTAATAGTGTGGAGACAATTAGGTCAAGGGCTTGTGAAGTTAGCATTCATAATTATTATTTGTGTCTCAGCTGGTTAATGTTAAAAAAAATTTGCTTGTGGTCTATATTGTAAATGCTTTAAAAGAAGTATCACCTGACCAAAAGTTGGAATTGTTTTATGTGATATGAACTGTGTTAAAAATGAAAAATCTAAAAAAATTTTATGTGATCTAAATATAAATAAATAAAACCTAATTAATAAAATAAATAAAAGAGAAAAAAATTTTTAAAAAAGAACTTTTTCAATGTAATAATTGTAAGGTAGTATTTTAGACTTTCATTCATTTATGATTCTTGTTTATTAGAGAGACTGAAAATTTGTTTTTTATTTTTTGTTTTCCTAAGGAAATACTTCCTCTTTCTTTCTAGGAACATTTCCTTCTCATCATTCCTTCAGTCCTTTCACTTTGTGGAGCAGGAAGATCAACACACAGTTGTTATTTTGACACTGAAAGCATGATCATCAGAGCACACAAATGAACAGGAAACTTGCTCCACCTTCCATACCTGTGGAAACTGAGATTCTCAGTTTTCTGTCATTCTTGATGCTAAGTAGTACTATCTGTTTACTGTGCCAGAGGCTACATCTGGGAAGGCTACAGAATAATACTTTTATTAACAATAAGATTTTCTGTTTTTGCCAGATTTAGGACTAGAAGGGACCTCAGATGTCAATGAGTCCAAACTCTTCATTTTAGAGACGAGCAAAATGAAGCTCTTGCTTTAGGTCTCGTTCAGTAGTTTTTCAGTCGTGTTCAACTATCCTTGACCATATTTGGGTTTTCTTGGCAATGAGACTGGAGTGGTTTGCCATTTCCTTCTCGAGCTCATTTTATAGTTGAGAAAACTGAGGCAAACAGAATTAAGTGTCTTGCCCAGGGTCACACTGATAATAAGTGTCTGAGGTTAGATTTGAACTCTGGTCCTTTTGACTCAAAGCCAGACATTCTACCCACTCTGCTACCTAGCTGCTCTCCTTAAGAGCACACAGTTATTAAGCAGATGAGCCAGGATCTGAACCCACTTCTGGCTCTAAATTCAGTGTTCTTCCACTACCCTACATTTCCTTTCCTGTATTTTCAAACCTCTCTTCAAATTACCTTTGTGTTATAACTGACAGATTCCACTTCATGCCCTAATGAACACTGAGTTTTTATCTATGAGACCTCCTGAAGAAAGACAATTTGAAGTACTTCTTGCCTCTTCTCCCACCATCAAACATCTGGCACAACCATTTTCTCTAGAATTTGAAGTGAAAAAATTAGGTTCTGCAATCTCTCAAGTGATATAACGGTCAAATATAACTCAAGAAAAGCCAATCAATGCTTAAGTCACATTATTTACTCCGAACTTAATTCTTCTACATTCTATTTCCTCTTTACATATCATTCTCACTTTGAAATTAACTGGAACATTGCTATTACAGAGTTGCTAGTACTTTTTCCCTTATCCAATTATATTTATAATAGGTCAGCACTGAGCCACACAGGTCCCTGGAAGATGCCACAGGAGCTCTAGCTCATGCTCCATGGTATGGCTGCCACAGGCTCATTCTCATATGTGCTCAATGGAGTACAGCTCCTCCTGTATATTGTATTTATTCTACTTTGTACAAATCACCACACAACTCAATAGAGTTCAAGCTCCTTGAGGGCAGAGATCATTTCCTTTTTGTCTTTATATCCCTAGTGTGTAGCACATAGTAAACATTTTATAAATGACAGTTAAATTATTAAGAGTGTGTAAACTGCCCAAGAATTTGTGAAGAATTAATGTGATCTTTGCTTGCTCTGTTTTACTCCACTGATATAGGAATTTTATTTCTATGTCAATCAATCAGTAAGCATTTATTAAGCGCCTATTACATTAAGAATGCACATTCAAACATCAGCAGCATTTGAAAAACATGACCCCAAACTTGAAGCAAATAATGAGCTGGATATACTTTGGACCATTTCCACTGTACGAATATGTAGTGTTTCCCTTCCTTTTTCAAGGCCAACCTTAGAATTATGGAGGCTTTCTGAAAGCTAACTGTAGTGTGAGAGGCAGCTCTATCCAGTTTCAATATGAGGAATGTATTATTCATTCCTACAAGAAGGAAAGCTCCAATTCTTCCCCTGTCTCCATTCTTGCCCACAAAATCAAAACAGAAACTCTACTGGGTTGCTCTAATTGCCTTTTGTGTTCATTTATAATATGTCTTTTTCTCTCCTGGCCATAGAGGGCAGCTCTATTAAAAATAAAGCCTCATATTCTCCTCATACATTTCTGCATGTGGCTGTACTCCATAAAGCCAAGACATTGCTTCACAGAGCATTGCTATTTTACATAGGTCCTGCTGTAATGGGACCAATCAGGACTTAGATAGTGGCCTCACTTTCATTAGCTGATTCCCTTTGATCATTTGCCATTCTGGCATATCATGCAAAAAACATGCTATTGAGTATAACATTTACTGTAGTCAACAAGCATTTAGGGAGCATGTTCTGGGAGAAGAACATTCTATTAGGTACTAAGAAGGACTATACAGGAGAAGCCTCTTAGAGTCATATAATGGCAAAGCTGAAAGGAGCCTTATGGCACTAACTCATCCAACCCCTGGTCAGAAGCAATGAGGGGAAGAGAAACCCCAAACTCCATGATTCTTTACATTACATCACCCTGTTCATTCTTAAGTCAGGAGAAGTCTATCTAGAACATATTTCTGATGAGAGGTTCAGTCCTGAGTGGAAAACTATTACTGGAAAATTTAGAATGCAGCAATGTCTTCCTACTTTCCAGTTGGGTTCAGTTAGCTGAACAGCAGCGATCTATGTGGAAAAGATTGGCCAGCTCCCTGCATATACACATTGCCTCTTTTCTAAGGTTAACAAGTGAATATTTCTCCATGACTCATCATACTAGAAGAAGCTCACATGTCCTAAAATTCTCTGTGAGGCATTACTATAGCAGTGTAACACTTCTCTCTCTCTCTCTTTTTTTTTTTTTTGGTGGCAAAAAACATACAGTGGATCAATCCTGACTATTCCTTAAACCAAAACTCTGAAGCATAGACTTCGTTCTCTCAGGTGTCGGCTATTTATTTAACACAGAATGATGATCCATTAATGCAAATGTTCATGGGGGGCTTATTTTCTCAACCTTGCATCACACTTGAAGGCATAGCTAACTACGTATGGAATTTTAGTTGCCTCAATTAATTGTGGAGGCTAAATTATGGCTGCTCCAAATCACAGGCTTGGAAAAGACCTTATGAAAATTGATTCCATTAAAATAAATTTTCCCTGTTTAAGAGCAATAAACCATACCGAACTACAATGACGGAAGTAAAGGAACAACTACCTTCCTTCTCAACAAGACAGTTAGCATGGTGATCAAAATGTGTATGACAAAGAAAATTGGCAAAAGGCTGATGCTAGGCTGGTGAGCAACTGTAAAATTAAAATAGATTGAGTTTGACTGCCTAATCAACTTATTCCTTTCATCATCATATTTAATTAAGTATTCAGTGGTTCTTTTAAAAATTACTCATTTATTTTTAGTTTGCAACATTCAGTTCCACAAGCTTTTCAGTTCTAAATTTTATATCCATCCCTCCCCTTCTCCTGATCTGATATAGGCTCTACATATACATTCATATTAAACATATTTTCACATTTGCCATCTTGTAAAGAATTATAACTAATGGAATGAATCACGAAAAAGAAGAAACAAAACAAAACAAAAAAAGAGAGCAAATAGTATGCTTCAATCTGTATTCAGACTTCATAATTCTTTCTGTGGATGTGGATAAAATTTTCCATTATGAACCTTTTGAAGTTATCTTAGAACCTTGTATTGCTGAGAAGAGCTAAGTCTATCAAAGTCAGTCATCGCACAATGTGGCTATAACTGTGTACAATGTTCTTCTGATTCTGCTCCCCTTACTCAACATCAGCTCATATAAGTCTTTCTGGGTTTTTCTGAAGTTTGCATGCTCATCATTTCTTATAGCACAATAGTATTCCATTACATTCATGTTCCACAACTCGTTCATCCATTTCCCAATGGATGGGCATCCCCTCAATTTCCAATACTTTTCTACAACCAAAACATCTGCTATAAACGTTTTGGTACATGTGACTCCTTTTCCCATTTGTATGATCTCTTTGAAGTATTCAGTGTTTTAAGATCACACTATTTAGGTCTGAAAGGGCCTTTACAGATCAGCTATTCCAACTCCCTTATTTGTCAGAGAAGGGCATTGAGATCCAGAGAGGTTAAGGAACCTTAGTCAAGTTACAACAAAAGATTAGTAGTAGTAAAGGTGAGATCCAAATGTTGGGCTGTGGGATCCATATATCTCACTACAGTGCAAGTCCCACTATCCCCTGGGAATAGGAAATGAAACTGGGTTCATAACTTCCCCTCTGGAAGGACTTAGTTCACGCCCTTATTCAACAAACATTTACTGATCCCTACTAGGGAATAGGCCAAAGAACAAGAAGATGTCATAGTTATTTTTGAGACCAGAGGTAAAACTAAGAATTCTGACATCGGGAAGACGTTATCAATTTGGACAAGAAAATAAGGAATGCCTAAGATATAAAGATTCAAAGTGTAGCTGAAGTAAACTTGAGAAAGAGGCCGAAAGGAGGTAAGGATATTGAGGACCTTGGATGTTAAGAGGTTCAAAGGAGAAAGGGATAGGGATAGAGAAGATCACTATGTCAACTATTTTACTTCAAAGATGATCACAACAAGGACATAGACAAGATAATACTTAGACCATCACTTGGCACATATTAAGCACTTAATAAAAGTCTGCTGATTGATTAGTGAGTGCACTGAATTTTAAAGAAGTGACGGTGGCAGAGATAGGATCTGAAAGAGGTGATTGGCCATTGCCTCCTCACAGCTCTGGGTATCACCAAAGGGTCTGAAAGGAGGAATAGCAAGCCTTGGAAGAAGAGATACAGAAAAATAGGATCAACATGGCCATAGAGACAGTCTAGTCTATCTCTCTCACATTTTTAGAGATGAGAAAACTGAGGACAAGAAAGATGAAAGAACTTGTCTATGGTAATACAACCAGTAAGAAACTCAAACACAGGTCTTCTGTGACTTATTGTTTCACAAAATAAAAAAGATTCCAAGAACAAAATAGAAATGAAGAGCAGAAAAAGATAGGAGTTAAGCTAAGTTAATTCTTGGCATGAAAGAGGAATGACAGCTGGAGGGGTCAGGAGGGGCTTCCTTCAGGGATGATTTCCCTCTTCCCTGCCTGCTTCCAAGATAATCTCAAGCTGTAGACTTAGCCCTTCACAGCAATGCAAGGACCTAAAACATTCCCAATGGACTCTTGAGGCAAAATGCCTTCGACATCCAGAGAAAGAACTGTGGAATTGGAAAGCAGAATGACTCAGACTATTTTCTCTTGTGTTATGTTTTGGTTTTTCTCATGGTTTCTCCCATTTATTTTAATTCTTCTATGCAACATGACTAAGGTGATGATGTATTTAATAAGAATGTATATGTAGAACCCATATAAGATTGTACACCAGCTCGGGGAGGGATAGGGGAAGAAAAGGGTAGGGAGTGGGAGAAAATCTAAGACTTATGGAAGTGATTATAGAAAACAGAAAACAAATAAATTAATTTTTTTAAAAAGATAATCTCAAGCTGATTAAGGGCAAGTGCCCAGGCCTAGCAACAGTGAGTACACTTTCACCCCTCTGCTCAGATGAGAGAAAATCAAGGTAGCCATAGGACTCTGGGGGCCAAGTCAGGTCGCTGACGAGGAAGCTGGAAAATCAGGCAGCTATTGCTAAGGATTAGGATGTGAAGTGA
Organism: Notamacropus eugenii; assembly: GCF_028372415.1. Taxonomy (NCBI): domain Eukaryota; kingdom Metazoa; phylum Chordata; class Mammalia; order Diprotodontia; family Macropodidae; genus Notamacropus; species Notamacropus eugenii. The sequence continues at coordinate 68,115,160 of NC_092879.1, read as the reverse complement.
GCCTTCTTAGGGAAAAATCACACCCATTGGTATGTTAGCATCTGAAGGAAAGTGCAGTACCTTGAGACCATGAAAATGTGATTTCGATATAAAGGACTGTAGACACATACACATATATGGACATACATACATATATGTATATATATACATACATATATATATATATATATCATTGGCAGCATTTTTTGTGGTAGTAAAAACTTGAACAAATTGGGGTATGTGAATGTAATTGAATATTAATTACATCATAAGAATGATAAATATGAGGATTTTAGAGAAGCAACAAGAAGACTATATGCATTGATATAGAGTAAACAAAGCAGAATCAGAATAACATGTACAATTACAATAACTTATTTGAAACGCTAAAATAAAGCCCAACAAGGTAATTTTAACTGCTAATCTAAGACCTAGTAAACAGATAAAAAAAATACACCTCTTTCACTTTAGGGGGGTAAAGAACAACACATGAGGAATGCTGCAAACATTCTCAGATGCATTCAGTACCTTAACTAATTTTAATTAATTTTTTTTGCTTTGTTAAAAAGGGAGAGCTCATTCATTGAGTGGGGAAAAGGGAATATATAGAAATGACCATAATGAAAAAGTAAAAGGTAACAGTAAACCATTAAAAATAAAGTCTACAATTAATTGGAGTGTTATTTTATTGCTCATTAATAAGACTGTGTCAAAATGATAAAAATACTGAATAAAACTAGTGACCACAAGTTTTCCATGAAAACCATCCATCTTTGCAATGTTAACATTTTACTGGTGTTAATACATGACAGTGATCCATGAAACTTGAATACTTCTCACATAGCAAATTTGTATCAGTCTCTCCTTTCTCAGAGGCCAAAGGTAGTCTATTTTGATTTCTCTAGCATGAGGAGAATGTGTGTGTGTGTGTGTGTGTGTGTGTGTATGTTCATCCTTCACTGCTGAAGAAGACCATGCCATCAGAGAAATGATGACGTGGTTTGCATTTGACTTTGTTTTGAGTGAGGGAAGGCTGTGCAGGTCACCAGCCTCACTTCTCCTCCAGAGTCATCTTCATCCAGTGACCAGATATTCATCAGGATGACTAGAGATGACCCAGGATGAGGTAATTGGGGTTAAGTGACTTGCCCAAGGTCACACAGCTAGTGAGTGTCAAGTGTCTGAGGTGAGATTTGAACTCAGGTCCTCCTGACTCCTGCACTAGTGCTCTATCCACTGCAGCACCTATCAGAAGACAATGAAAAGAGGAATGGTGGGTGTGAGCAGGTTGCAGCATGTAACCAAAGAGAAATTCTGAAAAATGAGAGTAAAGAATGACATCAAGGACTTTGTATGACAAGAAGAGAATATGAGCTGGTTATATGGCAAGTACAAGGTAGACAGCTAGAGCATTCCCACTGGTACCTTTGTGATGTCAGGAAAAAGCAAGGATCTGGGAAAATCTTTATTGAACTTTTGGCAGAATGTGAACAAGAATTGTGCAGAACAGGCAGGCATAAATGGAGAACAATTTGCATCATTTGAGGGAATTTCTGAATCATTTAAATTACAGATCCATTTTTGAATTTGAATACTATCTAAATTAATTTATAGAACTGTTATTAAACAAAATTAAACCATCTGAGAATTTGAGTCAACACTCCCCACCCCTCATAAAAAATTCATCCGGAGGAACAAAAGGTCTGGAAAGGAATGAGAAACAATGGAAAAAAGAGGTATGAAAAGGAGTACTTTCGGATCTCAAATTATACTATAAAGCCATAATCATTAAAATCATTTGTTACCAGTTGAAAAACAGAAAAGCAGACCAACAGAACATATTAAATAAAAATTTAAAAAAAGAAACAGTCAGAAACAAATGAAATCATTAGCTCAATGTCTGATAAAACCTAAGAACATAAATTACTTGGAGATTTCCCTGCTTCACAAGAGCTCCTACTAAAACTGGAAAGCAGTATAGCAGAAATTAGATTTACACTGCCATCTCCTACCACATACCACAAAAGGTCAAAATGGCTACATGACCTGAATATTGAAGGTCACACATTAAAAATGAAGAGAACCACATCAACCATATCATTCATCGCTATGGTTAGGAAGAAATTTCATAGCTGTATAAGGGACAAAGTGGCTCCAAAACTATGGATAATTTTTATCACATGAAGTTGCAAAACTTTGCATAAGGGGGCAAAGTCAAGATGATAGAGTAGAAAGATGGACCTGTAGAAGTTCCCCCCCTCCATAGCCCATAAAATACATGTAAGAATGATTCTAAACAAATTCTAGAGCAGCAGAAGTCACAAAACAACAGAGTGAAAGAGATTTCCAGGCCAAGACAGCCTGGAAGGCCAACAGGAAAGGTCTATCACATTGGGCTTGGGGCAAAGAACAACTCAGCATGGGCTGCACAGTGTGGCAAGGACAGGACTGGAAAAGGCTTCAGGGCACCACAGGCAGCAGCAGTTTCCAGATGATTGCTCAATCCACAAATGCCAAAGACAGCTTCAAAGATCAGTGAGAAGACGTTCTCCCCTGAGCGAGAAGGGAATGTGGTCGGGCCCCACCAGCAGCAGTCGCTGCAGTGGCAGTGTCCATTTTTGGAGCTCTCTGTTTGAAGCCCTTGGGGGAATTGAGCAGTTGATCTGGATCTCAGCCCTGAATGGTGGTCCTGGGGTGAGGTGGAGCTGGAGGCAATTGTGGAGAGGGAATTCTACTTGCAGATCCTGGGCAGAAAAGTTTTTGGTTGCTCCCAGATCAGTGTGCAGACTGCAAGAGGAGGAAACTCCTCTCTCTTGATTGTGTCACCATGAAGGAACTGAGAACTTACAGGTCCCCAGAGTATAATCTCCTCTGGACAAAAAACTCAAAAGTCAAGTAACTGGCTGGGAAAATGCCTCCAAAAGGGAAAACAATAAGACTACAGAAGGCTATTTTCTTGGTGAACAGGACTTTTATTCCATCCTTTTGGATGAGGAAGAACAATGCACATTATCAGAGAAAGAGTCAAGGATTCTGCATCCAAAACCTCCAAAATAAATATACAATAGTCTCAGGCTCAAAAAGGATTTTGAAAATCAAGTAAGAGAGGTGAAGGAAAAATTGGGAAGAAAAATGAGAATGATGGAAGAAAATCATGAAAAGTGAGTCAACAGTTTGCTAAAGGAGACTCAAAAAATGTTGAAGAAAATAACATCTTTAAAAATAAGTTAACTCAATTGGCAAAAGAGGTCCAAAAAGCCTATAAGAAGAAGAATGCGTTAAAAAGCAGAATTAGCCTAATGGAAAAGGAGGTTCAAAAGCTCCCTGAAGAGAATAGTTCTTTAAAAATTTGAATGGAGCAGATGGAAGCTAATGGCTTAATGAGAAACCAAGAAATTACAAAACAAAACCAAAAGAAAGAAAAAATAGAATATAATTGAAATATCTCATTGGAAAAACAACTAACCTGGAAAATAGATCCAGGAGAGACAATTTAAAAATTATGGGATTACCTGAAAGTCATGATCAAAAAAAAGAGCCTAGACATCATCTTTCATGAAATTATCAAGGAAAACTGCCCTGATATTCTAGAACCAGAGGGCAAAACAAGTATTGAAAAAATCCACCAATTATCTCCTGAAAGAGATCCCAAAAGAAAAACTCCTAGGAATATTGTAGCCAAATTCCAGAGTTCTCGGGTCAAGGAGAAAATATTGCAAGCAGCTAGAAAGAAACAATTAGGATAACACAAGTTCTAGCAGCTTCTACATTAGGAGATCAAAGAGCTTGGAATATGATATTCCAGAAGTCAAAGGAACTAGGATTAAAACCAAGAATCACCTACCCAGTAAAACTGAGTATAACTTTAGGGGAAAAAATGGTCATTCAATGAAATAGAGGACTTTCAAGCATTCTTGATGAAAAGACCAGAGCTGAGTAGAAAATCTGACTTTCAAACAAAAGAATCAAGAGAAACATGAAAAGGTCAACAGGAAAGAGAAATCATAAGGGACTTATTAAAGCTAACATGTTTACAATCCTACGTGGAAATATAATATTTGTAACTTTTGAAGCTTTTGTCAGTATTTGGGTAGTTGGAGAGATTATATAGACACACACACATATACATACATATATATATATACATATATATACATATATATAGACAGAGGACACAGGTGAGTTGAATACGAAGGGATCATATCTAAAAATAAATTTAAGGGGTGAGAGAGGAAAATATTGGGAGGAAAAAGGGAGAAATGGAATGGGGCAAATTATCTCTCATAAAAGAGGCAAGAAAAAGCTTTTTCAAGGGACAAGAAAAGGGGGAAGATGAGGGAAAAAGTGAAGCTTTCTCTCATCACATTTGGCTTAAGGAGGGAATAACATGCTCACTCAATTTGGCATGAAAATCTATCTTACACTACAGGAAAGTAGGGGAGAAGAGGATTAGTGGGATGGGGGATGATAGAAGGAGGGAAATGGGAGGAGGGAGCAATTAGAAGTAAGCACTTTTGGAGAGGTACAAGGTCAAAAGAGAGAATAGAATGAATGGGGGGGCAGGATAGGAGGGAAGAAAATATAGTTAATGCTACACAACATGACTATTATGGAAGTCTTTTGCAAAACTACACGTATATAGCCTATATTGAATTGCTTGCCTTCTCAGTGGATATGGGTGGGGAGGTAGGAAGGGAGAGAAGTCGGAATTCAAAGTTTTAGGAATGAATGTTGAGAACTGCTTTTGCATACAACTGGGAAATAAGAAATACAAGTAATGGGGTATAGAAATTTATCTTACCCTACAAGAAAAGGGAGAAGATGGGGATAAGGGAAGGGAGTGGTGTAATAGAAGTGAGGGCAGATTGGGGGAAGGGGTAATCAGAATGAAAGGTGTTCTGGGGTGGGGGAGGGAAGAGATGGGGAGAAAATTTGGAACTCAAAATTTTGTGAAAGTGAATGGTAAAAACTAAAATAAATAAATAAACATAAAAATAAATGAATAAAAAATAAATTTTTAAAAAAGAAAAAAGCTTTGCATAAAATCTATACAGCTAAATTACAATATTTATATCATACATCTCTGACAAAGATCTGATTTCTATGATATATAAAGGAACTAATACAAATATGTAAGAGCAAGTACTCTTCTCCAATGGTCAAAAATGAGCAAACACTTTTAAGAAGAGGATTGAAAACCACTAGCAACATGAAAGATTGTTCCAAATTACTAATAATGTATGTGATTATTTAGTTGTTTTTCAGCCACGTCCAACTCTTTGTGACTCCATTTTGGAATTTTCTTGGCAAAGATATTGGAGTGGCTTGCCATTTCTTTCTTCAGTTCATTTTACAGATGATGAATCTGAGGCAAACAGAGGTTGAGCGCATTTAGGGTTAGGGTTACACAACTAGTAAGTATCTGAGGCTGGATTTGAACTAAGGCTTTCCTGGCTCCATATTGTATATAGAGGTAATTAAGTAATTTGGTACCCAGGGTAATTCATTTAGAGCACTGGGAGGTAAGAAGTGTAGAGTTCTAAGGCACTCAAACACCTTTGGAAATTTGAAGTAGATTGGAGACAGAGTAGTTATGGAGCTAAGAAGCTTGAGGAATTGGGTCAGGGTGTTTAAAGTAGAGAGGGATTGGGACAGAGAAAGCTGTGAACGATACATTGAGTTTATAATAGGAGGAGGGAGGAGAGTGAAGAGTAACACAGAGAGTCATAGAGGATGGCAGCAAAGACATGGATGGGTCAGAAAGAACTTTAAAGCTGTTTGCTATATAATGATGGCAGAGAAGCAAGGTCTGAAAATAGAAGTGAGGAGGGCAAAGATTATGCCAATTCCTGCTGCCAGCTCTGTATGTCCAGAGGTTTGAGAAAAAGAGCCATGAATCTTGGAGAAGATGCTAAGATATGAAGTTACTTTCAGGCAAAATCTGGGTTGCAAGAGTGCCAGAAATTGGAAAGACTCCAAAACTAAGATCTTGAAGACAGATTTTAAAACTAAGAGTTTCAGAGTTCATCTAGCCCACTCTCTCACTTTAAAGATGAGCTAACAGAGGCCCAGAGAAGCCAAGTAACTTGTCCAAAGACACAGAGTTAGCACTGGGACACAAGTGTCTGAATGCAAAGCCAGGATTATTTCCACTGCACTTCATACAGAAGGGCTTCAGATGGAGTACCAGAAAGAGATGGACAAAGAGGAAAGGATCTGAGGAAGAGGTGACTTAAGTTTACGATGGAGGGAGAAGGAGGAAAGAGGTAACAGAGTGGTGAACTTCCTTCACTGCTAAGTGTTCCCCCACATCGCAGCTAATCCTGCCTGCTCTGAACCTAGTTCTTCCCACCAATGCTAATCCCTAGGCCTTCTAGGAGGATCATCCTGAGGTAAAAGAATCTGTCTGGCCTTGACAGTGGTTTGATAGGTTGTAAAACTTCAGATGGCTAGAATCCAGGTTTAACAAGGGAATGGGGTGGTAGGACAGCTGGCACTGGGCATGGAGGAGGTAGATAATGCATTTCCTAGATTGCTGGTCTTTTCCCCTCCTTCCCCCTTTCCTGACATCAGAAACAATATTTACTTGATGAAATCTTTCCCTTCCTTCAAGGCCCAACACTGGAGATGCTTCTACCAAAAATCTTTTTCCTACTTTCTCCCCCACTCCAATCAGTAGGGACTGTGGTATCCCATCCCAGATGTCTTAGAATACTTCATCTATGCTTGTCCCATATAGTTTTGTGACCTAATGTTTTACAGTTGTGTTCTTATCTTATATCACCTCCTAAACTCCAAGTATTTAATGGATGTTGGCTTTCTTTGTAGCATTCTGGAACATTTGTCATCCTTTTGTGGGAGACTTAGGAAAGTGAATAGGCCAGGATGGTAGAAAAACTGCACCAAAGCAGTTGAAGAGTTCCTGGTATACCTCAGCATAGCCGTGTTCACCCAATTAGCATGTGTCAGAGACATAAACTGAAGTCAGTCTTTGTCACTCTAAAGCTGCCCCTTTTCCCACCATGCTTCTCTTTAACTCCATCCTTTTAGTCAGCTATACATCCATTTTCTATTATTTCCAAGTCCAGTACCTAAATATCCGTGGATAGCATACAAAATTCTTCTAGTGTTCACAAAGTGAAGAGAACATGGCCACATAAAAATTCTTGGGACAATGTGTACCAGAAAAGAAATAAAGAATCACTGGGGGAATAGTCACTAATCTCATACAATGTAGCATTCAGGTTTGGATAGCACTATACATTTACAAGGATCTTCCCTAAGACCTCATCTGATCCTCACAACTACCCTGAATGCTTAAGTTTTACATTTTACATATGAGGTAATAGTCTTAGAGAAATGAAGTGACTTCCCCAGGTGAGTGGCAGAACTGGGTCTCTTTCATCTCTATCTTATGTTCCCTCTGCAATGGCAGGATCACAGATTTGGAACTGGCAAAGATCGTAGAGAACAATAGTCCAAAGTTCTTATTTGAAAGATGAGAAGACTGAGGCCCAGAGATATGACATAACTGATAACTGACAGAACCAGGATTCAAGCCCAAGTGTGCTGTTACCATAGCACCTGCAATTTCCACTGGACTACTCTTTCATCAACACATGTGCCCTTTTCTTTTCAATGTGAATATTGAAATGTACAAATGTTATCATTTATGAACCCAATTCTGGCATCAGGAACATAAAAAGTCATCTTATCTTCCTAAGAAGACAAAACAGTACTGCCATGTCTCTGTCACTTTTTGGAGTCACTTCAAAGTCTTAAATGTGACTCGAGCTTTGGTCACTAGAAAAAGAATATTCTAAAGACATCATTTTTCTCTCTGGGAAATGTAGCTCTAGCAAGCAGAGTAGCTCTAGCTCTCTTTTTAAAGCACAGAAAAATTTATTTAATTGGTTTTAGCATTATATCTGCACTTTTACTGGAGGTGAGAAATCAAAACCATGCATCTTCTCCCCCAGCACAGGTCAATAGAAAGAGTACTGAATTGGGAAATGGGAACTGGGGTCCAAATTCTGGTCCTGCCACTTACAGGTTTACAAGTAACAATGCATTGCATCTCTCTGGGCCTCATTTTCTTTACTTGTGTAAACTTTAAAGGGTTTAGACTCAAAAGCCTCTAAGGTTCTTTTCAATTCTAATTCCATGATATTGCATTGATGTTGAAAGGGAGAGGGATATGTACTAGTTGTAAAAGAGGCAAAGCAGTGATCTGTGGTGTTTTTCGTTCTTCTTAGAATTTAGAACCAGAGGCATCCTTGGTCAATTTGAGTCATTTCTGCACTCCTCAGAAAACACATGTCCAAATGAACATCTGTATGAGTTCCAGTCTAAGAATAACATGAAAAAAGTGAGAAATGAGTCATGTTTGAGTAAAAGTGACACTTAACTACTCCCAAAGTAGAAGTCTGAAAATATTTTTCTGTAATGACAAAGAGGAAAGAGATTAAAAAAAAAACCAAAATGAGTCAGAGGGAAACTCCTTCTACATAGGTTTCATGTTTCGATAACAAGTGTTTTGGGACCTGGAGTCAATTGTCTATTTTCCTGTAATGCTTGGAGGGAATTAGCTGGACAACTATGTAACTGCTTGCAATTGGAGTCATCCCTCTGGGTCTTCTTTGTTACACTGACAATTCCTTGCATATGGTTGAGGCTAAGGAACATCTTGGGTCTTTATCTATGCAACGTGTTGCCCATTACTAACAATCATGACCAGATGCCATAACGAAAACCAGGTCATAGCTTTAGATTCCATTGCACAAGGGAATTCAACATTCAATCCAAGAATGAGAATAATGAGCCAAGGCCTCTATACCTACACAGAGAAACCACTAAAGAAAGAAATGCAATGGCACTAACCCAAAAAACAAATAAGGGATTCTAGTAGTATCCTCACTTGAGTGAAATAGTGCAGTAGAAGAGGCAAGTAGAATAGACCACAAATGACCATTTCTACCACGCTGATTCAATTAAAACTAGCAATTAAGTATCTACTATGTGCCAGACAGTGTATCATGTACAGGGATAAAAAGGAAAATCCCTGCCCTCAGCAAGTTTACATATTGCTTGGATTGATTACCTTATCAGACACCAGAGAGGGACACTATTTTTTTCCAAGTTCTACATGGCAAATGAGAACACAATGAAAACCTTTTAATTTGTGTCATTAGCAGATGACAAAGCACAGTTGTCTTTGGAACAGGAAATGGTTAACACATCACTATGGAGCAGTTGGTCTGCTGGTCTCAGGCCCTCAGGCATCACCACACAAGTGTGCATGTTCTATTTGAATTAAAGTACCAGAAAAAACCCTCAGATAGGCCATTAGAAAATAATACACAGAGACAAAGGATGCATTAATCAATAGGGGAAATCAAGAGAAATAACTGAAGCCCTTTCTCATCATTAGACAGAAACGGCTGCCAAACCACAAAAAAAAAAAAAACAAAACCAAAAACACATAAAACCTTCTGGGAGAAAGTGGCCAAAACTGGCAAGGGGTGAGGGGGGTAAAGGGGAGACGGAAGGAAACAAAGAAATCAGGTGATTAGAGGGCTATCTTAGGATAGGTGCTGTAATGCTGAGATTCAGAGTAAATTACATAAAAAGTTTTATTCCTATCCCAAAATGAGTCCTTAGCATGTATTTTATATAAGGTGAGAACTCATAAGTTTAGACCATTAAAGTTACAGGACATGAACTCTTGCTGCAACTAATCAGGCTTGGTGCTTGTTGTCACCACAGAGTTGGGAGGCATCGACAAAAACAGTTTAAGCTGCCAACTGTAGAATATATCATCAAGACAAGAGAGAGATGTGGAAAGGAAATTCAGTGATAATGGTCAATCAAAATGTTTGCCAACTTCCTGTGTGACACAAGCTCCAGGTCCCCTCAAGGAATCTTGGCTAATAAAAAAGAGGTCAGGTCCCAGGGAACTGACTTCAGACAAGGCTAGGATCTCTTTTTGACTCAAGCCTTTGCTCTAGACTTATACATCAGTATGGATCTGCAAAATACAGCTTAAGCATGATTTATATCTAGGTTTCTTCTAATATAAGTAATGGAGTTCCTAAATCCCACATAGACATTCAATATCCAATACAAATATCAGGTATGAGGTAGCTTTTACTTTACCTACCACAGAAAATACATAAGACATAGGACTTATTAACAGTCCATGAACACAAAACATGCAAATAGTCCATTAGACTCTCTACAGAAAGTCAAGAGACTTTGAGAATGGCTGAAGAAGTATGTCCTCTTCTTCTTGGACCTGCACAGTCTGAGGGACTCATGGAGGGTTGCATGGAGGATTGACATGGTCCAGATCTCCTTGCCCCTGCAATATAGTTCCATTATTCCAATTTCATGGGTCACACAGGCAGTCTTCTTCATTGTTCAAGGAGTATTCCCAAGAGGAGGTCTGAACCCTAAACACTTGAACTCAGGAACTCTTGAAATTGGGAATGCAAACTCAGGATTGCCATAAGGTAATACCCAATACTAACTAAGGCATTCTCAAGATCTCTTCTCTCAGACTGGATGCAAGCACATATCTCTCCCTGTTATGGGGTTATGTGCTTCTTCATGAACTCTTATCAGTCCTAAGGTTGCTACCATAGCTTGGGGATGGAAAATCTATTCTCAAGGATTTCATTGTCCAACTGTGACTCAGAAAAAGAAACAAAATGGAAGAAGGAGGAATTCATTTCTTAGGTTCATTGTGTGGTCTTCTAAAAGTTGTCATTACTAATGAGTAGGGGAAGCGTAGGAAGGGAGAAATACTTCTCCCCCTCCCATGTTTGACTCTTAAAGTTGAAGACAGAATAAAGAGATATAGACACAGACACACACAGACAGACACATACACATCTCAGTGAAGGTATATCAATTAATTTCTATCATAAGGAAAGAGTTGCTACTCTAATAAGAGTTCTTTCTCACTGACTTTCAGTTACTAAAGGTCTTATTGGTGGCCCCAGTCATTAAGAACCAATTAGGGGAGTTCTCTGGGGCCTCTCAGAAAGTTGGCATGGCATGTGCCTACCACTATGAAAAGTGCACTTCAAATAAAAATCCATAGTGTGTAATTTCATAAAATTGAATGACAAAGTCATAAAATTGATTGGTGATTCCCCTGATCAGCACCCCCCTTATCCCTGCACACCTCTTTTTGAGGAAACAGGGCTTTCCTTCACTACCACTATTGGTGGTATAATTCCACCAATTTTGACCTTTAGGCCATACTGGACTCATTGGAGCTTTGTGAAAATGTATGAGTGACATACCAGAAAAATCCAAGATTCAGGATGTTCTGTGTGTACATAGAGGTAGGAACAAAAGGAGAAAATGAAAAACAGACTCTAGAAGTACACAGCTATAAGAGAAATGTGTTTTCTCATAAAATCTCTGGGGAAACAAAACCTCAACAGAGAGGTGCATTTGGAAAACTAAACACCTGTTTAGTCACCTTTGAATCTTGAAAGATCCTCAGATAGTTAAATACGCCTTTGCTTTAATTCCAAGAAACTGAAGCAATAATTTATTTTGGAGAGAAAAATATTGGCATGTATAACCAAACAAGCAATGATTAAAGTAATTCAATCATTAGTGCAGTGTCATCAAATGATTCTGATGACTGAATTGGTCAGATGCTTTGGAATTTGAGAGAACAACTTTCTCCTTTGAACATATTCTTTTCTCCTTTATGGTGACTTAAATAAACCTCTCTGAACATACCTTCATTCATTCTAAGAGTCAGTCTAAGATATGACTAAGGACATATCTGGTTCAGGGGAAACAGCAATGGATTTGGAACCAGAGAACATGATAGATTAGATGCTTATTAAGGTATTAACTTATAGTCCTATGATTGGCACATTCCTAAGGTCCCTTTGAGCTCTAAATCTATCACCATAGTCCTTTGTAGTTTATGAAGCACATTTAAAGGATCTCATTTGACTCTTATAACATCCTTAACACCTGTTAATCTGTAACAACAATTGCCACCATTGATAGATAAAGATACTGATACTCACTAAGGTAAAGTGAATTGCCCAAGGTCACATGGCTTAGAAGGAGCAGAAGTAGTATGTAAACCCAGGTCTTCTGACTTTAAACCTAGATCCTTTCCATTATACCACATTTCCTCCATTGAGTCACTTTACTTGCTACGCAAGTAGTCAGCTCCTTATCTACTTGAAAAAGACTTAAGAATTCTTACTATCAATCTTTGACAGTTGGTCATTCACTTTTGCTTGATTATTCCCATAGAACTAAAGTTTCTTGTGAGAAGAGAATATTTTTCATTTAATAATTGTATCTTTAGGACTTTGCATCCACTAGGTACTTCACAGATGCTTGTTGGAGAGGGAAATCACTTTTCCACACTATACCATTGGATTTGGATGGTTCCCATCCTGACAGAAGTTATTCCTTAAAGCAAGTTGAAATCTACCTCTTTGTAAATTGCACCTGAAAAACTGAATTTCTTCCATTAGAGTTTCATGGATAGGTGAAGGTTCCAGAAATTGAAAAATTACAGGAAAAGAAATGCTGACTAACAGACATTTGTGCATGTTGAAACTGGATTTATGAAAAAAAAAACCCACCTTATTTGTTTGCAATAGTAATTTAAATAAAGCAGTCTTAAGCTCTTGATGAAGTCCTACTTAGATTACATATCCTGGCATGGAACTGACACTAGTTTCATAAAAACTATGCCAGCAGAGTACAAATTCTAGCTTTGAATATGAAACTGGGAACAGATTATGTCTGTTTTCCAAGGGCAGCCTAGCTCAGTAGAGAGAGGCACATCTCTGATAAGTTGAACACAGTGTGATGAAATTTTTTGGTCATAGTAAACCACAAAATAGAGAAAATGGAAGCCTAACCTTGGTTTGGGTTGCCTTCTTCTTTCATTTCTGCAGTGATGATGGCATAGTTGGAAAAGGCCAGAGAGTCCTAAGGGTCACAGAGGTTTTAGATTGTCAACCAACTTTAATTTAACTTGCGTTCTTCTCAATGTGAGTTCTTTTTCTAATTGATGAAACAACCAACATATTGCTGGAGGAGTTGAATCATATCAATCACAAGATTCTTGGTATAAATGAAATGAGAGGAATGATGGAAGTTTTGGTTAAATATAAGGATGGTTCATAGGTACTCCTCAGAGAGGCAAAGAAAGGATTGCAAAGAGTGGGCTTTATTAGAATCCCAAAACTACAAGAAATATTATTTCATGGGATATTTGGTCATCTTGTGTTGTGATACAATTAGTTTTGCACTGCTGATGATTAGTATTGGGCATAAATACTACCATGAAAATAATTGTGCCAACATCAGTTGTGAATGTCAGAGTGGCAGAAAAATACTATAAAGAGTTTAACAAGATCCTCCAAATCAAATCATTATACACTCTGATGCTGGTGTCTTTGATACAAAAGTTGGAAAAAAGCATGGATAGAGAGAAATATGTGTGAAAGTATGGTTGAGGAAAAGGAAATGAGAAAGGCCAAAGACCTTAAATTATACAGAAACCACTGTGTTATGAATAATTTTGTCAGAAAAGAATGGTAGGTATTGAACATGGTAAGCAACACATAACATCACAAAGAATGCAACTGACTATATTTTAATGGATAGGTAAAGACATTAGATTCAGTAGATTGTGAGATCCATAAGAGTATGGACTGTTTTTACCTTTCTTTTTATCCACACTGCTTAGCATAGTGCCTGACACATACTTGGTGCTTAATAAATGATTGCTGACAACTTAAGATAGACATGGGAGTTATTCCTGAGTAAGATGTCAACACAAAATAAGACCATCACCTCAACAGAACTAATATCAGAATATATATATGTATATATATACATATATATAGTGTATATATATATATAGCATATATATATATATATACACAAACATGAAGAAAAAATAAAAAAATATGACATACAATTAAGAAGATTTAACAATGAATTATATAAACAACCTACTGAAAATTTTAAAAAATGATACATGGACAAAAGAAATGACCTGACACAGATTACGTAATTTCATTCAGAAGGTAAACCAACATATATTAATTGCTATAAGGAGTATACCAAAAGAACCTCCAAAGTACCTTTATTAAAGAAACATTTTTCTTACTTGTTAAATAGATAGAACTGGTTGCCAAAGGTAATAGCAGATTAGAATATCAACTTGCCTGTAAAATCTCAGGAGAAAGGATAGACACTTATAAGCAGTATTATCTCATAAAGCAATAAGAAGACCCCAGCTTCTGGGATAAGAACTCACTGTTTGACAAAAATTGCTGGGAAAACTGGATAATAGTGTGGCAGAAATTAGGCATAGACCCATGCCTGACACCGTACACAAGAATAAAGTTCAAATGGGTACATGATTTAGATATAAAGATTGATACCATGAATAAACTGGAGAAGCAAGAAATAGTGTATTTATCAGATTTATGGAGAAGGGAAGAATTTTTTACTAAAGAAGAGATAGAAAGCATTATGAAATGCAAGATGGATAATTTTTATTACATTAAACTGAGAAGATTTTGCACAACCAAACCCAATGCAACCAAAATTCGGAGGGATGTAGTAAATTGGGAAAGAATTTTTATGGCTAAGCTCGGGGATAAAGGCCTCATTTCTAGAATATATAGAGAACTGACTCAAATGTATAACCATACAACTCATTTCCCAATTGATAAATGGTCAAAGGATATGAACAGGCAATTTTCAGAGGAAGAAATTCAAGATATCTATAATCATATGAAAAAATGCTCTAAATCACTATTGATTAGAGAGATGCAAATCAAAACAACTCTGAGGTACCACATCACACCTATAAGATGGGCAAACATGACAGAACAAGAAAATAATAAATGCTGGAGAGGATGTGGGAGAGTTGGAACACTGATTCATTATTGGTGGAGCTGTGAGCTCATCCAGCCATTCTGGACAGCAATTTGGAACTATGCCCAAAGGGCTACAAAAATGTGTACACCCTTTGACCCAGCAATATCGCTACTAGGACTGTATCCCCAAGAGATCATAAAAATGGGAAAGGGTCCCACATGTACAAAAATATTTATAGAAGCACTCTTTGTAGTTGCCAAAAACTGGAAATCAAGGGGATGCCCATCAATTGAGGAATGGCTGAATAAATTATGGTATATGAATGTAATGGAGTACTATTGTGCCATAAGAAATGATGAACAAGAAGACTTCAGAGAAGCCTGGAAGGACTTATATGATCTGATGCTGAGTGAAAGGAGCAGAACCAGGAGAACTTTGTGCACAGCAATAACCACAGTGTGAGAGAGTTTTTTCTGGTAGACTTGGAATTTCGCAATAACGCAAGAACTTATTAAAAAAAAATCCCAATGGTGGTTTTCTAAGGCAAAATGCCTTCCACACTCAGAGAAAGAAATATGGAAGTCATTCGCAGAATGTAGTAGATCATGTTTGTGTGTGTGTGTGTGTGTGTGTTTGTGTATCAAGTTTTGATTTGTTGTATGATTTCTTCCATTTAGTTTAGTTCGACTACATAGCATGACTACAGTGAAAACATACTCAATAGGAAAGTATACGTAGAATCTATACAGAATTGTATGCTGTCATGCGGAGGGAGCGGGGTAGTGGGGGGTAGATGTAGGGGGATAAAATCTTCATTTTATGGCAGTGATTGTAAAACATTAAAAAATAATAATAATTAAATTAAATTTAAAAAAATAAAGCAATAAGAAGCAGTGGAGGATAAGATCAGGCCAAACAAAGGAAAGAGCACTTTACTGGGGTGTTTACGGAGATTGTGGGCTCTTCTAGGTTATGACATACAGCTCTCTTCCCACAATTCTCCTCAGCAGAATGATTCTAATGGTAAAGTCCCAAAACAAAACAAAAACAAAACAATGAAAGGAGAAATGATAAAGAAAAACAAAAAGAAATGGCTACAAGCTCCTCTGTCCAGTCCAGGACTATACAAGAAAATGGTCAGAAACTTGCAGAGACAAACTAGGGCACATAGAAGGCACACTGTACTAACTACCTGGATCAACAGCAGGAATCAGGAGCAGACCAGCCTCCACAATTGAGCCTAGACAATTTGGACCCAAGTCACAGCAAAAGACAGGTCCAGGCTCTCACATACGGAACCTGGACCAAATCCAGCACCCAAGCAGCCCTTCGCCTAACATAGAGCCCAGCAACCTCTACCTGGATTGTAGCAGGAAACAAGAACAGTCCAGTGGTCAGGCAGCCGACTACTAAAGCACAATGAAAACCACAGCAGGACCAAGAGTCACTGTAGCATTTGGGTAGCAAAACACCTGAGATCTTATGGGATATCTGCAACTGTACAAAGAGAGAAGAGGCCAACGTCAAAACCCAAGTCAAGACACCATGATAAAGCCACCATGGCTAAAAGCAATTCCTGCCAAGGGCAGGACTTTATTTTAGCCACCACATCAAGGACCAAGCAAGGCCAGCCCACCATATTACCACATCTAAAGGGCAGAAACTCAATCCAGGAACTAAGGCTGAAGATGAGAGTAAATGCACAATGAGGAAATCATAGGCATTGAGAAAAACCCAAAAGGTAAACCTCTTAAAAGAAAATAACTCCACACTAAGTCTAAATAGAGCTTCAGTGAAAATGACCTGGCCACAAGCAAGAATAAAACAAGAGATATAAAGTATAATGTTAAATTAAATGAGAGTGGAGGAGAAAATAACAGGACAGAAAATTAATAGCTTACAATGGAAGGTAGTAAACCTGACTCAAGAGCTGGAATCCCTGAAAATTAGAAGACTGAACAGAAAGCAAAGACTCTATGAGACAGTGAGAAATAGAGGATGGTTCAAGTCTTAGTGCAGTCTCAAGCTTAAAACTGAAAACTAGCCTTAATTTAACATTAGAACTCAAGCATTAAGGCTTTTGGAACACCTTCATAGTCCTTGCTGTCACATGGAGTCTTTACTTTCTGTTTATTCTTTTCTATTTGAAGCTTCTATTTGAAGCTTAAATTTGAGGCTTAAAACTTGAAAGTGCTTTAAGGATTTTGGAGTACTCTTCTTTAAAACAACAAAGAATGAAAAATCTGTACATACAATACTAAAAACAACTGATCTGGAAAATATAAATTCGAATCATCTGAAAACCAGAACTCCCCAACCCCACCCTTCACCTCCACTCCTGAACAAAAGCCTGGATACCATATTTCCAGGAATCATAAATGAGAATCGTCCATATATATTAGAATAAAGTCAAAATGAAAACAATCTACCAGTCACCTCCTAAAAGAAACTTCAAAATGAAAACTCCTTGGAACATTGTAAGAAAAATCTAGAGTTTCTCACTTTTAAAAATACTAAAGTAGCCAGAAAGAAAGAGTTCAAGTATTAAGGAACCAAAGTCAGGATCACATAGAATTGACTACCACCAGCATAAAGAAAGGGAGATCTTCGAATACTATGTTCCTAAAGTTAAAAGATAAAGGTATATAACCAAGAATAGCTCATTCAGAGAAATTGAGTACAATTCTACAAGAAAAAAAGACCCATTTTCAACAATGGGCCACAGCTTTACAATTTCACAACTGACTGAAGATGCAAATAATGGTCATTTGATTATAAAAAAAACATTCAACTCAACAGAATAAAATGCCTCCTTATAGGCTCTTTTACAACAAGGAGTCCTGTTCATAAATCAAGATTATTTAAGCTTGCTTAGATGATACAACAAAAGAAATAACCTCGTTCAATGACACTCTGAAAGTATATATCAGTTGAGGCATAAAACAGTGAGATATACATTCACCAAAAGTATTTGCCACTGTGTTTAAGGACATGGAGCAAAGATTTCAGGTCAAGGGAAGATTCCCTGTGAGCTGTGAGGTTGTCCAGATGTTTTTGTTTGTGAATGACATTGCATTGCCTTAAGAATCCCTTGAGACACTGCAGAACTTCCTGGAAGGGATCTGTAATCACTCAAAGATTTTTGGCCTATGCATCCACACAGGAAAGACCAAATGAAGAATATCAATGCTCAGAATTCAATATGAATACACATGCAGAGCTCATACATGTATTTGGCACAGGAAGTATAAATAAACAATGAACTAGGCCAACGGTTGAAAAGAAGGAGGACAACCTACTAGTTTACTTTTCAGGAAATCATAAAGCACTCTTAACTGACCTCAAATTTCTCTTACAGCCAACGGCCATCTTTTCAATACAAAAACGTTACTGGTTTTGCTGTATGGTGATGGGACCTGGAACATCATTACCTGAAGAATTAAAGATAAGCATCCTACAAAGGGCAATGAAAAGGTGCTCTGGGGCTATCATCAGGCTGCAATATATAACCTCAGAAGTCTAAAGAAGAACAGAGGAAAGTCATGTTAGCAAAAAAAAGAGAGAGATGGGCTTGTAATGGAACAAGAGTGAGAGATACAATAACAAGAGAATTATAAAGAAAAACAAATCTGAAAACCTGAAGAACTTTGATCAATATGCAGTGACCAACCACAAACCCAGAAGACTGATGAGAAAGCATGCTACTAACATTTTGATGGAAAAGTAATATACTTTACTGTGGACAGTTTGATGCCCACAGTTCTTCTCTGACACCCTCACAATGTTTGAAGAGAACGAGGGAAACTTCCAGTACACTGGGTGAACCTCCTGGCTGGACAGGCACCAGAGTAACAAAGGATGAGATGAGATCTTGATCGATGAAAAGAATTACAGAATGGATGAGATCACAGATTTATTTGAGTATGTGGGAGAGTCAAGTAGCCAGAACTATTATCAATCAAATTTTATTAAGAAATTATGGAACTGATATTCCCAAAAGTTTTGTAATGACCTAAGCTATTCTTTTAAAAATACAAACACGACAAACAAATGTATTTCCTTTCGAGAGGGTAGAACTTTGCCAATTAATTTCACTTAACCAACTCTTAAAAATTCTGAACTTTCAATGCCTTACACATTATATTTCAGGTTTATTTATAAGACAAACAAATTTGTCTATATTTGAATTTATGTTGGGAAAATAATGGTACAAAGGAAAAAAGAGAAAACTTTGTGCAGACAATTGAAATTGAAGTCAGAAACCCTGGAGACTAATCTTTGTTTTCTAATAGGAGATCATAGAAAATAATAAGAATAATAACTGACATCTATATGCTGCTTTATTGCTTATAAACCATTTTCCTCATGACAGTGCTGTGAGGTATGTGTGCTAAGTGTTATCATCCCCATGAGAGACAATATGGCATAGTGAACCTACCTCAGAGCCAGGTCTACCTGGGCTTAAGCTCCATCTAATACATACAACCCTCTAAAAGGACAAGTAACAGAGAAGGGGCAAACTTGCTTTGATAGAGGGAACTCCTCACCCAGGAAACCCCTCTGTCAATTAAATCACAGGTCAATTTCAGGTCTCTCTCAGACTCTATCCCTATACAGTTTTGTAAATGAGGAAACTCACTTTATCATGACCATTTCAGAGTTATTTGAGCTTCATTGATTTACATTAATACAGAATCTTTTATGAAAAGAGAATATAGAGGTCATCTAGTCCAGCATATACCTAAATGACAACCATCTCCACAATATGTCCAACAAATTTTTGCTTAAAGATCTCTAGTTAAGGGAAGCCTATTATATGTCAAGGCAATACATTTCAATTTTTAGTCAGAAATTTCATCCTCCAAATGAATTATGAAGCATTACCGGGATTTAGAAAATTTGTGCATCAGGATAGGAATTTCTTTGTATAAAGGAGATAAAAAGATATCTGAACCCTGACTTCAGTAGGAAAGACACTAATTATGCAATAATTTATTAGGAGTTGATTTGAGTACTATCACATTTATAAGAGTTTATTAGAAAGAGTGACTATGCTATATCACCCTCCAAGATAACACAATAAGAGCCCAGAGCATCTCTTTTTGGTAATTCAGTAAGCATTTATTAGGCACTCACTATGTCCCAGGTACTATGCTAAGAGCTGGGGATACAAAAGGCAAAAGATAGTCCCTGCTTTCAAGGAGCTTGTAGCATAATGGGGAAAACAACCAGTAAACAAATATAAAATACAAAAAAAATACAGAGGTCAGTATCATTGGATCACAAAGTAAGTGGAAGGACAGTAAGGTGTAAAAAGATTAGAAACATAGGAAAGAGCCAAGTTATGAAAGATTTTGAAATCCAAACAGGATTTCACCTTTAATCCTATAGGTGATAGGGTGGAGCAGTGGAGCTCATTGAATAAGGGTGTTGACATCTGACCTGTGCTTTCGAAAGATCAATTTATTAGCCGAATGGAAGATGGCCTGGAGTGGGGAGAAATTTGAGGCAAGGAGATCAGCTAATAGGCTACTATAATAATCAAAGCATGAAGTGACTGAAGACCTGAACCAGGATAGTGACAGCATCAGAAGAGAGGAGAGGGTGCATATAAAAAAGATATCAGGAAGGTCAAAATGGCAAGACTTGACACCTTGATTAGATATGGAGGATGAGAGACAGTGAGGCTTCGAGGATGACAGCTAGGTTGAGAGCATGAGTCACTGAGAGTATGATGGTGCCCTTGGCAGTAATAAGGAAGTTAGGAAGAAGGGAGTGTTTGGGGGAAAAGATACCAATGCAGATAAGCAGAATTGGTATAAAATATAAATATAACATCAAAAAGGCTTTGTCAGTGTTTAAAAGAAATTGGTGGAATTGTGGTATGTGAATGCAATACTAGGTGACACCAAATATGACAGAATTTAGAGAAATATGGAAAACTGTGTAGGAACTGAGGCAAAGAGAAGAAAGCATAGCCAGTGGAATAATGTACACAATGACTCCAAGAATATAAATCAAGACAACGCTGAAAGATAGTAGAGCCCTGATTAGTAGTAATGCCTAATCTCAATCTTAGAGAAGGAACATACCTTCTCATCTCAGTAGAGAGAGGTGGAGGACTAGGGGTTTTATATATCACATACTATGCTAGATGAGGTTGCTATAGATTTACTTAACAAATTTTCTTTATGATAAGTATAATGGGGACAATCAGGGAAGTTCCTCCACCAATCTGCTCTGGCTAGAGCACGTCAAATTGATCATGTATAAAGTAGAGCCGCTCTACTAGCCTCTTCCTTTATACAGAATGCCAAAGGAATTTGGAATGATGCCACTATCTCTGAGCACTGTGACTGCAGCAAGGGAAAAGGGGGCTGCATAAGACAAGGCTGGCCACTGAGCCAAGAAGAGCTAGTCACTCATTCAACTTGGAAGGGAATGGCAGTTTCTGTTCTAGCTCCTACTTCCTTCTGAATGTGATTCTGACAGCTCCCTAGAACTTTCTGTGAAGGGAGAGGACCTTTCACCACACATACACTCCAGGCATCCATGGAAACTGCAGACACCTTGATTCAAGGTATATGTTTGTCTAAGGGAGCCTGAGACTGGATGTCAATGTCCAGGCTTCCTCTTCTGTTTGGCATGTCTTTCACTTTGCACAGGTGACCAATGCTACTGAGGCTCATGTTCCCACCCTTCATGTCTCTCTCACAGACTCCAGGGATTTTCAACAGTTGCTCCATGAAGCTATTATGACAATTCTCAGAGAAGATGACTATCAGTAGGAGGATGCCTTTTATAGTAATTATAGATACAAAAATAAAAGGCATCCACCAATAAAATTTATATAAGATTTGCTGGCATGAATAGTAAGACTGAATGTTGTTTCTTACCCTTCATGGGGTTTTTTATCCATAAAAACTTGCCTATGACTATACTTGCTATCAGTAAGGCTGAAGGGGAGGGGGAATCAGGGAAGTATAAAGATAGTAACAAAGAACATATCAATAAAATTTTTTTAACAAAAGAGTGAAGTGTAACAGAGAACTCTGACACTCTTTGTATAGCAGTGAAATGTTGAAAGGCCTCCAGGGTACTGGGTAGAACCTTTATGGAGGATTTATGGGAGAATGTGAACTCATTCTGTATGAAACATACAGAATGACAAGTAAATGTGAGCTTTCTCAAGGCATGGATGAATTGATCAAGGAACATTTAAGTTGAAGATCAGTCACACTGTTTTTGATAGCCAAGTTTTCCTCTGAGGTAGCATGGAATAGTAGATCAAGGTCTGGTCTAAAACTTAAGAAGATCTGAGTTTGAGGTCCCACCACTGAAATATTTTGGTTTTACAAATCCTGACAAGTCACATAACCTCTTGGTGCACCCAGTAGCTCTCTAAGATTTTAAACTTTCCAGTTTACACATAATTCACATTTATATTTTTAAACATACAATTTATTTATTTTTCAGTTCTTAACATTCACTTCCATAAGAATTTGAATTCAAAATTTTCTACCCATCTCTCCCACCCCCCCACCCCAGGACAGCATGCACCCCATTCACCCCTTTCTCCAGTCTGTCCTCCCTTCTATTACCTACCCTTCCCCTCTATTTTCCTGTAGGGCAAAATAGATTTCTGTATTCCATTGCCTATATAGTTTAATTTCCAGTTGCATGCTAAAACAATTTTTAACATTCATTCTTAAAGCTTTAAGTTCCATATTCTCCAGAGCCGCTACCAGCTCCACCACACCAGTGTTTCTCCTCACCCCAGGACCGCCACTCAGAACTGAGAACCAGATCAGCTGCTTGATTCCTCCAGGGTCTTTAGGCTGAGGGATCCAAAAGTGGACCCTGCTGCAGCAGGGCTGTTGCTGCCCTGGGGCCAGAGATGGGACCATACCTTTTTTCCCCTCTCATTCAGGTGAAAGAGTTTTCTCACTGACCTTTGGAGCTGTCTTTGGCATCTGTGAGTTGAGAAATCTGGGAACCACAGCTGCTATCCATGATTCCATGCCCTGTAGCCTGCTCCAGTCCTATCCATGCAGCGCAGCAAAGGCTGGACTGTGCTCTGCTCTGAGCCTGTGTGATAGACCTTTCTTGTTGGTCTTTCAGGCTTTCTTGGGCTAGAAATCTCTTTCACTTTGTCAATTTATGGCTTCTGCTGCTCTAGAATTTGTTTAGAGTCTTTTTTAACAGGCATTTTATGGGCTATAGGGGCAGAGCTAGAGCAAGTCAGTCTTTCTACTCCACTATCTTGGTTCCACCGCCCCCTCCCATTATTCACATTTATAAGCTTATCTGAAAGAATAAATATGCAGTGTCACCTTTCAAGACAATGTAATAAAAGCCCAGAGTTCAGAGAATCTCATTAGTCCATTAGGCAAAAAACAGCTCTTAAGCTCCTACTATACGTAAGCCACTGTGCTAAGGTCTGGAGATAAAAAGAAAGACAAAAACATGGTCCCTCCCCTCAAGGACCTCACAGCCTAATGGGGGAGACAACAGGTAAACAATATAGACAAACATGCTATAGACAGGGTAAGGTGGGAACAGACTCAAAGGCAAGACGCTAACGTTGAGGGGGGCTGTGAAAGGCTTCTTACAAAAGGTATAGCTTTAGCTGAGACTGAAAAAGTGAAGAGTGAGGAAGATCCAGGCATAGCAGACAGCCAGGGAAAATGCATTTTTGTCATTATGCCCTCAGTCGCTCCCATGGTGAGTATGCTGTAAATGATGGTTGTATGAATGAATGAGTAGACAACACATAGATGAAATCATGAATCCATTTCAGGAGTACACTACAAATAACAATAAATGTTTCCTCATCAGGAAATTTCCACCCTAATAAAATCACAGGCCTGGGCAAAACCAAACCAAACCAAATATTCTGGTCCTCTGGGTTCCTCAAGAAAAGTAGCATAAGCAATGGAAAGGAATGCCTCTTTAAATGAGGCATATATGTGTGTGTGTGTGTGTGTGTGTGTGTGTGTGTGTGTGTATACCAGGGAGACAGCCCTTGTCAGCTCTTGCCTATTCTCTCCTCATGCCCCCTCCGCTCCACTAGCCACTGCATTTAAGGAGGCTGGTGATCTATTTATTAGGCAACTGACAAGAGGGTAAATAGAACCTTTCCTCTTTTCTTAGTTGGGCCCCCCACATTCATTCTGATATATAAATGAATAGTTTTCTTTAGGTGGTAAAATTTGTCACCTTATATTTACTAAGTAAATATTGGGTTTTCTATAGTTCCATACATGCTTAATGACTCACCAAAAGCCTTCTATGTGGAACTCTGTTCTATATGGGGATTTATAGGAGGTTGGATTGGAAGGGACCTTATACACCTATCAATCCAATAAGCTACGTGTTGAGCTTTTCCTGATGGTGGTGGGTGGGAGGGCAAGTCATTGCACTAGCTCCTGAAGATATCAAGACAAAAATAAGCCAATTCCTACTCTCCAACAGTATGTTTTCAGGGGGTACAACATGTTTGTAAACTTTTGTCAAAAGTCCTTTAGCAAGTCTTAAATGGACAGCCAAAGGGAGCCCAAGTTGCTAAGGACTATAGGAAATGTATTTCTTCCCAATCTGGGTAAAGAAGAAACTAACATGAGACAGAACTAGAGGGCAGAGTTTGGTGCTAGCACAGGTAAAAAGGACAGCCCACAAATAAGAGAAGAAAAAATGGAGAGTCTGTGACCTGCGAGCAGCATAGTGGGACCAAGAACAGCTCCTGGTGCTGTTAACTTCTTTTTTCCAGCCCAAGACTCTGTGAAAGCTCAGGTAGCAACGTATAACACTGTTTTATTGTGGATATTCAGTAAATTGGCCACCATACTGTGGGGGGGAAAGAGATACAGAGGAAGCAGGCATCTTTATCCTTTTTCCCTGCTGTACTTCAATAGGCTGCACCACATTTAAATGTACCCCTTTAGTTTGCTAAAAACTGAATCAGATCTGTAATGTGTGTATGCATATATAAATACATATAATACATATATGTATATATAGTTGATAGACAGATATATATATATATATGTATATATGAAGAGATATAGATAGGCATTGATATATAAAGACAAATATAGATGTAGATGTATAATAGAGTATATCTTTGGGTAAACCTGTCTTGGGTAATTCCTTGCATCCCTTTTCTCTTGACATTAAGGTATGGAATAGCTCTGGGAGTCACACAGGAGAGAAAAATCTTTCCCAGCAAATGGGTGGGATCCCAACCCCAGCCAATTAGAGAGATTTCTCTCTTTAAATGAGGCATCATCATGAGCATACGCTAAACTTGCTTTGATCCTTAGTGGCTGCAAAAACAAAAATGAAGAAGAAAATGCCACCAAATAGGAGGAAGTTGGAGCTCAAGAAAGACCTAGAGCAAACCTTGACAGAAAACAAGGATAGAAAAGGTGGAAATCATTGGGTACATGATAAAACTGAGAATCAGAGAGACTGGGTGATTTATCTAGGGTCACACAGGTCAAAAGAGGGGAGTTGGTATCAGAATAGGAGAAGACACTAAGCATGTATTAAATACCTACTATATCCTAGGCACTGTGCTGAGGGCTGTAAAGATTTTATTTCATTTGAGAAATGAAAAAGCCCTGGATGTGTAGCCCAATGAGCTCCATGTATGAACTTAGCCAGATCATTCAACTTTTCCAGACTCCAGGCCCTTTGGTTCTACCCTGAGCCATGTTCATTTCCCAGATTCTTTAAAAAAAAAAAAAGTCATATTGATGGATTTTACCTTTAAATGGCAGTCATTTAGCACTGCCCTCCAGGATGAACCACCTCTTGTGATAAAGAAAAATAATTAAGTAAAAACATCTGATAATTGGACCATGTCTGAAAATATATACATAACAACTGTCTTCATAGTCACCACTTTTCTGCTGTGAAGGAAGAAGTGCCATTATCTCATTGATTTTCCCATTATTTATGGTTCAACTTCCTTTTAGTGAGCTTTCCATTTACCTTAAAGTAGCCATCGTTTTTATTGTACTCTTGTTTCTCCTTAATTCACTCAGCTTCACTTCATACAAATATTTTCACATATCCCTGAATCCTCATATTCATCATTTTGTTAGCATATAATAATATTTCATCACATTCTATACTATAGCTTTTGCAGTCATTGACCAATTAATGTACACTCCCTATGCTGACAGTTCTTCACTGCCATAAATAGGGCTGCTACAAATATTTTGTTATATTCTGTCTTTGTTTTTGAGGAAGCTAGGTGGCACAGTGGATAAAGTACTGGGCCTGGAGTCAGGAAGACATCTTTTGAGTTCACATATGGCCTCAGACACTAGCTGTGTGACCCTGGAGGTGAGTCACTTAACCCTCTATGCCTCAGTTTCCTCATCTGCAAAATGAGCTGGAGAAGGAAATGGCAAACCACTCCAGTATCTTTGCCAAGAATACCCCAAATGGGGTCACAAAGAGTTGGACTCAACTGAAAAACAACTGAACAACAAAAACTCTACATAAGGATCCCTGTAGGCTGCATGATGATTAGAAAACCACATACTAATATTATCTACTACATTTTTATTTTGTCAAATATTTCCCAACTACATTTTAGTTTGGTTCTTCCATATTGGGGAATACGACAGGGAGGGCATTTGACACCTTTAGTAGACAGTATGACCTGCAGTGGAATTATTGGGTCAAAGTGATGGCTGACTCACTTTTCTTTCAAAATCTCTAATTGAGAATCAGTGGATCAAATACTTGCTAACTCTACCAGTAATGCATCAGTGTTCCTATCTTGCCACATTGATTGTTCTCATCTTTTAATATCTTGTCCAATTTATATTGTGAGGTAAAACTTCAAAGTTCTTTTAATTTGAATTTCTCTTGCTATGAGTGAAAAGATTAATTTGGGGGAACTTTGCACATTGGGATGTCATCTTCTTTGAAAAAGTGTTGTGTCTTCGTAGGTAAAATACTACCCTGAAAAGGGGATATCTACATTCCTAGGAAAAATTATGACCTGGACTAACAACTAAGAGATAGTGTTTGAGATGCGATGGCATGGTGTTAGGGAAAGATCAGAGGAAGCGCAAGGGGTAAGGTTAGGTCTCATAATTTGGAACAGAATGACTTCCACTCATGAAATGACATTGCCAAGAAAAAGAAGGAAAAGGGAACAACAAGATACAATCAACAAAGATGATGAGAAGAAAACTAATTAGGTAACGGAGCCCAAACCTGGAACTCAAAGTACCCAAGGGACACAGAGATCAAAGAAGCAACAAGTAAGCCTATCAAATTTACAATCGATTGAAAGATGAGAGCTAACTAGGAGAACAAAGCAAAGGAAAATTTCTTGGAAAAAGATAAAATCAAAGAAAATGATTAAACATTAGAGGTTAGAGAGGAAGAAGAAGGGGAATATTTGGAATTACTTAACTCCATAGAGAAAGAGTACTGACAAAAGAAGAAAAGAAATGGATAGTTAAATATAAGAAAGAATGAGAAATTAATAGTTTAAATAAATTAAAATGTTTTGGGTAAGATAGATAATGGGAGAAGATGGGGCTGAGAGAGGGCCTGAGGGAGTTTACTTTTACGCATTAAAGAAGCATAAGCAAAACTAATAACAAGGATAAAACACTGTGACTTAAAAAAAGATGAAAGGGACAAAAAATACTAAAGCAATAAATGGAGGAAAATCAAGTCTAATAATAAAAACCTCAAATATTACTAAATTAAATGATCCAGTAACATGAAAGAGAATAAGAAAAAAACCACAATAATTCACTGTATGCAAGAATACATTTCAAAAATATGGAGAGATAGGGAATGAAACATGAGGGAGGAACAAAACTTAAACATCAGGTAAACTTTTAAAAGCAGGAAATGCAATCATGCTATCAGATAAATTAAATATAGAAATTCACAAAATCAAGAGAAAAATAGGGAAACTCTATTATGCAGAAAGTAACCATGACCAAGACATCAATATCAGTACTAAACATAAATACTATAAATGGCATAACATCTAAATTAAAAAATGGAAAGTTAATGGAATTGGAA
This sequence comes from Notamacropus eugenii, assembly GCF_028372415.1. NCBI lineage: Eukaryota > Metazoa > Chordata > Mammalia > Diprotodontia > Macropodidae > Notamacropus > Notamacropus eugenii. The sequence goes on along the minus strand of NC_092879.1, from coordinate 68,087,224 downwards.
AAGACATAACTGCAGGAGGCCGTAATATTTCTATCCTTAAACTACACAACATGAACAGAAAAATAAACAAAAATGAAAATAGAGAACTAAGCAAACTGTTAGAGTTTTTAGAACGGGAAGACTTATGGTATCTTTGGAAAAGGAATAGTAAAAAATTTACACTTATTTTTCAGCACCACATGGCACCTTTACAAAAATATGTAATTTACTATGGCACAGAGAAATTATAAATAAATGAAAAAAACACAAAAATATGAGCCACATCTTTGAGATAATATAACAGAATAAGAAGAGTATTTAATATAGGGAACAGAAGTAAAAGTTATAGGCCTAAATGGAGATTTCATAATGACATTCTAGATAATGAGTCAAAGAATAAATCACAGAAACAATAACTATGTAAAAGGAAATGATTATGATGAAATAACATAAGAAAGCTGCTAGTACACCATTCAAATACTCTTCAGAGGTAAAATCTGATCTCTGAGAACATGCATTAGCAAAATGCAAAAAGATTATTGAATTAAATGTGCGTTTCAAAATAGAAAATCAGCAATCTCAAAATAAGCACAAAAGAGGGAATATTGAAAAGCAGTAAGGAAACAGACAAATTAGAAACCAAAAAGACTACAGAAGTAAAAAACAGAGCCAAAAGTTGACCTATTGGAAAGACTAACAAAATCAATAAACCTTTAGCTAGTATGGCCAAGAGAGAGGAAAATCAAATTGTCAAATTAAAACATGAACCGGGTGAAGTCAAATGAGGGGAATTTTTTTAAAAATCTGATACAATTATAAGTTAGCAAAATTTAAAACTTTAAAGGAATAAAGGATTATCTAAGAAAATATAAAATTTCCATATTTTAAAAAAAAAATCTGAAGTAGAGATCTTACGGGATTCAATTTTTAACAATGAAATTAAACTATCTAAAGGGAGCAGAGAATTCATAAGTGAATTTTAGTAAAAGTTTAAGGAATTATCAATACCTATACTACACGAATTAATCTTTTAAAGTACCAAAATCTTTTATAAAGGAAAGACACGTCTGAGATCTATAAGCCAGGGAAAGATAAAGCAAACAAAGGGAACTACACACCATTATCATTAATGAGTATTAATTCAAATACTTTAAATTAAGCCCTAAGAAAAAGACTTCAAAAATATATTTTCAAAAGTTCTTCACTATAACCAAATTGGATTTATAACAGTGATGTAAGGATAACATTGGGAAAAAATTAACATAATTAATCATATTTCACTTCAAAACTGTGTGATTATGTCAATAAATGCAGAAAATGCTTTTGATAGAATGTGATGTGTATCAAAAATGATATAAAGGATTTGCACCCAAGATCAGTTTAGTATATAGTATATATATATCAAAAGTATATATCTTAAAACCAAAAGCTAAAACTATTTGCAACGAGGAAACACTAGAAGCTTTCCAATTAAATATAACAATAAATAAAAGATGTATCCATTTCTCCACTGTTTTTTGACTTCTAAATATGCAAGGGCTAGCAATGTAACAAGAAAAATCACTTAAAGACAGAAAATAGATAAAGAAAAGACAAAACTATTCCCATTTATTGATGACTTAGAAAATCCTAGAGATTCTGAGACAATTAATTCAGTAAAGTGACATGATACCCCTCCAAAAAATCCAAAAGCAAATCACACCCACACAAAATCAAGAGCATTTCTATCTAGCAATAACAAAGGCCAAGAGGAAATGCTACAGAGGGAAAGGACATTATGATGTACATAGACGCATGTGTGTGTGCTTGCATTCATATGTGTGTGTATATACACACAAAGACCTATGTATATATACATACATATATATGTATATACATATACATGTATATAATATTTGGGTATCAATCTACCAACATTTATTTAAAGATTTATATGAATTTATATAAATACAATATATTTATATAAATACAATAATAAAACATTTCAGAAAGCAACGAACAACTCAAATAATTGGAATGATATTCATTGCTTATGTATTTTTGTGGTTTGGTTGTTGTTTTAGTCATCCTCAACTCTTTGTGACCCCATTTGCAGTTTTCTTGGCAAAGATACTAGAGCGGTTTGCCATTTCCTTCTCCAGTTCATTTTACAGATGAAGAAACTGAAGCAAACAGGATTAAGTGACTTGCCCAGGGTCACATAGCTAGTTTGTGTATGAGGCCAGATTTGAATTCAGGAAGATGAGTCTTCCTGACTCCAAGCACTGCATCACTATATCATAGCTTATGGATTGGGTGATGCTAAAAAGTGAAAACACTGTCTAAATTAATTTATAGATTTAGTGCTATACTAATCAAATTTCCATGGTGATATTTTATAGAATGAGATAAAATAATAATAAAATTCAACAAACAAAAGGGAGAGAGAAATAATGTGGGGAAAAGTAGGAATGAGATGGAAATAGCACTTCAAGATCTAAAATTATATAATTATTTCCTAATGCTCAAACTCTCTGGAACTAGTTAAAAATAGAAAAGATCAAAGGAACATTCCTAGAAAAGGCAGAATCAAAGCCAAATGGAGTCAATAGCACAGTGCTGTATAAACTGGATAACATAAAATTACTTGGGAGAAGGGGGGAAAAAAACTCTCTATTCAAGAAGAACCACTGGACAGCAGTTTCATAGAAATGACTGCCTGATACAGAGCAAGTCATTGAATCTCTCACGGACACAGAAAACTCTAATGCCGTAAATTGCAGAGAAGGTGCAGAATTGTTTCTTTGAGGAAAATTTTGCTCACTTGAATCTTAACATATTGGTATCTGTTTTATTTTTGTGCATATCATGAGTATTACAGTTAAAATGAGCAGTATGGTTAGCATGCCTACACTAGTGGCAACTTAGATTTTTTTTCCCAGAACCATTTTGTCAAACTTTTGAGCAGATAAAGACAGCTTGCTCTATAGTGATCTAAGTGCCAATAGTTCACGTGAGATCCTTAGGGACTACAGATCAACATGTTAAATTGTGCCTAATGGCCTAGAAATCCTCAGTAAAGAACCCCTAGGGATTAATCCTTTTTGCAGGGAGCCCTATGCCTCCTTGGGCTTTTATGAGAGATTTCTTTTTCCTTTTTAAGTTCCCTTTCCTTGTTCTACTGAAGGGTTAGTTTGGACATCTAGTTGCATTTCCAACATCAATCAGTGTTCCCTGAAGAAACTGTGGGTACACTATGTTTTTCAGGGATTCCAATGGATTCTCCACACCCAAGATTAAATCTGGTCTTTACACATGGAGCCATAGAAAAAGGGTTCCTTAAAGGGAAAGGAGAAATACCCTAGACTTGCCCCTTCTCTCTTTGGCCTAGCTAGTCTGTCTTGCTACCAAGACAAAATGATCTGTTCTCTCAGCTAAAGGAGAAAAGGTAAACTTCCAGTTAATCTCAGATGCCTAATCCTTGTGCCCAGAACCGCATGTATTTTGGGAGTTCTCTAAGGACATTAGACTTTTCTTCTGAGAAAAATATTATTTTCTTTCCCTTTTTTTTTTACTGTTTTTATGTTGGGGAAGTCCTCTATAAGCACTAAGACAGGTGGTAATGCCTAAGAATTTTGTAAAATGATGTACTTTTGTTTAAAATGGTGTTGACTACGAATTTGGAAGCAAATACATACAAAATACAGTAATCCCCAAGCCCACCAACCATGGTAGTCATGTATCTTTGTAGAAAAATGTTCATTTTTGGACTATTTGAAAACTGTCCCAAGTGGCCTTTTCTGTGACTCTTTAGTACAAGGCACCAGAGAAAACACACTAGAACAGAGGTGTCAAATATTCTGTCTGTCTGGCTACAAGACCAGAACCAGATTAAAATGCCATTGGGAAATATTTAACAAAATAAATAAAAATACAATAAAACATAGATAGTGTTACATTTTAAAACTAAGGTCAATGTGCCATTGGCAGAGATTCTTATGTATGGATTAATGGCCTTATTTTCTATTTGAATATGATACCACTGATGTAGAAGATAATTCATGAGCCTCTCCAAATTATTGGAGAGCTATACACAATTTAGATCCATGGACTCTGCCAAAAAGTGCCTCAATTGATTTTCTAGGGGTAACAAATGTTTAACTGGAGTTAGAGTATAATGGAGGAGCTCACTGCTACATCAGCTGACAGAGTCACAGAAGGTCCTGAATGTAATCACGAGGTATTGATGAAGTGTTTAACTGCAATGATGAATTTATTCCCTAATCTCTTTATGAGATACAAACACCTCTCCGTTGAGTCAAAAAGGGAACAACATTATTAGTTAAGAAAACAAATTAGCCACACCAATAAGTGTGTTAAAAAGCTAAATCCTCTATGAATTTCAGAAGTTAGTGGATGGGAGAGATTGCAAGTTAGGAATTCCCTAACAAATATACTCTGGCAGAAAAAGGGAAGAGTTAATTTCTTTCCTCTTCTCTCTCAACCTCCATCAACCACATAACTTTTATGAGCAGCCAAACAGTAGGAGACACTCAAACTTGTTGATGAGTTAGATGATCATCTACGTCAAACATACGAAGACTTTCCTGGTAGAATGCGCAGATGAGAATAATTTGTTCCAATGACCATGGAGGCAGCTGTGGAACACTTAGAACTTGATCAGACATCAAAGACCAAAGATTCCACACTGCATTCCAGGCCATCGTCAATCATCTTGACTTTTTTCTTGCCACTAGACTTCAATGGTCCAGGAAGAAAGAGTAAGGTGGAAGATTTTGTTCAACTCTGCCTCATGTAAATCCAATTCATATGCACATTAAGATATCACCCGGTCATGTCCTTGGTCCTCTTTGAAAACCAAGGAAGAATAACAACTCTAAGTTTGAGCCTGTATTTCCCATGCACATTATGTATATTTGTAGGAGGCTGCACCTTAGCTTTATGTTCAGGATAATTTTATAGCTACTGTTTTTACTATGCCACCTTCATAAAAGCCTTTCCTAAAAGTTTAGTGTACTTACTGAATGACTGCTAATGGGAAACACACTTGTGGGGGCTTGTAATATTGGGCATGGAGACATATAGGGTTACCTCTAGAACCTATGGTAGGAGCTGTCCTTTGGGACTCAGCATTCAAGCTCAAGTACAAGTTGAAAGAAGTAGCCCAGAGTGGGTGCTACATTACCGTTACTTCTCAAAGTTTATGTAAAATGCTAGGTCAAAGCAACATTGTAGAACATTCAGAAGTAAGCTTTGAACAGTCTCTCTCCATCTCAAATGTATTATTTATATAGCTCTGGTACCCTCTTTTACTGTACTTTGGTGGAAATATGACAAGTTCCATCAACCAAGGGGTATTTCTGTTTTTTTTAAATATGCTTTATATATACATTAGAAATATCTATAGCTACAGTTCTCTACTTCTTTTTTTACTTCTATTTTGACATTTTATATATATGAACAGAAAAGATGACAGGGAAAAAGACAAGGACTATCAATACATTAAAAAGAAAAAGCTAAAAGTAGTCCTAATGAAAAGCATTTTTAAATACTTACTTCTAATTTCTGAATAGATAATAGTTGGGGCAAAAGGCTTGTTAACTCTGAACTTTAACAAAAGAACTAAGCAGTGGCCAATGGACTGCTCAGACTAAGGAAAAGGCAAGAGAAAAGAAAAACAAAACAAAGGAAAGGAAAGGAGAAAGTAAAGAGAGGAGAAAGAGTAAATAGGTGTATGTGATCACAAAGGAGCTTAAATCATGTCAAGATCCCTCCTATAAAATCAATCCTCTCTTTTCTCTAGAATCATAGGATGTTGGTGCTAGAAACAACTTTAGACATCAGCCTAAATCAGTGAATGGGTGTTGCCTCAGACAAACTGAAACCTGGGAAAGACCTTAGATTAAAAAGGCCAAGCAAGGTCTCCCACTGCATTTGGGGCCATCTCCAGTCATCCTGATCTATATCTTGCCACTGGATCCAGGTGGTTCCAGAAAAGTGAGGCTCATGACTCTGGATGGTCCCGCCTCACTTAAATCCAATTCACTTGCAAGTCAAAATTTCACCTTCCTGTTATCATTGGTTTTCTTCTAGAACAAAGGACAAACAACAAGAGCTCAACTCTCTGATTTTAGATATGGGTAAAGTGAGACCCAAAGAGCTAAAATGACTTTCCAAACATCAAGTGTGTTGGTGGCACTGCCTTCTGACTACCAGGCCAGTATTCTCCATTACAATGCTCTCTCAAGTTAGAGCCTCAGTTTGAAATAAAAACTACAATATGTTATACATAATTCTACACAACAGGAAAATTAGCATGATAGCTTTCTTAGATGACACGAATTCTTGGTACAGTGTTTTAGGAGGCACTAACTAGTTCACGCCTTCATCATCATCATCATCATCATCATCATCATCATCATCATCATCATCATCATCATCATCATCATCACAGTTAGCATTTATATAGTGCCTACTATGTTCCAGGCATTGTTCTAAACACTTTACAAATATAATTTTATTTGATCCTCACAACAACCCTGAGATGTGTTATTATCTTCATTTTAAAGTTGAGGAAACTGAGCCAGACACAGGTAAAATGACTTGCCCAGGATCAAACAGCTAATAAGTGCCTGAGGTTGAATTTGAATTGAGGTATTCTCAACTCTGGATCCAATATCCTGTCTACTGTGCCACCTAGCTGCCAGTAATCATCACCTCTCTCCTAGTCAGTTGCTATACCCTTCTACTAGATCACCCAGATAGAAAGACAGATAAACACTTATTAAGCACTTCCTCTTCCAAACATTGTACTGAGGATATAAGCAATTAAGACAGTCCCTGCCCTCAAGTAGTTTATATTTTTTTAAATTCAATTTGATTTTATTTTCAGGTTGGCATTCATTCCTTTAAACCTTTCCTACCCTGTCCCTCCCATCTAGAAAATAAAATCTTTTACAAACATATATAGTTAAGCAAAACAAATATACCATACTACCCATATGGCCATATCTAAATATCTATATCCACACACACACATATCCACACACACACATATGTATGTGTATCTTCACTTTGAGTCCATCACCTCTTAAGAAGAGGTGTGTAGCACATTTTATCATGAGTTTGCTGAGATTGTGGATGGTTCTTGTGCTGATCAGAGATCCCAAGTCTTTCAAAGTTGTTTATCTTTACATCATTGTTACTGTATAAATTGTTGTCCTTGTTCTACTCACTTCACTCTCAATCGATTCAGAAAAGTCTTCCCAGGTTTCTCTGAAAACATCTCCTTCATCATTTTTATAGTACAGTACTATTCCATCACATTCATATACCATAACTTGTTTAGTCATTCCTCAATAAACAGGTACCCACTCAGTTTCAAGTTATTTGCCACATCAAAAAGAGTTGCTGTAAATAGTTTTGTACAAATGGGTCCTTTTCTTTCATTGATTTCTTTGGGGTATGGATCTATTAGTGATATTGCTGGATCAAAAAGGCATGCACAGTTTAGCAGTGTTTTAGGAATAGTTCCAAATTGCTTTCCAGAGTGGCTAGATAAGTTTACATGTTCACCAACAATGTGTTAATGCACCTGTTTTCCCACAGCTCCACCAGCATTTGTCATTTTCCTCGTTTGTCAACTTTTGCCAGTCTGGTAAATGAAGTAGTACATCAGAGTTGTTTTAATTTGTATTTCTCTAATTATTAGGGATTATGTTGATATTCTGTATGGTTATTAATAGCTTTTATTTCTTCTTCTGAAAAATGCCTCTTCTTATCCTTTGAACATTTGTCAATCAGCAATTGGCTCTTATTCTTATGGATTGGAATCAGTTTCCTATATACTTAGAAGTGAGATCTTTATCAGAGAAACTTGCTACAAAGATTAAGAAACTTATATTCTAACGGGGGAAGACAATACATACAAAGAAGCTAGAAAGGAGAGTATTCCAGGCAAGAAAGGTGCAAAGAGACCTGAGCCCTAGCAAGATAAGGCAAAAGCTGACCTTTCAGCTCTCCTATATCCATGCATTTGTACTGGCAATTTTCTATGTCTAAAATAGGTCTCCTCTCTACCTTCATCTCTTAAAATTGCAAGGTTCCTTTGAAGCATAGATCAGATGCTAATATCTATAGGCAGAAGGAGTGTTTTTCTATTGGGGAATGGCTAAATACGTCACAGTATGTAAATGTAATGTAATCTTTTAGACTGTGAGCTCCTTGAGTGCTGGGACTGTCTTTTGCCTCCTTTTGTATCCCTAATGCTTAGCATAGTGCCTGGCAAATAATAGTTCAGTTGATATTGATCATTGATATTAATTTGTGCTATAGGAAATTATGATAATATACTATTTCAGAGAAAACTGGGACCAGCCATATGAATCAAGGCAGAATGAAATGAGCAGAACCAGGAATGATTTATATATTCACAACATTATTTTAAAAAATGCTTTGAAAGACCTGACAAGTCTGATCAATGCAATGATTGCAGAGCACTAAAGATGAACCCTACTATACACCTTCTGCCAGAGGGTTAATGGGCTACAAATGAGGAATGACACATACATGTGGACATGGGCAGCATAGAAATTTGCTTCACTTGGTTATGCATATTTGTTTTCTTTCCTTTATGGGGGACTGGATAGGAAGGGGAGAAAAGCAAATGCTTATTAATTGGTGGGAAAACGAAATTGGACAGACTCCCTTGCCTTTGCCCAGGCTAGAAAAGGCTACAGCCTTTTTAGTTCACTTGTTCAGGGAAGGTCATTTCTCACCAGCTGTTTAGTTCCCTATTTTATGAAAATAACACAAGAAGCTTAAGAAGTGTGGAAGACCCACTTTAATTAACATTTTAGAGAATTATTTTACAAAATGGCAAGAAGGCGCTAAGTCTTAATTAAGTTAATAAAGGAATTTTCTAGAACAAAAAAAAATCACTTCCCTGATTTAGGCTATGAAGACATTGGTATCAGTACTAAAAGAGCAGGTAGCTAGGTGACACAGCAGATAGAGTGTTGGGCTTGGAGTCAGGAAGACTTATCTTCCTGAGTTCAAATCAGATACTTGGTAGCTGTGTAACCCTGGGCAAGTCACTTAACTTTCTTTGCCTCAATTTCCTCATCTTTAAATGAACTAGAGAAAGAAATAATGAAGCAATACAGTTTCTTTGCCAAGAAAATCCCAAATGTGATCATGAAGAGTTGGATGTAACTGAAAAATGATCAAACAGTCAAAAGACCATTTTGGTAAAGACATGTCAGAGGAAAGAAATGGAGATGTCGATGCTTAAGGAGGCTTTTTTAGCCCTATCCCATTAGTTTACCCTGGGTAGACATTCTATTCTAGTCGTCTCATAGAACTATGTCAGGATGAATACATCTATCACACAAGGAAATTATTACCTTAGAAAACAGAAGGAACTTTTCCCTGATAGAAAGAAATAAGAATGGAAGAATTTAAATGAGTGGGACAGAAACAATCAGTCACATGATCAGAATGACATTTAAGAATATCACTTTAGCAGCTAGGTGGAAGGTGATTATGGAAGGGAGAGACTGGATGCAAGGATTCTGATTCAGAGATAGAAGATCAGAGCCTGGACTACAGTGGTTGAGGTATGAGTAGAGAGAAGGGATAGGGAGGAGAGATGTTGAGAAGATAGAATCAACAAGCCATAGAAGAGTGATTGTATATTAGGGGTGAAGCAGTGTAAAGAGTCTAGCATGGCTCCGTGGAAAAACTGGGTAAGACTGAGAGGGATGGTACTTTCCATAGAAAGAGCAAAGTTAGGAAGATGCACACATTTAGGCCAACAAATAAATTCTAGCTGGCTGGTGACAGCTTGGTGAGCCAAAAAAGGAAAGGCAGGTTCAAGGGGGAGGTGAGAGGAAAAGAGGGGCATTTGAAGAAGGGATCAGGAGGTCAAGTACTTCACTGAGACAAAAGGCTGGTTTTATCGAAGACCAGTCCTTTCTACCAAAGTAACCAGAACAGCAGAGCACTTCATTTTAGATTTTTAAAATAATAAAAACAAAATGTTCTTTCAATTTTTAACTCTCTGACATTTATCATTTATTTTGAACACCTCTTTTAAAATCCAACATTTTCCACAAATATTTTAAGCCTCCAAGAATGTATTCCTTGTCAATGATCTTGGCAACTCCCCCTCTGAATTTCAGCAGTCTCTATTTTTATTTCATTCACTGATCCCTCTCCACTGTTATCCAACTTTCCATTTCTTATATCCAATTATGGCTATAAGCCAGCAAAATCCATATGCCATTATTTAAGGAGGCTTTTATTAGGTTACAAGCTGCCTTCTGGATAATTCCTTGAGAAGACTACTGACAAGGAATGACTACAGTCTGTTTCAGGGCCACAGAGGAAAAAATGATGCCACTTGATTGAAAACGCATTTGCTGAGGGACTAACCATCACCATACAATCCTGAGACTTCACGATCAAGTCCATGTCATTTGCCACACTATGTAGCAAAGAGAAACCTAATCAAATCAAAGCTCATCAGTTTTGACATTAAAACTGTTGATTTAATTTTCAAATCCTTCTTGATGATGCCAAGACTGCTACACCTTTACCTACTCAGGACTTGTGGTACGATTGTAAAGTTATTTTAGGGGTACAGGGAGGAGAAAGTCCCTTCACAAACCGTTTACCATTTGCTTAATTAAAGCAGGCTCAATGACAGCATTTCTGAATTTGGACATCAAGAACCAAAGGTGTAATCTGGGATCATCTATCATCTGTTGAGGATGAACAATGAAACTGGTAAAGAAAAAAAAACTGTGTTTTTGCAGCTAAAAATGACTCAGGGAAGTTCAAATTTTTGTTTTATCAAGGAAATGAAAAAGTGCGTAATGCCCTAAGAAGCAAAGGAGTCGATACACTACGAAGACCTTGGAGACATTACTTGCTATCATGCCAGCCAAACAAAGAAGAAGGCTCAGGCAGCTTCCTACACACTGCGGCTTCCACCTTAGCTGTTTTTAATGGAATACAAATTAGGTTTTAACACTTGTAATTAGATGTTTTATTCATGCTGTTGTATAGTATTTTTCTCTTCCAAATTTGGCATCCTAGTTATAACTTTAATATTCCTTTAAGGCCTGCTGCCCACATTTAGATAGCATGAGCTTGTAGCTTTCTACAGCCCCTGAGAATCAAGTAGGAAATACTTATTCATAGTCTACTATGTGAAAAGAATGGTGTGAAGGAGGTAAGGGGACAGAGACTGGGTCTGCTTATCACACCATAGCTACTGATAGGAGTCTAAACAGATGCAACCCTTGGTACCCATGGGTTAGTTATATAGAGAAAATACTTTTCAGCAGCATCAACAAAAACTTCCTCCTTCACTACTGTACCATGTACACTAGAACTACTCTCCCAACGCCTCACTCAGAACAGGACTGCTATACTCCCCCTTAGTGTTATATGGCAGAGGTGAAAAACATACAGCCCACATAAACATACAGCCCTTAGTGCAGCCAGAACCAGATTAAAATGCAATTTGGAAATATTTATGAAAATAAATAAAAATGTAAGAAAACACAGAAAATATTCATATGTGGTTTTCTAAATCAATATGCAGCCTTCAAGGAGCTTTCCCCACAGTTCAGTGACCTCGGTTTCTATTTAAGTTTGACAATGCTGCTCTATTGGATCCTGAAGGGCTAGTGTATGCTTGTGCAACTTTTAAGCCCCCATGAATGTGTTGCCCCCTGTGATTATCAGCTGATATCAATATGCCAGTCAGACATAGCTTTTAGAAATATGTTTTCACTACAGTGATAGAGTAGGCACAAAACACTTCCCCCAAACTCTCCCACTAGTACGTACAGAATCCAGAGGAAAGTAGGCTCAACCTTAGATCACACGTGGCAAAAGGGTAAATCACAGTTTGTGCTTGTTCCCTTTGTGAGTTACTCATGACATTTCCATCAGGTCCAGTCTAGTTTCTCTGCTGTCCTCTTTGTCTTTAAGCCTTCAAGTTGTCTTTCCTCTTTGCGTCTTGGCTGTCCTAGGATGATGATGAAAAATCTAAAATTCTCCAGGTCTTTAGAAGTTCACAAAATCCTCCTCAGGGCAAAGAGGAGTGGGAAAGAAGACTGAGGCCAAGGATGGGGCTCTTCTCTTCACTCTCCATTCCCCCTACAAGTGACTCTTCGGGGGCTTATTTGGAGGTTTCTCCTTTGTGGGCAGACACTAGAATCCCTGGGCTACATGCTATAGCTAATTCACATGATATCTCCTCAACAAAACAGATCACACTTCCTGTGTCTTGCTCATGCCAACTCATGTCCTCTGTCCACTCACATCCCATTCTTTGTGACCCCATGGATTATAATACGGTAGGCCTTTTTAGCCTCCACTACCTCCCCAAATCTGTCCAAGTTCATGTTCCTTGTCTTCATGACTACCTATCCATCTCATCCTCTGCCGTCCCCTTCTTTTGCCTTCAATTTTTCCCAACATCAGGGTCTTTTCCAATGAGTCCTGTCTTCTCATTACACGGCCAAAGTATTTAAGCTTCAGCTTCAGTATTTGACCTTCCTCTGAATAGCCTGAATTCTTTAGGTATTGACTAATTTGATCTCTCCTTTCTGTTCAAAGGACTCTCAAAAGCCTTTTACAGCACCACAATTCCAAAGTGTCAATTCTGTGGCTCTCAGCTTTCCTTGTACTTCAGCTCTCATGGCAATACATTGGCACTGGAAAAACCATAGCTTTGACTATATGGACCTTTACCAACAAAGGGATGTCTCTTTTTCCTGCGGGACATCACTTCAATTTATCCAATCAATTTCACGGATGTCTAGATTAATCAATTTAATTAATTGATTAATCAATCAACTTAGTCTAAAGTTTATGATTGATTCCATTGAGAATTATCCTTACCTGGTTCATCAGGGAGCAGCATTTTGTCACTTAATTTAAATGGAACAGGAGGGGGGATTCATTTTGACTCAACCTCCACCCTTAAACTCTAACACCATACAAACATGGGCAACTCATCTTGAGACCTCCACAATGCAAACAGCAAATTCCTATGGAGGCAGCGTTTTGAAGGGGGCGCTGGCTCAGTTATTATCAACCTATCTTTCTTCATACCACACCTGTCTCCCCGACTGAGCAACCTCTTTAAAAAATGCCAACCATCAAGATTTCTCTCACAATTCACCAGACAAATACCAGTTTCCCTGACACTGGAGTGGCCCAAACCTGCTTTCAAGAACTATATCCCCAAAGCTTTACCTACACTGCCAAACTGGATGGTATAGAGGATGACAGATATGGAAAGGACTTTAGAGATTATCTACTCAAAGCCCTACACTTTACAGAGAAGGAAATTGAGGTACACAGAGGTTAAGTGATTTGCCTAGTGTCACAAAGATGGTAATTGCCAGGATTCAAACCCAGATGTTTTCTCTCCAGATTCAGTGTTTTTTCTACTGTAAAAAAGAAAGGTAAGGGCAGGTAAAAACTACTGTTACCTACTACCACTCTCCAATTTAGTCCTCCTCTAGGTCCTGAGAGAGATTATGTACATAGCCTGAGATTAAACTAATTGTTGGAAATGTAACCTTTCTTATATGCTCAAATAGCAAACCTTTTACCTACTGTTTGCTTGTAGCTTGACTAGTTGAATTTCGAATGCTTTGCCTATTTTTACCTCTGGGTTTTCTAACTCTGGCTTTTGCCCAGAAGTCCCAGAAACACTGCTAACCATAGTCTCAATAAGACAGCTCCACTGGGTAGAAGTACAGATTGGCATCTGGGCAACAAAGCTTTCATAACAACCATATTTAAGCTAATGTGACAGTGACACCACAATCGAGGTGACCAAACTAGTTTGTGAATGAGTTGAGGCCAATATCAAAGTCCTCTAGGCTAGTACTCTAGCCCAGACAGAACATATCAACTTTCAGCAAATACAGGGTGTTCCAAAAGTCGTAGAGAAGTTTTAAGCCATTAAAACAAAAATCAAAAAACTGGAATTTGCTTCCCTGTTATCTAGGATTTGCAAATGAGCAGTTTCCTTCTCATTATTATCACCGTATCATCTTATTATGCAGTCATAGCACCAAGTTTCCCTGATGTGACCTTACAGGATAATTCTCCAATAGGTAAAGATTCTGTGAATTTTGTCAGGGTGGGTATCCCCTCCAATAACACATATAGCTCTGTAGCTTGAAAGACTGTCTTTGAAAGGTATTATGGCCAAAAAATGTAGGACTCTGCAGGTGCCATGGTGATAAGCCTGTCTAAAACTTAGCTAGATGTCAGCAAGGTGGCTCAGTGGATGGAGCACAGGCTAGTCAGGAAGATCTTAGTTCAAGTCTGGTCTCAGATACTTATCAGTTGTGTGAACCTTGAGCAAGTCATTTCACCTCCATATGCCTCAGTTTCCTCATCTGTTAAAATAGAGATACTATTAGCATCTACATTCCAGGACTGTTATGAAGATCAAATGAGACATTAATTGTCAATCACTTAGAACAGTGTCTGGCACAGTGTACGTACCATAAAATGTTAGCTGCTATTAGTAGGTGTGAAAGTATTCTTTTTATCCCCAGTACATCCCATAGTACCTTGCACATACTAGGTGATATAGAAATACTTGTCAATTGATTGATTTAATGTTATTCAAGGTTTCAAAATAAGCATTTCACATTTCTTTCAGCATCAGTGAAATAAGTGCTTCATGGGAAATCACAGGAAGAAACCCAGGAATTCTAAAGTAAAGCAACTTACCTAAAAGCTATTTTAATCATAGAAAAGAAGGGAACCCCTAGGGCTCTAGATTCCTAAGCCCCATTTCTAAAAAAATTCAAATTTCCATGAATACCAAGTACAAAAGGTGAAATGTTAAAGCATAAATTCTTCCTTCAAAGATTTGAGAGCACATTATTAAAACAATAGTTTATGAGGACTCAGAAAGAGAAACAGTGATCAGTATGAGTTTGTATAGGTTCATCAAGAATAAGCCATGCCAGGCCAACCTCATTGCCTTTTGTATCATTATTATATTACTAGAATCATAGATCAAGACTGTATCATAGACATAGTATGACTGCATTCTTCAATGAGAACTATCCTTTTGTATATGTTAGAGACACACTAGTTGAATAAATGTACAGTTAAATAGATTTTGCATGAGCTTAATGCCCATAATAAAAGGTACTGGTTAATAGATACCTGCTGACTTAAGCGAGATAGATAGTGCACTGCCACAGGGCTCTGTCTTTGGCCGGTCCCGTTCGACATGTTGATAATGACTTAGATAGGGGCATAGTTGGTGCGATAGAAGCAATCCCCCACCTCCAAGCAAATTAGGCTAGTTATTCCTTTAAAGGTACTTGAACTGGCCTGGAGCTTTGATTACCTCAGGGAACCACAGTTCAGGCCACAAAAAGCATTTCCTTGTTGCTTGAATACAAAACAAACCTGAGGAGTCCCAGTCTCTTTTTGAGGCTTTCTTGTTCCACCATGATGGGCAATGCAGAGGCAAGGGAATCACTCCTTGCTAAATTACCTTGTAGTCCTCTCCATACATATGCTTGCTGAATGCCTTTCCCCTGCTCTGACTAAGTATATCTGCTTTTGTTAACTGCTGAATCACCTATGAGTCTAATGTCATTCTAATACCAAACCTAAACCACAGTAATTATGCCTAGTTTAGAACTATTGGCATAGTTGGCAGGGCTGGGATGGAATAATCTCACTGAAGTAAGGAAAGGATAGTGCAGGGGAAGGTGAGTCTATTAGCTTCCATATTTCTGGTAAGGCCTCTAGTGATGGTGGTTGTTTACTGTGATAGTCCCCTCACACTGGGGCAGCTAGGTGGTGCAGTGGATAGAGCACCAGTGCAAGAGTCAGGAGGACCTGAGTTCAAATCTCACCTCAGACACTTGACACTCACTAGCTGTGTGACCTTGGGCAAGTCACTTAACCCAATTACCTCATCCTGGGTCATCTCCAGTCATCCTGATGAATATCTGGTCACTGGATTCAGATGGCTCTGGAGGAGAAGTGAGGCTGGTGATCTGCACAGCCCTTCCTCACTCAAAACAAAGTCAAGTACAAGTCATGTCATTATTTCTCTGATGGCATGGTCTTCTTTGGCAATGAAGGACGAACACACATACATACACACACATACACACACACACACATTCTCCTCACACTAGAGAAATCAGAGAATAGACTGCCTTTGACCATGAGAAAAGAGAGACTGATACAAATATGCTATGTCATTAAAAACTACACCTGGAAGAAAACTGCAACAAATTGTTGGTGGTTGAATTTGTATAATTTCTTGCATGTTGCATTTTCTTGATTTATAGAAGCATCCAAACCTCCCAGTGGGCAGGCCTCTGTGTAAGTCTGGGCCTAGGCCACAGCCCACTTCCCCCACCACACAGACTGTAATTTTGAGATAACATGAAAAACTGCTTGACAAAACTGCTTGGGACTTTTCTATATGACATTTCAAAGGCCATTAGAAATTGTACTACATGGACTTCGATGAGAGGTGCTTGAAAGGAAATTGCTTGGCTCTCCCCAGGAGCCCAAAGACCTTCAAGGAATTAAGGATATGGACAAATGGGCCAATTGTACCCCAGTTGATTTGCTAAAGATAAAGGGTACTCAATCAGTTTAAGAGGTTTAAAAAGAGAGAGAGAGCTTCTATTCTCACTCCAGAACTCTGAACCGTTAATTGTAACATTCTCTCTCTGAGACTTCCAGGAAGGAGCCCTGTGGAAATGAGACCCTAGGACTCCTCCCCCACCCTGGCAGAAATAACTGCTACTTGAACATGGCAGATAGAACACATATATTAGCCAGGATATGTCTCTAGTTCTGTGTGAGTTGCTTTCCCTTTGTATCTGTGCCCCGACATAAGGAGAAGTGACAGTGCAGGACTGTGGTAACACTCTACCTAGGCACAGATGGGCAGATTCAGACCCTGGCATGGGTGCATCAATGCTCACCCCAGCCCAGTGGTAACACTGACCCAAAATGGTGTTCTTCTATGACACAGAAAGACAGAATCAGACCTCAACAACGGCAGCATGCATAAGAGCAATTAGACCCCAATATAGCCTTGACTGAGTGGGTCCCAGGGACAATGGCAGACCAGCAGCAGAGTAGGCTTCAAGGGCATTGGCGGTAGCAAGGACAGGTCCACTGTAGTACACTGATTACTATATTTAGAATCAATTAGCATCTCCCCATTGCTGTGAATATAACACCCAGTGGTTACCCAACAATTCCTCCCTAGGAAGGAGTTAGATGATAAATGGGGTTTCATTGATGGGAGGTAGCTTGCTATTGGGCTACAAGAAAGAGGTGAAAGTGTCTGATCCTCAGAAGCTTTTAGTGCAGGCAGATGTGCTATTCCCCACTCCCCTCTCCATGGAGCTTTTAGGGATGGAGACTGTCCTGACTGGTAATACAGGAAGGACTAAGAGGCTGATAGTTCAGGGCAATTCGTCCTGCCCTGTGATGAGGATTGGTTACTATGCAGTTAGCATTATCATTTTCTCTGTATGCCCTGATGCTCCTGTTGCTCCTCCTGTTCATGTTCACTACTTTACATCAAGAGAGCCACTGGAAACTGCCAAGATTTGTCATCATGCACCACAGGCACCAGATAATTTAGATCAAGGACTTATTCTTTGTAAAAGCAAGGGTAGGGTGGAACCTTGAGATTTCTGGTCTCTCTTCTCCAAAATTCAGCCCCTCCTTTAGGAGGCTATTATATCATTTTGTTCTATTATTATCTATTTCAGTTTTTCTTTTTCTTCTTGAGAACTACCTGTATTTAGTTTCTTGATACCAGAGGTCAAAGGTGACTAGTACCAATCACAAAATCTTTTGAGTGGTGGAAGAAGGTTAACTAGAAGATCTTAAGTAGCAAAATATGGAGCCTGTTGGGAATATGTCCCAACTTCTTGCCCTAATGTAAATTAGGCTAATTTTTCCTTAGAAATGACTGAAATCATCCTCAAGACTTGCCTGGCTCAGGGACTAGAGGCTCAGCTGGTGACATCATATCCCAGTTGCTTGAGTATGAAACAAACTCAAGCACCTTCCGCCTCTCTCTGAGGCTTTGCTGGACAACCACAATGGGAAATTCTGAAGTAGTAGCTTTGTACAATCACCTCACAGTGTCCTCAAAGTATATTCTTATTCATAATTCTTCTCCTGCTATAGCAAATATAGATATATATTTTCTTTTGCTGAATAACCTATGAGTGTCTCATTTCAATCCAACACCAAACCTCAACTACCAGGAGACTGACTTGAGTCAGGCTCTGCCCAGAACAGATGGCATGTTTGTCAAATTTCCAAATGACAAATATGGGAAAGAAAGTTAACATTCTGAATGACTTATCTGAGATTGAAAAACATCTCCACAGGCTGGAATGGGTGGTCTGAGTCTCTTAAAGTGAAATATAAAAATCTACCTTTAAGGTTTAAAGAATCAACTTCATAAATATGACACAGGTGAGTCATGGAGAGATAGCAGGTCATTAAAAAAGGATTTTGGAGAGACTGAAAGCTTAGTAAGAGACAATAGGCTGACAAGGCAATGAGAAAAGGCAGAATAGCAGTGGCATGAGGGTCTGGTTCTGCATGGAGGATACTGAGGAGCTGTTGCCATGAGAGTTGAGAGGATGTGTAATGGAGGTGCCTTGGAGAGGCTGGAGTATACATGGACATTCTAGAACTGGTTCTGGCTGGTGAACTTTGAGTTGAAGTGAAGCTCTCTGATTGGCTGTAGAAGCATTCTAAAGGTCTATCAATTTTAACTACTCTTTCTTTGTTACAACACTCTTGAGGGAGTTTAGCAGCTCCTTAAAGGAGTAGAGACTATGATTTCGTGAATTTGAAAAGTTTAGAGGGCTCCTTAATATCCCATCTTTCCAGGATTTGGGTTTTCAGCCAACACAGCACTGACGTCCTGATATATGGAGAGACAGGAGCTTCCCTCAATACCCTGTCATTCCAGAATCCAGGATGCTGTGGTCAGTGCTGCATGGATGCCCTGAGAAGCAAGGAGTAACCATTGAGAGGCCCCAGCCCAGCAGTGACTGAAATGCAGGCTCATCTGGCAGTCATGCCACATCTGGGCAGGAACTTGGTAGGACCAATGCCATAGAGAAAGTGAACTAAGTTTTGAGAATACCAACCCCAATATTGAGATGGTAGAGGGCAGAGTATGACCCTGAGATTTTAGCATTGGGAAAATGTGTGTGTGTGTTTGGTCTAGTCATAAGTTTGAAGTAAGTTCTGTGTAAAAGCTACCTGATGTTAAATGGAACTGAGGGTATTAGTTACTAGCCTCTAAAAATAAGAGGGGGAAGCATAGCTGGTAAGGGCTTAAATCAATGAACAAAGAGAGACAACCAGGGCCCAGTCAGGACATACAGCACGCCTAGCTCTGAGAAGGTGGAGTTAGCTCATTCACGGTACGGAAGTTTCCAGAATGATGGAGATGATGGTCCTGGTCAGACAAGGGATAGCTCTGAGTACTACATTTTCAAAAGTAAATAAAAAAGCAAAAGCATGTCCAGAGAAGGGCGACCAGGATGGTAAGGTTAGTCTAGACCATTCCATAGGAAGACTGGCTAAAGGAACTGACAGTGATTAGACCAGAAAAGTGATAATTGCTCTCTCAGTTATTAGAAGCATTATCATGGGGAATACCTGTTCTGCTTTGTCTGAAAGGGGAGAACTTAAAGGGACCAAAGGCAGTGGCAAGGTCAAAGAGGCTGATTTCTACGTGCTATCCTTAATGGCCTCAGCTGGGAGTGGGCACCTCAATGGAGACCTTCAAAGAGAGGATGTTTGAGTGTCAGATTTCTGATCAGGCATAAGTCAGCTCTGAAGTACATTTCTACTTTGAAATTTTATAATTCAAAAGAGAGATAAGAGTCTTTAGTAATTGCTTACTAGGTGCCAGGCATTGGCACTGGTGAAACAAATACAGGCAAGAAAGATAGTTTCTGATCTCAAGGAACTTACATTCCAAAGGGGGATGACATCCCCTTAAAGGGGTGTAAGAAAGTAGTGGGAGGAAATAAAAGAGAGAGGGGACATGATAGGAGACAACTAGGAAGTGTCATCAAAGCCTGGGCTCTGGGCCCAAACAAGACCAAAATGACCATTCCCTTTTGGAGACAAGCAGCCAAAGTCATAGAGGAAGAGCCATGGTAAAAATGGGAGGGGTTGGGGAGAAAAGGGCACCAGGCAGAAGCTCACCTATTGGAGATGGGAAGTCTGAGATTCTAGTAGGGTGGAGAGGGTCAGAGAGCGTGGCTGTGGTAGGAAGACAGCTAGGAACAATATAAACTGAATTTGCAATTAAAAGCACCTATTTGCCATGGAACCCCAGAAATGTTCATTTTAAACTCTCTGTGACATCATCTATGATATCTAATAATTAAGCAGTAAGAATTTATGAAGGATGGCACTTAATAAATGTCTAGAAGCTCTCTTCCCACAGCCCATAAAATACCTGTAAAAATGACTCTAAATAAATTCTAGAGCAGCAGAACCTACAAAACAACAGAGTGAAAGAGATTTCCAGCTCAAGGCAGCCTGGAAGGCTGACAGGAAAGGTCTGTCACACTGAGTGTGGAGCAGAGCACAGCCCAGCCTTGGCCATGCCACAGCAAGGACAGGACTGGAGCAGGCTTTAAGGTGCCACTTGCAGCAGCTACAGGTTCCAGATTCCTTAACTCACAAACACCAAAGGCAGCTTCAAAGGTCAGTGAGAAAGCTCTTTCACCTGGGTGAGAAGGGAACTCAGCAGTTTAACTCCAGCTCCAGGCTGGGGTAGCTTGCATTGTTAGAGGCCTGGTCTAAAGATCCTGGGGGAATTGAGCAGCTGATCTGCTTTTCAGCCCTGAGTGATGGCCCTGGGGTGAGGAGGAACACTGGCTGGTGGAGTTGGTGGAGGCTTTGGAGAGGGAATTCTACTCTCAGAAAAGAGTGCTTGTAGTTGTTCCCAGAATAAAGCACAGGTTAGGAGACGGGTAAACTCCTCTCCCTTGATTGTACCACCTTGGAGGAACTGAGAACTTACAAGTCCACAGAGTATACCCTCCTCTTGACAAAGAACTCAAAAGTCAAGTAACTGGTTGGGAAAATGCCCAAAAAAGTGAAAAAGAAAAAGATAACAGAAGGTTACTTTCTCGGTGAGCACGTATTTTTTTCTATCCTTTCAGATGAGGAAGAAAAACGCACACCATCAGAAGAAGACCAAAATGCCAAGGTTTCTGCATCCAAAACCTCCAAAATAAATATGCAATGGCCTCAAGTCATGGAAGAGCTCAAAATGGATATTGAAAATCAAGTAAGAGAGGTGGAGGAAAAAATGGGAAGAGAAATGAGAACGATGCAAGAAAATCATGAAAAGCAAGTCAACAGCATGCTAAAGGAGACTCAAAAAAATGTTAAAGAAATTAAGACCTTTAAAAATAGACTAACTCAAATGGCAAAAGAAGCCCAAAAAGCCAATGAGGAGAAGAATGTTTGAAAAAAGCAGAATTAGCTGAATGAAAAAAGAGGTTCAAAAGCTCAATGAAGAAAATATTAGAATAGAGCAGATGGGAGCTAATGACTTTATGAGAAACCAAGAAATTACAAAACAAAACCAAAAGAACAAAAAAATAGAAGACAATGTGAAATATCTCATTGAAAAAACAACTGACCTGGAAAACAGATCCAGGAGAGACAATTTAAAAATTATGGTACCAACTGAAAGCCATGATCAAAAAAGAGCCTAGACATCATCTTTCATGAAATTATCAAGGAAAACTGCCCTGATATTCTAGAACCAGAGGGCAAAACAAATGTTGAAAGAATTCATTGATCACCTCCTGAAAGAGATACAAAAAGAGAAACTCCTAGGAATATTGTAGTCAAATTCCAGAGTTCCCTGGTCAAGGAGAAAATATTGCAAGCAGCTAGAAAGAGACAATTCAAGTATTGTGGAATTACAATCAGGATAATGTAAGATCTACCAGATTCTACATTAAGGGATCAAAGAGCTTAGAATATGACATCCCAGAAGTCAAAGGAACTGGGATTAAAACCAAGAATCACCTACCCAACAAAACTGAGTATAATACTTCAAGGTAAAAAATGGTCGTTCAATGAAAGAGAGGACTTTCAAGCATTTTTGACAAAAAAGACCAGAGCTGAATGGAAAATTTGCCTTTCAAACACAAGAATCAAGAGAAACATGAGAAGGTAAACAGGAAATAAAAATCATAAGGGACTTACTAAAGTTGAACTGTTTATATTCCTACATGGAAAGATAATATTTGTATCTCCTGAAATTTTTCTCAGTATTTGGGTAGTTGGAGGGATTGTACACACACACACACACACACACACACACACACACACACACACATACACACACATATCCATATATATGTATAGACAGGGGGCACAGAGTGAATTGAATAGGAAGGGATGATATCTAGAAAAATAAAATTAAGGGGTGAGAGAGGAATATATTGGGAGGAGAAAGGGAAATGGAATGGGGCAAATAATCTCTCATAAAAAAGGCAATAAAAAGCTTTTTCAATGGAGGGGAAAAGGGGGAGGTGAGAGGGGGAAAAGTGAAGCTTACCCCCGTCACATTTGGCTTAAGGAGGTAATAACATGCACACTCAATTTGGCATGAAAATCAATCTTACACTACAGGAAAGTAGGGGAGAAGTGGATAAATGGAGTATAGGGGGGATGATGGAAGGGAGGGCAAATGGGAGGAGGAAGCAATTAGAAGGAAAAACTCTTGGGGAGGGACAAGGTCAAAGAAAGAATAGAAGAAATAGGATGGAGAGAAATATAGTTAGTCTTTCACAACATGACTATTATGCAAGTCTTTAGCAAAACTACACATATATAGCATATATTGAATTGCTTGCCTTCTCAGTGGGGATGGGTGGGGAGGGAAGAAAGGAGAAAAGATGGAACTCAAAGTTTTAGGAACGAATGTTGAGAATTGTTTTTGCATATGACTGGGAAATAAGAAATACAGATAATGGAGTATAGAAATCTATCATGCCCTACGAGAAAAGAGAGAAGATGGGGATAAGGGAAGGGAGGGGTGTGATAGAAGGGAGGGTAGATTGGGGGAAGGGGTAATTGGAATTCATGGTGTTTTAGGGTGGGGGAGGGGAGAGATGGGGAGAAAATTTGAAACTCAACGTCTTGTGCAAATGAATGTTGAAAACTAAAAATAAATTAATAAATTGAAGAAAAAAGACTAGATGGATGTTCCTAAAGGGTGGTGATTACTGTCAATCTGGAGGAAATGACCTGGGAGAAATAGGTAGCAGTTGCACAGAGCCATATTTCAGCTGTGTTGAAGGAAGACTGGCCCAAAGTCTCATAGCAAGTCAGCAGTGAACCCAGGACCACTTAGCTAGGGTTTTCTTCCTGGCCCCTACTATATCATGCTGTCTCATTTTCTAATATATCAGTCTCAAAAACAAAGCACCCTATAGAAATGTACCTAGGTAAGTCAAATCAGATTCCTAACAGCACTTTAGCATCTCTGTGCTCAGTAGCTGAGGAGAAACTGTTTGCACTTCGAAGTCCTATATTACATAACTGCCTAGCCACAAGGGTTTCAGAGACTGAGGCACTGCCCTGTCTTTTGGGATCTGCTCCCAGAATTCCTCCTGTTCCACCTGATCCCAATTCTGCATGGTTTCTGAGACTTACTGTTACTTGAGCCTCCTCTCAGCTTGTTAAGGACTTTGGAAAGTGCTGTTTCTGCTTGGACACCGTTGCTATGTTTGGGATTTCTACCCCCAGTGGACCTTGGCTTCCTGATGCTCCAATCTCTTTTTATTGAGCATTTGAGGAAAGTATAGCCTGTGGCAATAAGTTGAATTGGAGCTAATATTTATGCACTTGGATACAGGAATGGGAGGCAAATGAATGGTTTGGGTCCTTTTATTCATGTCACTAGGATTGCCAGTTACCCTCCAAAGCATAATGATATTAGATGACAAAAATCTTGCAAGCTGGATTTGTTACAGTAGAGATATGTCCAACCAATAAGCCAAACAGCTCAGAATTCTCTCTGATATGGACACCAAGTCATTATTTGTAGGAAACCAGACTAAGTATCCTCTCTGAGGTTAATCCCAAAGGGTGAGTTTATCATTCATGAATTTACTGGGTAACCTGTGGCCTTAAGGCCACATATGGCCTTCTAGGTCCTTGGGTGCAACCTTTTGATTGAGTCCAAGTTTTATAGAACAAATATTTTTATGAAGGGGATTTGTTCTGTGAAGTTTGGATTCAGTCAAAGTACCATACTTGAGGACCAGAAGGCCACAAATGGCCTCAAGGCCACAGGTTCCCCACCCCGATCTACACTCTGCTTGAATGGATTTTATTTTATTAATTAGTCTTTCCAACCTCTCAAGGTAACAAATTTTGTGTACAGTATTTTGTATAAAGTAATATTGAATTTCTTTACTTGAGGTTCTAAGGAGCATGGTGAGAACAGAGGCAGGAAGTTGTTCTAATATGCATCAATCTAATGAATATGTCCATGATCATCCTTAACTATATTCTTCATGAGTTCATTGGGCTCCATCACTACCATCCTGTCTTGTCCTTTGTTCTTCTAGGTCCAAGGTCAATCTCTTTAATCTGTCAATTAAGTGAATGGTATAATCTGGTGCCACCCTCATATTTCATTTTGTGTGACAGGATATACCCCTTCCTGCTGGGGAGGCAGAAGCTAGTGAAAGGCTTAAGTTCCAGAACTCTGAAATGTAGTAGGACTAAAGCCGATCTGGTGCCTGCGCTAAATCTGGCACTAAAACCATGAGCCCAAAGGGCTGCTTAAGAGGAGGCAAATTGGCCCAGGTCAGAAAAAAGGGCCCATAAGTGGCCACTGCAGTTACAGCCTGAGACTCCCAGTTGAGAGAGAGAGACATACAGAGGGACAGAGAGACAGAGAGAAGAGAGAGGAAGATATCAGATAAGTCAAGTACTAAATAGAAGACTGGCCTTGGAGTCAGGAAGACCTAAATTCAAGTGCTACCTCTGGCACATACTGGCTGTGTAACTCTGGGTATGTCACTTTACTTTTCAGTGTTTTGGTAATGCTCTAAGATTATAAAAATTGCAGATGAGGTACCAGCCTCTATTAGTATAAAGAGTTTTGTCATGTACTAGTGAAGCACAGGCCCAGCTCCATCTCTCTGGCTTCCAGCCCTAGGGTATCAATTCTTTTTGCAAAAAAAGAAAATATGAATTTGATAACCACCGAGAAATAGAAATACATTTTCCATATTTAAAAATAAAAACAGCAGATGATATATGAAACTATAAATCTCTATTATGTGCAGCTTGTTTTTTAAAGTATACATTAAATTTAACCCAAGTAATACCAATATGACCCTGCTTGTCTATATTTCCTTAGGAACTTCCTTCCCACTTTGGGGTATTTTTAAGCATTTCATCAACGCTCTTCTTGTCTTCATTTTTTAATAGGATGCCAATTCTAAATGTGAATTGTACCTCGACATAGGGCAAGATTATTCCAAAGCAACATGGTGTCAAGCAAAGAGAACTGATTGGAACCACTTAGTGAACGATGTAGAAACTGACTTCATTTCTTTGAACGTGTTTTTTCAGAATAAAATGGGGGTACTGACCCTCCCTACCTCCTCGTGTTGTTGGGAGGGTGAAATAGAAAGGTGCTTTGTAATCACCAAGTATTATCTAAATGTCATCTATTAGGACTCCAACAGACTTTCCCAGTGTCTTCTCTTATCCATGGAAACTATGTAGTTTATCTGTAAAAACCACAAAGTACCATACACATTTCAAATACACTATCAAATGGTCAATTAATCAAATGTTAATTAGTATGCATAATTAATCTCCATGAAGGAATGAGAAAATCAGCCCTTCAGAATTCACTTTTATTTGGGTTTATGCAAAGGTCAGATTACCTGTTCATTCATTTATTTGCTGACTCTATATCCAGCAAATATTGACTGCATACCTACTGTGTGTGTGCGCGCATGCAGGCAACAAAACTGTAATAATTTTTGTCTTATCTTACCTTTCCCTATTTCCTTCAGCCACCAGCAAAAATAGATAAGTAAATAAATAAATGAAACCTTCAATCCGGTCAAATTCATTTCTGGTTACTTGGGTGTTAATAATATGACTTTGCAACTTCCTGTCATTATCACTTTCCATGTTTCTTGTAAGAGTCAGTGTGTTAAAGGACCTGTTATAACAGTTCTGCTCTGATAACCTCATTGTCACCTCCTTAGGTGGTGATGGGGAAATGCTTCATTTCACTTTAGAAGGGCAACAAGTATTCTATATTACGTAGGCTGCATGGTAATTAAACATGTGGGGTGAGTTCTGATCCAGTATGGGAAGCCCTGAGGGGGACCTTCTTTTTGAAACAGAATTAATTTTACCTACTTTTCCAGCAAATTAACTTAAACATGCATCTGCCATTCTGATGGCATCTACAGTGCTCACATCCCTTTACTCCTCCTCTCCCTCCAATGGTAAATCCAATCATTTGGAAATGTTGACATTTAAAGTCTGAGGCCATTCTTCATTGTTACCTTCCAAGAGGCAGTTTTATGAAGCTGGGAGCATGTTTTTAAAGCAAATGTCATAGAGAACACCAAGCAGTGTTCGGTAACCTTGTTAAAACATAGAAAAGTGTGTTGTCCCTTTTATTTGGCTCCTGATTTATATCAAGCAAAAGTAAATGATAACACAGGTTATTTCATCTCTCTCTGCCATAAATATAAGGCATATAAGTACTCAGACTTAAGATTATCCAAATACAGGTGATAGAGAGGAGCTGGAAAAGATTGGGACTCATTTCCAAATACAACCCAATGCCAACAAGGCACTGTTGAATAACAACGGATTTTCCATTGTATTATTCATTCAGCCCAAGGCAAGTAGAAAGTAAGCCGTGTATAGTCCTTGTCAAAGGTTGGCTCATTTTAAACAAACTGTGGCTAAGTGTTTGAAAACTGTAGAACATATAAGTAGTAGAATATTCATAATAATGAAATTAATCATACTCTATATAGTCTAGCCCCTTTAATCCAAAGATGTCACAGAATTTTCTAAGCATTGATGACTTCTTTCAATTCCCTGTGAAGCTGATTAAGTTTTATTTCCATTAGTATTTTTAACTAGTGCTTTACAAATTTATTGTATTTCCATCTTAAGTTACATCTTGCCTGAAAAGGCTTTTGTGTGTATAGGGTAATACTTTGTTTTTATACAATATCTTTCCTCCCAAGGAGCTAATCAAGCTTCTCAGACATCATTTAAATCATAGACTAGACATTCTTATGGAAGGAGATGAGTGCACAACAGCATTATTAATAATTCTTGATCCCCCTAGTCTTTAGTATGCTCTCCCTCTCCAAATCATTTTGTATTACTTCATATACCTTTTTGCATTTATTAATCTGTGTGCAACTCTTAACTTCCTCAGGAGAAAGTAAACTTCCTAAGGGCAGGGACCTTTTTTCTTGTTGTCTCTGCAATCCTAGCACCAAGTCCAAAGTACCTAGTAGGCACCTAAGAAATGTTTGATAAGTTGTTGAGTTGAATGGAATAGACTAACAGGGACATTAAGGTAGAATTTCAGGGAACAAAGTCAAACTTTTGACTTGATGTCAAAGCCAAGGATTTAACTTGAAGTTTCTTACTCTGGAGAAGTTGTTGTTCTAAGAACCAAGTTTCCCTCTCCACGAGCTTAGTGAAAGAACTTCTCAGTCATGTCTTCTTTTTCCATTTCATTATTCATTCAGAAAGCATTTATTAAATGCCTGTGGCAGTCCAGGCATGGTACTAAGTTCTGCAGAAGTGACAAAAACAAAATGAATACAGTCTCTGACCTCAGGGAATTTGTAGTACAGATACGACTCTCTTCAAGACAGGACCACTCACTTTTCATATGTTTTACATCAAACACTTTCAAGTAGGCCAAGCCAAGTAAGAATCGAATTGGAAAATTCTTAACAAAACACAATAAAATACAAAATAAAAATACAATAAAATAGAGCAAATGTTAATATGTGGTTTTCTAAATCAATATTCTGCCCTCAGAAATTCTAATGTACAGGTTAGGAGCTTCCATTTCCAAATGAGGCCTAAACTAGTGCTTTACATTATTCTATGGAGCATTCTCTTTATCCTAGAGTAGGCTAAAACCTCCTTCCCAGTACAAATTGGAATCTTCTCATGGGTTAGGGACAAATAAGAGGTCATAGTTTTCTCCAAGTCTTCTCCCCACAGGAAAATATAACTTCTTAAAGCTACTGCATCTGCTAAATGCACTAACAATAGCCTTATAAATTTGGAATAATTCTTCTACGTCCTTAGGCAAGCCACCAAGATTCTCTGCCTCTGTTTCCATATTTGTTAAATGAGAAGAACAAACTCTAAGCCTACTTTGAAGGTCAGTGAATATTTGCAAAACACTTTGAAGATCATAAGTCTTCACAGTCTTACTGTGAACCCTTTGGCACTACACTGTGTGCTGAAATGAAAATCTCTACTCTGTTTCTTATCCTTCATTCCTCAGAATACTTTTAGATGATTTGAATTAAAAACCAAAATTTTAAGTTGTGTCAACAACTAATCTTCCACCATCTCTTTTGAAATAAAGTCACTGAATCATTTCTGGCAAGGGAGTATTTCTCATAAAGACCTAAGCTAAAATTGAAAATAGCCCTGGTTCTTTATCTGTACTCAAAAAATGTAACATGGAACATCTTGTATTAATCTAGAGATTCTTAACTTGATGAAACAAACAAGAGTTTTTTTCATGTAACCTATACCCCAACTTTTTGACCACCGAGGCCAAATGACGGCATTTCCTCTAAACAGCTCTGTTATGAAAATGTCATTGATGTGAAACACCAAAGAAGGTCGGTTGGCTTTATTTCTTCAATTGGCAACTCTCTATTTGGTTTATCTGATGAAAGAATTTAGAAGGGACCTCAGAGGAAATCTCATTCATCACATATCTGAAGAAAAATTCCCTCTTCAACATCCCTGAAAAATGATTTTCAAACCTTCACTTGAAGACTTTTGTAGTACCTCCTTGTTGCCTGAGGCAGTCCATTCAATGTATGGGTGTCTCTAATTGTTAAGATGTTCCTTCTGACATTTTCTCTGAATGTGAGTGACTTTCGGTAACTTCTATCTGCTGATTTCACTTCTGTCCTTGGAAGGTCAAATAGAATAGGTCTAGTGTGTCTTTCACATGAACATCCCAGCCATTCAAACACTTTCTAATTGACAAGTAAGCAAGGTGGCCTCTTCTTATGAGGAAAGGCAGCAAGGATGCAGTAAATAAATACAGCCTGCCTCAAAGGCCCCCAGGGAGCTGAAGAGTCACAAACAATAAGATATTTATACAGGACTGAGCCACAATAGTTACTAAGAAAAACAACATAGGACAGAAGCCTGAGGACTAAGAATCTACTTTCCAGCAAGTAAGAAGAGCAAGGAAAATGGTGTGGTAGTCTACATGGAATGTTAGATATCAAAATCCAGGTAGGTCTCTCTCCTAGAAGTGAAGGTAAAAGGGCTAGAGGAAAACATGATACTGACAATCAAATAAGCTACAGTCTAACTGGATAAAGAAGAGGGATCTCATGAGTTATTTAGGAAATGTGAAAAAAGATGAACATAAGTCTCTAGAAATTGGCAGAAAGGATTTCAAAATTCACAGATAAACAAAAGGTAGAATTCTGTGTAATAACATTCTCTAAGTAAAAAGGTCCAAACCTAACACCAAGCTCTCAGGAATGAAGGTCAAAAGAGAACAAAACATTACTACAATGAGGAGAAAACAGGAGAGTCTGCTAGCAAATGAGACTGATGTGAATGTACTCTGAAGTCAACAAGCAACTTACATTTGAAAAACATGAAAAGTACGTGGAGGATGAAGCTGAAAGTGTGATAGAGTCCCACTAGGACTGGGTCAGGCCTGCTAAAAGTCAGACGGAGTTGTGGCTGCAGAGTGCTAAGGACAAGCAAAAAAGTAGTTTTGTTTGTTTTCAGCAAAGAAACCCCTACTGACCCCCAATGATCAGGTCTATGGGACAGGGATGATAAATGATGATAGTATGAGGCTTGACTTGCTTGACTTCTCTGCCCAGGAGAATGGTCTTTGGACTGGAAAAAATGGAACAAAAATAACTAACAGAAAAGTTGATACCTAAGTAAGGAGAAAGTATGCTGCCCTGTAAGGGGTTAAAATTACCTGATCCAGATGATCTACATCATAAGGTGCCAGAAAAACTGAAGGATGTGGCTACTGAGATACTGTCAAGAAACTCTTAACGTTCATTAAGAATGGGAAAGGTGCTGTAGGAGTGGAGAAGGGCAAGTGTCTCAACTTGCAAAAAAGAGAAGAGAGTGGAGTCTGAAAATTGTAGTCTGTTAAACCTGACTTTGATTCCTGGTAAAAATTATTAAATATAGAAAAAGAAGCATTGATCAGAGAGACAGCATGGTTTCATCAAGAACAAGTGATACTAGACTAAGCTCATGTCTTTTTTTTTTTTGCAAGGTTACTAGAAAAAAAGGTGTGGATTACATATAGTTAATCCAGAATCAAGTACAACTATTTCACAGAAACTCCCATACAAACTTCATGAATATGACAAGAGTGCAGTTAAGTGGTTTCAGAAGTGACTGAAGGATGAAATCCAAAGTCTAGTCAATGAGGGTTGAATCACCCTCAGCTGGCTAAAAGGTCTCTTTTTTGGAGTGACTCAGAGCTCAGACTTTACTTAGCTTTGTGATGTTTAACATTTTTTCAGTGACTTGGATAATGGTGTAACTGGTTGGCTTAACAAATTTATAAATGACACAAAGGTGGGCTGTTTACCTAACATGTTGGATGACATAGTGTATCAGCAAGGCCCCTGACATACAGAGGAGGACCTGTTATCACAAGTTCTTTGATATGATCTTCTAAAAGGAAAGCAACTTTTGAGGGGTCGACAATCACTTTATTCAAGCACATGTATCATTCACTTAGTTCAGGGGAAAAAGTCAGCACCCTGAACTTCAGAGAAAATACAAACAGAGAAATAAAGACCAACAGACAGGGCTCCCAGCTGCCTGACCATAAACAATACATACATCACAGATCAACAGATAGATCCAACTGTCTGACCATTACCTACATACATAGTTACCAGAGAGAGAAGCACCAACATCTGGGTTTTCAAAGCCAGGAGGCTTCTTAGCAGCTGCCCAGAGTTTCATCTGGTCAAACAAACATTTCCAATGAGTGAGACCCAAAACAATACCTCACCTCAGAAGATATATACACTTTTCAGAGCCAGAGGGCATCACAGCCCTTGACAACCAGTACCTCATTAAGAAAAGGTGTGGGCCTTCCTACAAATCTCCCCTAATCAACTGCCCTTAATGGGAAGGTCCATTAACAGATGGGGAAGATCTTTAATCTCATTAGCATTACACATAGTATCCAAACAAATCTCAGTGGGTTTCAATGTTAGACCAAATCTCACAAAATGAAATTGAATAGCCTTAAATGTCAAATCCCACACTTCAATTCAAAACTCAACCTCACAAGTACAAGACAGGGGAGATATGGTTAAAGTGTAGTTTGTCTAAAAAAGATCTACAGCTTTTGTTGGTATACAAGTTCAATAAAAAACAACAGTGTGACCAGGAAGCCAAAAAAAAAGTCAGCTAGGCTTAGGCTACGTTAATAGAAGCAGGTACCCAGGACAAGCTTTGCAAAAAGCCTGTGGCACTCTGCACATGTGCAGAACTATGAGAAGACAAAGAACATCCAGAGAAGGGCAACAGAAATGGTAAAAGACCTTTGTGTCAGGTCACAGCAGGATCAATCAGGTGAAGTAATTCTAGAGTTTTAGTCTAGTGAGAAGATGTCTTAATGTTCTTCAACAGTATTAATTGATAACACTGCAGTAATAGAAGAATTGTCTTTTTTCTGCTTGGCCCCTTAGGACACAAATAGGAGCAGTTAGTCCCACAGGGGCAGATTTCAGTTTGAGGTAAGGAAAAATTCTAACAATTAGAGCTACCCTAACCCTAAAATGCACTTCCTCTGGAAGTAATGAACTGTCCCTCACTTTAAGTTTCAAGTAAAGATTATATGACTGCTTAAGAATATTATAAAAGGAACTCTGGTTCAGATATAGGTCAGATAGTGGTCACTGATAACCCTTTGAAATCTGAGATACTGGGATACTCTGATGCTTGAAGACAGCTTTTACATACTCCCACAAATCTTTTCTCCAGGAATTCTTGGTTTCTTCAAGTGACCCTTATATGGAACAGCCTCTAGTCCTCTTGCCACCCTGTCTATTCTTCTTGGAATACACTCCATCTTGGCAAGGTCTTTAAAATGTTGCTCTTGGTACTAAATACAATACTCTACATGTGATATGACCAGAACAGAGCATTCTGGGTCCATTGGTTCAAATGTGCTGGGATTTAGGTTATCGTGACTTTTAGGACAATCCTCAAAACTTTTTCATGTGATTTGTTGTCTAGCCACAGTTTTCCCATTTAAAAAAGAAATATCAAGAAGGCAGAAAAGGGGCCAGGTAAAAGAAGATGAATGAAAAAAAACATGACCTCATCTTTTAAAAACTACATCAGGGGCTAAACAGGAACTGAAGCAGATGAGGATACCAAAATGGGACTGGAGTGTTGTTTCTGTTTTTGTGAACAGGGGATGTTGTGTTGCTTTTGTTCGCTTTTTGTTTGCTCTTTGTTTGTTGCTTTTGTTTTTCTCTGTACTAGGAGAAGTAGGAGGAAGCAAGAAGGGATAGGATCTTTGGTTGGGCTAGGTGGAGTGATGATTCCAGACCACAGAGGGAAGAAAGACATGTTTCATTCTTCTCTACCTCTTTTCTCTTTGCACTAGACTTTTGCACTAGAAATCATCAAACAAAAACTGAAGTTGATATCTAAGATAAATGAGGAAAAGAGCCACTATCTGTCCTTGATAAATTCAATTCTCCTGGTCCAGATGAATTATAATCCTGGGTAATAAAAGAATTTGCAAAAGGGACTGCTGAGCACTGTCAGTAACATTGGAACCATCATGGGAAAAGTAGCACAAGATTAGACAAGGGAAAATGTCCCAATTTCTTTTTAAAAAAGGAAAGCAAAGAGAACAAAGTTAGGTTAGTGACCAATTCCTTGAGAAATTGTAAAAGTTATCATTTAAGAGATGTTTGGCAAACATCTAGAAAGGAAGTAGTCAGAAAAATGACTAAATTATTTTTACCCACTAAGGACACTGAAAATGTTCTTCTGACCCAGAACCATGGTCTCTTGATACATTTCCCTAAATTCATATAATTGGTTTCCTTAGATTTGCAGGTTTTATAATGTGCTGTCCTCACATAAGCAAATATCATGCCCATGCTCAGTAGGCTATGTATTTCCAGTTTCTTCCTCTGTGATGTAAAAGGTTGGGCTGGATAGCAATTATTACTGGTTTTTACATGACACTTTAAAGTTTACATAGCTTATCACGTCTGATTCCCAAAACAATGATGTTGTAAGACGATTGGCGAAAACTAGAAAGAGAAGCAGGTATTTGCAGCATTGTCATGAACAAGTCACACCAGACTAACTTATTTCCTTTTTTCTTTTTTTTGTGTAGAATTACTGTACCAGAAGATAAGGAGAATACTGTAGATATAATTTGTCTAGAAAATCTAGAATGCTCTTGATAAAGCCTCAAGAGCTTACTATGTGTGACCTTGGGCAAGTCACTTAATCTCTCAGTAAAATCTGTAAAAACAAGAGAGATAGACATGACCTCTAAGATTCTTTGCAGTTCTAAATCTATGTTCCTATGATCTTAAATGAGGTGAAAATTCTGGATAGAATTTACCTAGTTTTAGCAAAACTAAATCCCCCTGTTATACATGGGGAAATGGAGGGCCAGAAGAGGGAAGTGACCTGCCCAAGCCCGCACAGCTACTAAGCAGGTAAAGCCTGAACTCCAGTCTAGGTCTTCTGACTTCTAGGCCACTGTTCTTTCCATCTCATCCCAGTTGCCCAGATGGTCTCTGCCATCTCTTCCAGCTCTAATGTTCTGTGATTCTATATGACGTGCCACCTCACAATGAGCCTCCCTGATTCCAGGCCTGGTTCTCTACTCACCATAGCAGTACCTCACTGTTCAAGGCCAAGTCTCTTCCTTATTTTTGCCTATACGCCTCCCTAATACCTGGTACCTGGTTGGTTAGTTTCTTGTTTTTAAACTAAACCTGAGACTTCATTGAGGTATGGACCCCCTAGAAAGGAATTTCCTCTACTTATGCATAATGAGACCCTTCTCTGGCAGTTTCTGGTTTTAGCAATGTGCCTGAGGCCATGACTTGCTCCTTCACAATGCCAGAATAAGTCAAAGGCATGACTCCAACCCAGCTCTTCCTGGTTCTGAGGCCAGTTCTCAGTCTCCTAAAGGATATCACCTCTTACTTATTAGGTGCTTAATAAACTTTGATGAATTGGAATGAATTGTGCATATATGTGCATATGTAAAGTTTTACATTTTATTTAATGACAACTCTAAACTTGGTTTGTATGTGCTAAATATTTATAGTTTATGGCTTCTAAAGCACAAGTATCTGCTCATATTACCAATTCTAATAAGGAGCCAATGACTTGAAAAAAACATGAAGACTTAGCAGCGAAGGTTCCCCATTTAAGCAAATACGTAAAAAGCTGGGCTTGCTAAGAAAGTATAATAGGGGTACATTCGTACAACCAACATTTATTACATGCCTACTGTGTGAACACCATGGGTACTGTGCTAGACAGTGGGGAAGATATAAAGTATAGCTAAGATACAGTAAGATAAGCCCCTATAGATCTTACAGTTTAGTAGGGAAATAAGACAGCCAGAATCACCAAATTGGAGAAGTGGAAGAGATCTCAGTGGCCACGTAGCCCCACCCAACCATGAAATGAATTCCCACTAGAGCATAACCAAAGAGGGGTCAGCCAACCTCTACTTGGAGATCTCCAAGGAGGGGAGAACTCACCAACTCCATTATGGGAAAGCTCCCACCAGATGGCAACTTCCACCCTATATTCTAGTTTTGTCCTCTGGAACAAAAGAGAACAAACAACCCCTTGGCCATACAGATGGAAACCCTTCAAATATTGGAAAGCAGAGGTTGTATCTCTTTTCCTCCCCACTAATTTACATGCCCATTTCCTTTAGGCAGATCTTTATGTTGATAGGGTTCAGACCCTGGGAACCTCCTTGAACTCCCCTTGAATATTCCTACTTAATTTGGCCTTTCATACTCAAATCTGTTACCCTTAACCTAGCCTGGCCCTCCATTGTCTGTTACCTATGGATTGCCAGATGCTTCCCACCCAAGCCCTGCATTGTCTGATACCTCCCAATTGCCTCCAGCTGTTTCTCATCTTTAATTACATCACTAGTGCCCCAATCTCATCAAGACCACCTTTAGAACTTTCCCTGGACATCCTGTATATAAGTTCCATCTCACCTCTATGAAGGCACTCAGATTCAATCCAGCTCAGACTCTGCCTAGCTCAGATTCTATCTGGCCCACTTGTCAACACAAGTGTCACAAAGTGGTGAGGCTCCTTAAGAGTCAACCCAATATGGCAAACCCTTAATAAACTTTGTTGTACTTTGGCTGGAAGAAGTCTTGAGTCGAATTCATTCGGCAGGACCTGGTGTGTTGGTATTTTGGAGTCCCAAGCACCCCAAACCTCTTGGGGTTCCCAGACCTCAATGATGTGACATGGGCTCATAGCCTTCCCAATTCTGGACGCCCTCCTCCAGACAGACTCTAGTTTCTCAATGCCCTTTTGAAACTGTGGTTTAAGAACTGACTGAAGTCCTCCAGATAAGAACTGATGTGGGCAGTGTACAGTGGGGAAGAATTATTATCTTCCCATTTCCAGGAGTTCCACTTTCATGAGTGCAGCCCAAGATCACAGTTGGTTGTTGTTTGGATGGTTGAGTTTTTACTTGCTACATGAACCCACTGACTCATTGAGCTTGCAGTCCACTAAAGCCTCCAGATATGTTTTTTAGAACAAATGCTATCTAAACATGCCTACCTCATCTTGGACATATAAAACTGATTTTTCTGAACCCAAGTGTAAGACTGCATTTCTTTCCTATTGAATTTCATTTAATTAGATTCAACTCGATGTTCCAGCTCAGGGGCCAGCAAACAATAGGTGGAGGGCCAAATCCAGCCCGCTGCCTACTTTGAACAGCCAAGAGCTAAAAATGGTTTTTACAGTTTTCAATACAATAAAATTTTATTTTGACAAGGTAAGAACCATTCTTAGCTTGTAGGCCCTTTAGATCTTTACTCTGGAATGCACTGTGTTAGCTGTTCCTCTCAGCTTTGTGTCATCTGCAAATCTGATGAATGAGATATGTTTATCCAATGAGATATGTCTTTATCCAAATCATTGATTAAAAAAAAAATTAGCTAACAGCACCTGGCACAAATCCCCTGGGCAGTCTACTGGAGATAAGTGCAATGCATACTTTTACATAACAAATTTATTTGAGAAGTATAAAGCAAGTGCTTTGTGACATATGGGAGGGGGGAAGAAGTCAGTAGGTAAATGGGGGGGGAGCTTCCTGGAAGTGCCATTTGCATTGCACTTTAAAGGAAGAATGAGAATCTACCAACAAGCACGAACCATGTCTACTATGTGTCAAGTGCTTGGAAGACAAGGACAAAATCAATCAACAGGTAAAAGGACATCACTGCTACATCCCACATGAAGCCCTTCCATTGGGCCTCCCTGCCTGCTCACCAAATTACTATTTTTTTTGTAAGGGAGGAGGGGGTAGATCTGTTCTGCTACTTATAGGAATTGAATGAGTATTCTTAAGTGACAGACAATGAATTTTTAAAAATTGATAACTGTATTTAAATACTTGGCTTCCTTTGTAATCATTTTATACGTTTAAAAACATTAGAATAAAGAAAGTGTTCAAGTTTTTGCTGAAATTTCAAAGGTTAGCAACCCTTGTTATACTGAGATGCCTGAGGCTCCAAGAGTAAAATGATTTTCTTAGAGTCACACTGGCAGCCCTAGGGGCAGGACTTGAACCCAGCTCTTCCTGATCTCTCCACATTTCTCTGATTTTGGATTTCTCTTTCAGCGACTTTGCTGCTGATCTGTTGCTTCACTCAGAACAATGCAAGCTCCTTGAAGCCAGGGACTATTTTATCTGTTTCTTTGTCTCTTCAGTGCCTAGCCATTTTTTGCAAATACATACGGCCCTTAATAAATGCTTGTCAAATGGAATTTAATTGAATTGAGGGCATTGCAGGCATAGGGTAGATCTTACTCTACTTTGAAATACCCTTTCACAAAAGTGTGTTCTGTGGACCTTAATGTTCTCTTGGTAAATATTCCATTTACATACCACTTTGAAGGTCATTATATATTACAGAAAGGGAACCCCATCTATTACTACCTTGGGTCTGAGGCTGGAAGTACAGAGGAAACTCAGGTCCCCATACTTCCATTTCACGTGTCTGATACTACTCCTCTGAGAGTAAATTATTGGGATCAGTCTACAATAAAGCCATCCCATTTCTGCAGCTCCTTCTCTTCCTCTTTCCCTTTCTCCATAAGGTTGGAGTCTGAAAGCTCCCTAATGAAAGCTCTCAGCACTGACAAGGTGAGAATAATAGTCCATTAATTCATGCCTGCTGTCTCGTTCAAGACACAGTCAAAGGGCAAGGGCTGTCCACACCACTGGGTGAGAATCAATTCACAGCAGTCCCAGGAGGGAAGAAACTTGTAATTATACATTTCATTCTAAAGTGTTGTTTCAAATAACTATTTCTGTTATTAATTAAGACAGCAGGTATATAAATCAGGGGCAGTGACCAAGGAAAGAAACTACTACGTACTCAGAATTCTGATTAAGCTATCGGGTCAGAAGTTCATTTCTCCTGCCTGCTTATAATGATCAAAATCATGGGAAAGACTTTGGCAGTGGATGTCCTCCTTTTCAGTCTCTGGTACAATCAAAGGAGGAAAAATTCTTTTCCTTATATGTGAAACTGATACTTAACTATGCAGTCAGCTAAAGGCTTCTACAGGTACTCTGGTAGCAGAAGAAGATAGCTTGCATGACCAACCTCCTTCAAAAGACAGAAACTCACAGAGACAGGGACTGAGAGTGACCCTCCAAATCCAGAGTTCCTTAACCCTCCCCAACAGTCTTTCCAATGAACCTCACCCAACTTTTTGGTTGTTATTCAGTCGTTTTTTTCAGTAGTGTCTGATTCTTTGCGACCTCATTTGAGGTATTTTTTGGCAAAGATACTGCAGTGGTTTGCCATTTCCTTCTCTAGCTTATTTAAAGATGAAGAGACTAAGGTAAATTGGGTGAAGTGACCTACCTAGGGTCACACAGCTAGTAAGGCTGGAGGTCACATTTGAACTCTGGTCTTCCTGACCCCAGGCACTGTATTCACTGTGCCACCTCCCTGCCTCCACCCAACTCTAGACAGCTCATAATAAGCTCATAAGAAGACTGCCTCTTGGGCTCCTTAATTTCCCAGAGGGCTTGGCTTATATACAGAAGACATATTCTGATCAGTTCAATTGAAAAAACATTTATTAAGCATCTACTAAGAGTCAGTCATTGCACTACACACTGAACATACAAATAAGAAAAAGAGAGACAGCTTCTGCCCTCAAAGAGCTCACAATCTAATGAAGCTAAAAACTTAGATGGGAGGACACCAGGGAGCACACAGTGTGGAGGCATCTTTTTTCATGGAGTTGAAATTAAATAGAGCTACAGATGGACATTAGAGTGAGCTGAAAGATCAAATTCTGCCCTATGGAAGGAGAAGTTTTCATTTGAGTTTACTGCTCCATCCTCTAATCCTTGAATCACAGGAGAGAGGAGGCTGAGTGAATTTCCAAGGCAGAGTTAGCAGCAAAAAGGTCTGATCCACTCACATATCAGTGCTTTCCCCCTCTTGAAATAATTTCATATATACTTTGTAGTTACTTATGTGTGTGATCCTCCCATCTAGGAGATTTTAAGCCCTATAAAGATTTTTGCTTTCGAGGGCCTTACACAGAGCCCTGCTCATAGTAGGTACTTCATAAACGGTGATGCAAAATGAATTTTGAACATTTTACAATGTTGCTCTATGAAAAGGGGGAGTATAGGTAGAGAAAAATGGAATAGAATAGAAAAAGGAAGAAAAAGGGGACAGGGCCAAGATGACCAAAGAAGCCAGAATCTTTCCTGAGCTCTCCCAACATATCCCATCTACAATTTAAAAGAAAACATGCCAAATAGAATCCTGAGAGGAAAAGCTAACAAAAAGTCATAGTAAGTCATTTATTCCAGCCCAGGGCAGCTTAGGAAAACAGAACAACTGGGGATAATAGGGTAGGGGCTGGCCAGGAGCATGGTAAGATGAAAGTAGCACCAGTAGTGGTGACAACACTGAGCTACAGTAAGGCTCAAGGAGGGTAAGGATACAAAACTCCTGATCAGAAAGAGAACCTAGATGTCCAGGACTTTCTGCACTAATTTAAATCTCCTGGGCTCCCTACACTAACTTTCCCTCCCTGGGCTTCACTTGGAATCTTACCTCAAGATCTATGTCTTTATTGGTCCTCAGACGTCTCTGGCCCGTTCCGGTGAGGGAGGGGAATAACTAGACAGAACACCTGAGCTG
The DNA here is from genome assembly GCF_028372415.1 of Notamacropus eugenii. Taxonomy (NCBI): domain Eukaryota; kingdom Metazoa; phylum Chordata; class Mammalia; order Diprotodontia; family Macropodidae; genus Notamacropus; species Notamacropus eugenii. Next base: position 68,047,400 of record NC_092879.1, on the reverse strand, counting down.
GCAGCAGTTCACTCTTTAATTGTCCATTCACTCCCCCTGGGATCCCCCCAATGCCCCAGTATATCTTTAGGCACCCGAGCTCCTCCCATGTTCCTCCCCGTAGGCGGAGCCTATCCTGTTACTGAGGCATTCCCAGTACCTCGTAGCTTACTAGACCAGCTAGCATGCCACGTACACAGGTTAGCACCTCCAGGTGTCTCAACTTTCCATACAGGAGGCCACAGTCCAGAGCTGGGCCCCAACATCTAGAGAACTTCTCACTGGGTAAAGGATTGGGTACCGTTTCTCAGTTCCATCACCCATTATCCAGTTCCAGGCTGCAATCCCGGAGTAAAGAGGAGCACTCATGTTCAAGAAGAAGCAGGGGCCCTATCTATGGAAGGACCAGGGCAGTGACTAGATCTCTCCCTGCATTATGCAACATTGGAAACATCAGAAACTTATAGGCCCCCAGATCAAATGATAAAAGGAGCAGAAGGACATAAAAGACAGAAGCTCAGAGCAGACATTGGTCCCAGAGTGACCAGAACCTAATACTAGCATAAAGTCCAAAGTCAAGAAATAGGCTAGAAAAATGAGCAAAACAACAACAACAACAAAAAGAACCTAAGAATAAAAAGCTACTATGGTGACAGAGAAGTACAAGACACAAACTGAGAGGATAATCACTTGAAAACATCTACAAATGAAGCCTCAAAGAATGCAAGTTGATAATAAGCTCAACAAGAATTGCTAGAAGAGCTAAACAAAGAACTAAAGAAAGAACAAAAGATTTTAAAAATTAAATAAGAGAGAAGAGAAAAAATTGGAAAAAGAAATGAGGGTGATGCAAGAAAATTATGAAAAGGGAATCAGTAGCTTGGTAAAAGAGGCACAAAAAATAACAAAATAAATAATTCCTTCAAAATTAGAATTGGTCAAATGATTAAAGAGGTACAAAATCTCATTCAAGAAAATAACTCTTTAAAAATAAATTGATCAAGGGGAAGCTAATGACTCCATGAGAGATCAAGAAACAATAAAGCAAAGTCAAAAGGATGAAAAAAAATAAGAAAATATGAGATATCTCTTCAAAAAAAGTGACCTAGAAAATAGAATGGAGATAATTTATGAATTACTGGACTACCTGAAATTTATGATCAAAAAGGGGCCTGGCCATAATATTTCAAGAAATTATCAAGGAAAACTGTACAGATATCTTAGAACCAGAGAGCAAAGTAGAAATTGAGAGATTCCACTGATCACCTCATCAAAGAAATCCCAAAATGAAAACTCCTAGGAATATTACAGAAATCCAGAGCTCCCAAGTCAAGAAGAAAATGCTGCAGGTAGTCAGAAAAAAGAATCTAAACACTGTAGAGCCATAGTCAAGATCACAAAGGTTTAGTAGCTATCACTATAAAGGAATGGAGAGTTGGAATATGATATTCCAGAAGTCAAAGGAGCTAGAATTACAAACAAGAATAACCTACCTAGAAAAGTTGAATATAATCCTACAGGGGGAAAATACATATTTAATGAAACAGAGGACTTTCAAGTATTTCTGAAGAAAAGATCAGAGCTAAGTAGAAAATCTCACGTTCAAATACAAGACTCAAGAGAAGCATAAAAAAGTAAATGTGAAAGAGAAGTCATCATGATTTAACAAGTTTAAACTGTTTACATTTCCATATGGGAAGATAATACATGTAACTCCTAAGAACATTATCATATTAGGGCAATTAGAAGAAGTCTATATAGATGGAATGAGTATGAATCTATTTTCCTGGGATGATCTCAAAGCAAGAATGGGAAGGTGAAAAAGAAAGATGCACTGGAAGAAGGGGAAAGGGAGATGAAGCATAAGGGAAATTATCTTACATAAAAGAGCTGTGCAAGAAAGATTTTTTTACAATACAGGGGAAAAGGGGGGAAGGGAATGGAATGGTCACTGCTTAAACCCATTTTCATCTGAACTAGTTAAAGGAAGGAAGAGTATTACTCACATAACTGGGTATAGAAATTCATATTGCCTTACCGGGAAGTAGGAGGGGAAGAAGAGAAAAGAACTGGGGGCACAATAAAAGGGAGGGTACATTAACAGAGGCTGTAATCAGAAGTACAGCAGACTTCTGAAGAGAGGACAGGGTAAAAAAAATAGATAAATAGAAGGGAATACTATGAAAGGAAATATAAAGTCAAAAATCATAGTTATGATTGTAAATGGGATGAACTCACCCATAAAATCAAAGCAGATATATCATAATTGATTAGAAACAAGAATCCAATAGTCTAATGTTTACAAGAGAAATACTTGAAGCAGAAAGACACACAGAATTAAAATTAGGGGATGGGAGGAAAATCTATTATGCTTCAGGTGAAGCTAAAAAAAAATTGGAAAGGCTAAAAATTATGCTCTCAGGCAAAACAAAAGGAAGAATAGACCTAATTAAAAGAAATGTTCAGGAAATTACATTTTATTAAATGTAGACATTTAGTATACATAGATAGAGAATTAATATCAATATTGAACATATATACTCCAAAGAATACAGCACTCAAATTCTTTTTTTCCTTGTATCTTTTTTTAAATTTATTTTGTTTTCAACATTCATTTCCACAAAATTTTGAGTTCCAAATTTTCTCCCCATCTCTCCCCTCGTCCCACCTCAAAACATTTTGCATTCTGAATGCCCCATCCACCAATGTGCCCTCCCTTCTAACATTCCTCCTTTCCCTTATCCCCATCTTCTCTCTTGTCCTGTAGGGCAAGATAAATTTCTATACTCCATTACCTGTATTTCTTATTTCCCAGTTGTATGCAAGAACAATTCTCAACATTTGTCCATAAAACTTTGAGTTCCAACTTCTCTTCCTTGCTCCCTCCCCACCCATCCCCACTGAGAAGGCAAGCAATGCAATATAGGCTATATATGTGTACTTTTGCAAATGACTTCCATAATAGTCATGTTGTATAAAACTAACTATATTTCCCTCCATCTTATCCTGCCCCCCTTTTCCTCTATTCTCTCTTTTGACCTTGTCCCTCCCCAAGAGCATTTACTTCTAATTGCCTCCTCCTCCCATTTGCCCTCCCTTCCATCATCCCCCCCCCACCCTGCTTATCCCCTTCTTCCCACTTTCTTATAGGGTAAGATAGATTTTCATACCAAATTGAGTGTGCATGTTATTCTTTCCTTGAGACAAATGTGAAGAGAGTAAGCTTCACTTTTTCCCTCTCATCTACCCCCTTTTCCCCTTCATTGGAAAAATTTCTTCTTGACTCTTCTATGAGAGATAATTTGCCACATTCCATTTCTCCCTTTCTCCTCCCAATATACTCCTCTCTCACCCCTTAATTTTAATTTTTTAGATATGATCCTTTCCTATTCAACTCACCCTGTGTTCTCTGTCTCTCTTTCTCTCTGGCTCTGTCTCTGTCTTTGTCTCTCTGTCTCTGTTTCTCTCTCTATAAATATGTATATATACACATACGTGTGTGTGTGTGTGTGTGTGTAATCCCACCACCTACCCAGATACTGAGAAAAGCTTCACGAATTATAAATATTATCTTTCCATGTAGGAATATAAACAGTTCAACTTTAGTAAGTCCCTTGTGATTTCTCTTTCCTGTTTACCTTTTCATGCTTCTCTTCATTCTTGTGTTTGAAATTCAAATGTTCTTTTCAGCTCTGGTCTTTTCATCATGAATGCTTGAAAGTCTTCTATTTCATTGAATGACCATTTTCCCCCCTGAAGTATTATACTCAGTTTTGCTGTGCAGGTGGTTATTCATTTTAATCCTAGTTCCTTTGACTTTTGGAACATCATATTCCAATCCTTTTGATCCCTTAACGTAGAAGCTACCAGATTCTGTGTTATCCTGATTGTATTTTCACAATACTCAAATTGTTTCTTTCTAGCTGCTTGCAATATTTTCTCCGTGACCTGGGAACTTTGAAATTTGGCCACAATATTCCTAGGAGTTTCTCTTTTAGGGTCTCTTTCAGGAGGTGATCAGTGGATTCTTTCAATATTTATTTTCCCCTCTGGTTCTAGAATATCAGGGCAGTTTTCCTTGATATTTTCATGAACGACAATGTCTAGGCTCTTTTTTTGATCATGGTTTTCAGGTAGTACCATAATTTTCAAATTGTCTCTCCTGGATCTATTTTCCAGGTCAGTTGTTTTTCCAATGAGATGTTTCACATTATCTTCCATTTTTTCAATTTGTTTGTTTTGTTTTCTAACTTCTTGGTTTATCTTATAGTCATTAGCTTCCCTGAACTCCACTCTCTCTTTTAAAGAACTATTTTGTTCAGTGAGCTTTTGAACCTTCTTTTCCATTTATCTAATTCTGCTTTTTAAAGGCTCCTTCTCCTCATTGGTTTTTTGGACCTTTTTTTCCAATTGAGTTAGCCTATTTTTAAAGGTGTTATTCCCCTCAGCATTTTTTGGTTGTCCTTTACCAATCTGCTGACATGCTTTTCAAGCTCTTCTATGGCCTGAGTTCATTTCATATTCATTTTGGAGGTACTAGAGGCAGAAGCCTTAACTTCCTCTGGCAGTATGCCTTGTTCTTCCTCATCTGATAGGATGAAAGGAGACACCTCTTCACCAAGAAAGTAACCTTTTATGGTCTTATTTTTTCCCTTTTGGGGCATTTTCCCAGCCAGTTACTTGACTTATGAATCCTTTGTCAAGAGGAGGGTCCTAGTGCTCAAGGCTGACATTCTGATCAGCTGCTCAATTCCCCTAGGGGCTTTCAGTGGGGGCAGGGCCAACACTGAGGCCTGAGGTTCAGATCAGCTGCTCAGTTCCTCCAGAGTCTTTAAGCTGAGCTGCCTGGACAATGAACCCAGGCTACCTCTGTGACCATCGTAGCCACCCTCTGCGCACTGCTGCTGCTGTGGCCACCTCTTCTGCCTCCTGGAGCCAATGCAAGGTGGACCCCACTCCTCTCTTGCCCAGCTGGGAAAGCCCTCCCACACTGACCTTTGGAACTTTCTTTGTTGCTTGTGGATTGAGGGATCTGGGACCCTTCCTGCTGGGAATTCTGCCCTGAAGGTCTGTTCAGGTCCTGTTCCTCCCAGCACAGTGTGGCCAGGGCTGGGTTCTGCTCAGCTCAGCATCCTGTACAGCACACCTTTCTTGTTGGCCTTCTAGGTCACCCTGGGCTGGAAATTTCCTCCCCTCCATCGTTCTGTGGCTTATGCTGCTCTAGAATTTGTTGAGAGTCATTATTTATCTGTATTTTATGGGTTGTGGGGGGAAGAGATAGATTATGTATATCTTCCTACTCCACCATCTTGGCTCTGAGTATTCAAATTCTTAAAGAAAATATTACTGAGTTACAGGAGTAGACAGTAAAACTATATTAGTGGGGGACATTTATTTACTCCTTTCAGACCTAGATATATCTAACTATAAAATAAATTGGAAAGAAGTTAAGGAGATGAATAGAATTTTAGAAAAGATAGATATGATTGATCTCTGGAAAACTTTGAAAGGGAAAAGAAAGAAGTATACTTTTTATTCACCTGTGCATGGCACCTTCACAAAAACTGACTATGTTTTAGGCATGTAAGCCTTAGAAACAAATGCAGGAAAACAGAAATATTAAGTGTATCCTTTTTGGACCATAATACAATAAAAAATTAAATTCAATAAAAGCTCTTTGGAACACAGACTAATAATTAATTGGAAATCAAATAATTTCACCATAAAGAATAAGTAGGTCAAAGGACAAATATTGGAAACAGTCAATGATTTCATTAAAGATAGTGACAACGAGACAATATGCAAAAATTTGTGGGATACTGGCAGAGTAATACTTGGGGGAAATTTTATATCTCTAAATGCTTACATCACACAAAAGAAAGAGATTAATGAATTGGATATGAAACTAAAATAACTAGAAAACAACAAGTAAAAATCCTTAAATAAGCACCAAAATATAAATCCTGAAAATCAAAGGAGAAATTAATAAAATTGAAAGCAAAAAAGTCTAAGAAATAAAACCAGGAACTGGTTTTATGGGGGAAGCCAATAAAATTGATAAACCAATGACTAATTTGATTTTAAAAAAAGAAAAGAAAACCAAACTACTAGTATCAAAAATAAAAATAAGTGAATGCACCAACAAGGAAAATAAAAGTAAAGCAATTACCAGGAACTATTTTGCCCAACTACATGCTGCTAAAACTGACAATCTAAATTAAATGAATGCATATTTACATATATACATATATACATATATATATATACACACACACATATATATAAATATTGAATGATCCATAAATGATCTCCTATGGAAAAAAAAACCAGAACCATACGGATTTACAAGCAAATTCTACCAAATATTTGAAGAATAATTAATTCTGATACCATATAAAGTATTTGAAAAAGATGGAGTCTTACCAAGTTCTTTCTGTAACGCAAATATAATTTTGATACTTAAATCAAGGAAACCAAAAACAGAGAAAGTACACTATAGACCAATGGCATTAATGAATATTGATATAAAAATTTTAAATAAAATACTTATTAGGAGCTTATAGTTACATATCACAAAATTCATATACTATCACCAGGATGGATTTATACCAGGTATGCAGGGCTGGTTCAGCATTAGAAAAACTATAAACATAATTGACCACACCAAGTACAAAAATCCTATGATTATATCAATAGATATAGAAAAAAAGTTTTGATGGAATACAATACCCATTCCTATTAAAAACAATCAAAAACATAGGAATACTTGGAGCTTTTTTAAAATGAAAAGTAGTGTCTATATAAAAACAATATCAGGAAAATAAATGAGCATCCTCTCATTCTACTGACTCAGATCCCAAACAGAGGAATCATCCTATGGCATCATCAGATCTTCATTTAATTTCAAAGAGTAGATTATTCAAGCACTTCACCACTTCCACGGGGAACAATCTAATTCCAAGGCTGGAAGGGAAGGCATCTCATCAAACACAAGCACACCTAGAAATCAAATTGACCATGTTCATGAACTACATTCATTCTTGTATACCAGGCATATCTTGGCAAGACAGCATTTACAAATGGATAAAATGAGGCAAGAAATTTATGATGAGTCAAATGAATTCAATTAGAAGACAATAAGTGGTTTCAAAGGTTGTAGACAGGTCAAGAAGGAAATTGAAAAGAGGATATGAGATTTGAAAATATCACTGGTAACTTTGGAGAGAGACATTTTGGCAAAATGACAAGATCAGAAGTCATATTGCAGAAGGTTTAGAAAAGACTGAAAGGAGAGGAAGTGGAAGCACCATTTATTGATAACACTTTAGGGTATTAAGCTGAGAAAGGAAGGAGAGATAGAGGATCATAGCTGCCAGACATTGTGGGATAAAGTGAAGGGTTTTTGTTTTGTTTTGTCTTCTTTTTTGGATGGCACTGATTGACTAGGTGTTCTAGTGGGTGGCTGCTACTGTTTTCACCTTTCTAGGCATAAGTAACCCTGCAGGTGGTTATGTTCCCATCACTAACCCAAAAGCCTCCACTAGTGTATCCCCTTAACAATCAAGTAATCTAAGTTCTTTAGCAAAGGAAGTACTCAAACTGAACAGCAACAATTGCAGTTAAATGCATTCCCCCCCCCCCCTCCAAAATCAAAGGTGTACTCTCCTACAAATACAAAGAGTGCAAGGAGGAAAGAGTAGGCCTGAACTTAAAACAAAATAGTAAAGAAGTAAATGTGTAGCTAATGTGTGTTATGGGCAACTGATATCTCTAGAACTAAAGTACTTAAATGTCTTTTGTTTGTCTAGAAGGCCCTCAGGAAACAGTCTTGATCACTCTTCTCAGGTCAGCTGGCTCCTACCAGGTCAAGGTGTCTTCACTAACTGGGTGGTTCAACTGTGCTTATTTCTCACATGGCATGATATCTTGCCTGGACCAGACAATTCTGTCACTGGGCAGACTGCTGTGCTCCTACTGATTTCTTCTCAGAGAGTGGTATTTCTGTTGGACAGGTTGACCTGCTCAACTCCCTCACCTTGATCTTAAATGGGCAGCTGCAGTCTTTTCACTGCCTTCAGCCATTGGCTAGGTTGAACTGTTCTTTTTGAGAATGAAGGACGAGTGCTCTTTCAAGTCAGGTCTTCCTACCTTTAGCCTGGGATTGGCAGGAAGAAGCTTTTAACTCAGAGCTTGGGATCTGAAGCTTGTTACTCTCAGGCAAGAGATGAGAGAAGTCTCCCCTACCAAGTGAGACGATCTTTCTTGCTACAAGGACAGTTTACTCAGTCATGGACTCTTTCTTTGTTTATGGTGATCAATCTCAACTCAATCTCAACACTTCTACCAGGGTCTTACACAGATGAGTGAGTGAGTAGGGCAAAGGCAGAGGTAAAGTTCATTGTCTCTGTGAGCCTCTTTATATGCCAGCCTCAAACCTTATCAAAGGTGTGGAAAGTTTTTGGTTTTTTACATTTGAAGGTCTTCTTCCGCTTTATATTTCAATGTCCTTGCTTTTTCTGTGCATATTTTATATGTGTTTATCTCTGTAAATTTGGTCCCTCTCATAAAATATAAGTCCCTACCTAGAAAAGACTTTAACTTTTCTGTTTGTATACTATGGATTCAGAGCATTACTTGACACACAGTAGGTGCTTATGTGTTTCCATAGTGATGTAAACTGAATGACATTCTTTATCTAATCTGAACCTCACAAGAAATTTGCGAGATAGGTATTATTATTATTTTTCATTTTACAGATGAGGAAACTGAGCTGAGGAATTTGACCTTGATCGAAAGGTTAATAGGGACCTAATATAAATTCTTGGGCAAGAGAAGGACATGATGGAGGTGATATTTTTGGAATATTAATCTGGTGGTGGTAGAAGCCAGAGATAAACTGGAGAAGAGAGATTGGAGTCAGGGAAATGAGTTCGACAACTACCATAGTAACCCAAACACATGGTGAGAAATGGGACTGGTTCATAGGGCTGAGAGTAGGTTAAAGATCAATCCAAAGTTCTCCTTTTTCAGATGAGGAAAATGAGTTCCAAAGAGATAAAATGACTTGGTCAAACTGACAGTGTAGAATGGATGGCATGTGATGGCAGGATAGATGAGAGAACTGTGATTTCATCAGCTTGGGGAACTCTTAGTGCGAAAAGCCTCTCTACCAACTGCTACCAAGCTCTGTGCTTAACACTGAATAAATGCTTTTCATATATTCATTCATTCATCTGGCTTGCCTATACGTCATCTACCAAGTCCTAAGAAGTTTCCTGAGCCATATCATTCGTACATTGGTTTTTCTGACTCCAGATCTAACACTACCTACTATTCCTCTTATGGTGATGGGATGGAGGGGATAAAAGTCAAGTCCTAATTTTTAAAAACCAGGACTGATGTCATGATTTTGAATCTGAAAGATCAGTAATATGCAAAGAAATCCAGATTAGGCTTAACCTCTGGTCTCATTCCTGGTTCCTAATAGAACAGTGGTCAGGGTATAATTTTCTTAAATTTCTAAGTGTACCTTTGAAAGGAATTTCCTTTCAGTACCAGCAAACTTTCACCTGGATTGATAGACTAAAAGATGAGAAGAGTCTTTGGTCATCATCTGTCAAAGCCTCTCATTTTCTATATAAGTAAAATGGTACCCAGAGAAATGACTTAGGCCAAGATAACACCAGTGGGAAAAACAGGACTAGAATCCAAGTGCTCTGGCTTGAAGTTTGGCATTTTGCAAGTGCATCATGCTGCCTCCTCAAAGCTCTGTTTGAAGCTTTACATCCCACCAAAAAAGTCTCAAACAAATTAACCAGTGGACAAATAAATACTAGCCTGTGTTTTTGGAGACTCCATATGGCTCCACCAAGGTTTTTCTAGGCTGAATACAACTGTTGCCTTTCTTTATTGGCCTAATTCTTTCATTTGTCATAATAGTTGCTTAATTGATTGTAGTCACAGACACAGTATAATAGGGTCATTTTTCTACCTTACATACCAAGGGATTTTAGAAGGCAGAAAAAAACAAAAAACTTGTTGAGAGAAGGGAAAAGCACTGTACATCTGAAAAGGAGAGAAATAGCTGAAAAGAGACTGGAAACAATCTAGCTAGATGGCTGGTTACCAAGTTGTATTTCTTAAGAATTGTATTTGTTGATGATTTTCCCAGCCTTAAGAAAGACTGGAAAAATATGAAATTTTAGTGTGGCTCAGAACAAAACCAGAAATTTTGTGGAGGTTTGGAAATAGCGCCCCCACCCAAATAGGGAATTCCCCTCTCTTTTATTGAAGGCCATTTAAAACAATCTCTAAGCAGGTGGTATTCAAAGTAGTTAAATGTCATCAGTAATCTTTTTTAAAGTACACTAGGGTGAAACAAAATAGTACATTTTGCTTAAGTGGAAAGTCTGTTAATGCCTGCCAAGTTACTACTAGTCTAGTCATTCCATTCTGCATCTCCCCTTAGATAAACTCAGCAGTCTGTCTTTGTTGTTGTTGCTTTGCCTTATAACACAAACACACACACACACACATCCCAATTCTAACGTACTGAGAGGAATAAAATGTATCATAATGCCAAGTCTTTCTTTTCCTTCTCAATGTCTAAGACATTTCTTAATATGTCAAGTCATTAGAAAACAACTGACTGAACTTAAGGATTAAGAAAATCCAGGAGCAAGTAATTCTGACTTGACAAAGAACAAGTGGGCTAGAAGATTCAAAAGTTCTTTCCTCTTTGGCCATGAATTATATATTTCCAAGTGATATTGCAAATGCTTAAAATATACATATGTGGTGACAAAATTGATCCTGAAGAGTTAAACCTTTATTTATCTGGGATGACAATCCCACATTTTCTTAATCTGACACATGATGACCTTCTAGCCAGGTAGCTTTCTGGATGGTCCCCTTATGAAAACAGGAAAAAGAAAATACCAAAGGAAGTGAAGGAGAAGACCTATGATAAAGTATGTTATTACTCACCTCCTGATAGAGAGGAGATGGACACAAGGTGCAGAAAAAGAGAGACATTTATAGACATGGCCACTACATGTATTCGTTTTGTTTGACTATGTTTATTTGTTACAAGTTTTTTTTTCTTTTTTCCTTAGCTTTTAATTGAGGATGTCAATGGAAAATAAAAGATATGGGCATTTGTGATAGTGATGTCAAAAAAGAAGGCCACTGAGACATTTTTTTAAATGTATAGAATAAAATAGAAGGAAATTCATTAACAAGTACAGTTAAGAAAGACAGTTTTGAAAGCGATATGTGGAATATATCATATGCTCTTAAAAAGTCAAGAGGTATGAAATGAAGATCCATGGTTTCATAGAAAATCTTCTCCTGCATTCTATGTGTATAGAAATGTTCTCTTTTTTCAATGTTTAAGTTCAGAATAAAAATAATAAAATGATTTTAAATAAGGAAATGCTTTTTGACATCAAGCCTAAATTTGTTTCATTGTAACTTCCCACAAATGCTCCTAGACTTTCTGATTGACTGAGAGAACGCCAAGGTTTGGAAGACTAAACCGGCAAACTTTTCAGGAGAACCCAGGTGAAGGAGTCCCAAATTCAACTTTGACAAAACTCAGTTCAATTCAAACAAAATCTTTATTAAAAAACCTACTATGAGTCAGTCACTAGAATGAGGGGAAGAGTGATGGAGAGCAGGGAAGATATAAAGGAAAAAACAAAATGATCCCTGCCTTCAAGGATAAATCAGAAGGCAAGACATCATTCTTCTGGAGTCATGAGGCTGCACTAGACCCCAGGATGAACAGCTCCTCACCTAGAGAGGATTTCTGGTTGGGGCAGGCTCTGTTGGGACACTTAGGGGGCACTCACTGTCAGTCTGGCTAGACTTATGTTTTGTTTTATTTTACAACTCAACCTATTTTTTTATTTGAAATAAGATTTTTATTGATGTCTCTTATTTTTTACTTCATCATGATTTTCCTCATTCCCCCCTCCCAGAGACTCATCTCATATAACAAGTAGTATTTTTAAAAGACAAAAATAAAGAAAAACAAGTGGAAAAATCAGCACAACTGACCAGTATTTTGACAAAGAATGAACACATGTTCTGAACAAAACACTGAAACATTGATGAGAGGTCCACCAGTGTTGACCTTCCTTGAAAGAGTGGATTGAGAACGTATTCTCATCACTCTTTTTTTTCCAAGTCATGCCTGCTCTTTATAATTTTGCAGCACTTAATTTTATTGCATGCTATTTATTTTGTTAAGTAATTTCCAATTTCACTTATTTTTTATTTTAACATTCTTTTTTTTAAATAAAATTGTGTTCCAAATTACTTTTCTCCTGCCTGCCCTTCCTCCACCCATTGAAAAGGCAAGCAATATGACATCAATTAAACATGTAAGATCATGAAAAAAAACATTTCCATATTAGTCATTCAACCGATGATTTCATCAGTGGAGGGAACTCCAAGTGGGCCAAATCCTTCAGATGATGAAGGTAGGAAACTTGTTTATGACCTAGAATCTTAGAGATTTTCCTTGATTACTCAGTTAACCAGAACATATTAAGTACCTACTATGTATTGCAAGATACTGTCCCACGCACTGAGAATGCAAAGAAAAGGCCAATAAATGGGCTCTTCCTTCAAAGAGCTCACATTCTAATGGGGGAGGCATTATGTAATCAACTAGGTCCATACAAGATCTATAAGGAGTAGATGGAAAGTAGCTGCCAAGGAAGGAGATGGATAAGAGTCAAGAAACTATGAAAGGTCTCGTAAAGGTGTTTATTTGAACTGAATACTGAAGGAAGTCATGGAACCAAGGAGAAGACAAAAGGACAGAGTATTCCAGGGAGGAGCAGTAGTCACTGGTGGAATTGACACCAAGAGCATAAGTGTCGTACTCTTGATCACACAGACAGAATATGCCAGAAGACATGAGCTCTCATTCCAAGACTGGCCCTCCATTCACTATGTCACAAAGCCCCTTGGATTTAGTTTATATACTTTTCAAATTGCATTACTCTATTGCACTTTTCTGATTTTCTACATATTCCCCCTTCCCTTGGCTATAAGACCTAGAGCATGTGTGCTAGTGGTCTAAAGTACACAGAGATGGAGTGGAAAACACAGAGAGAAAGGAAATCTTAGACATGGAAGCAGAAGTTAAGACCAAGAGGGAGTAAGTGGGGTTGAAATAAGGCAGATTTTTGAACTCAAAGAGGCACAGAGGTATATGAGACTCAGGTAACTCAAAATGGAGGGCACGGGTTCAAGGATTAGAAAAATTTAGAAAGGAATGGTATCTGAAAGACCTGAGGATCAGAGCATCAAATTTAGAGATAGACGAGATCTTAGAGGTCATTTAGTCAAACTTGTTTATTTTACAAATGAGGAAAGCAAGGCCCAGAAATGTTGATGTGGACCAAGGTCACAAAAATAGTAAGAGTCTGAGAATCCAGGTCTTCAAACTCCAAATCCAGTATTCCTTCCTCTGTATCATGAAAGGAAAGCACTCTGGGTCATTCCTGAGAAGAGCATTTGGTCTCTTCTATCTTCTTTACTAAGCAATTTGTTTCCTAACCTTCGGCGCTGTTCTTAACCACTTTTTTTTCCAAACCTAAAGGAACTGTTATAAGTTATAGATGCAAGTTAGTCAGTGACTGCCACTCCTTCTTCAACAACATTCAAAAAATGATTTAAATCAATAGTTGCAATAAGACACAGAAGGAAATTCTGTCAGAGTAGTATATTATTTTCTAATACTCTAATTCTCCTCTTTAAAAAAGAAACCACTCACTGACCTTTGGTGTCCATGGATGGAGGAACCTGCATGGCTGCTGGAGATTCCGTCCCTGGAGCCTGCTCGGATCTGCTCCTCTCGGTGCTGCATGGCCAAGGCAGAGCTGGACTCTGCTCGGGGTCCAGTGCATGATGGACCTTTTGGGTCAGTTTTTCAGGTCTCTCTGGAACAGAAATCTCCTCTGCTCCATTGTTTTGTGGCTTCTGCTGCTCCAGAATTTGTTGGGAGTTCTTCTTTACAGGTAATTTGTGGGCTGTGGGTTTGGAGCTAGCATATGTGTATCTTTCTACTCCACCATCTTGGCTAAAACCAAGAATCACCTACCCAGCAAAACTGAGTATAATACTTCAGGGGAAAAAATGGTCTTTCAATGAAATCGAGGACTTTCAAGCATTCTTGATGAAAAGACCAGAGCTGAAAAGAAAATTTGACTTTCAAACACAAGAATGAAGAGAAGCATGAAAAGGTAAACAGGAAAGAGAAATCATAAGGGACTTTCTAAAGTTGAAGTGTTTACATTCCTACATGGAAGGACAATATTTGTAACTCTTGAAACTTTTCAGTATCTGGGTAGTGGGTAGGATTACACACACACACACACACACACACACACACACACACACACACACACATACACACAGCACAGAGTGAATTGAAGAGGATGGGATCATATCTTAAAAGAATGAAATTAAGTGGTGAGAGAGAAATATATTGGGAGGAGAAAGGGAGAAATGGAAAGGGGCAAATTATCTCTCATAAAAGAGGCAAGCATAAGACTTTTTAGTGGAGGGGAAAAGAGAGGAGGTGAGAGAAAAACATGAAGTTTACTCTCATCACATTCCACTAAAGGAAGGAATAAAATGCACACTCATTTTGGTATGAAAGCCTATCTTACAATACAGTAAAGTGGGGGAGAAGGGGATAAGCAGGGTGGGGGGGGGATGATGGAAGGGAGGGCAATGGGAGGAGGGAGCAATTAGAAGTCAACACTCTTGGGGAGGGACAGGATCAAAAGAGAGAATAGAAGCAATGGGGGGCAGAATAGGATGGAGGGAAATATAGTTAGTCTTACACAACATGACTATTAAGGAAGTCATTTGCAAAACTACACAGATATGGCCTTTATTGAATTGCTTGCCTTCCAAAGGGAATGGGTGGGGAGGGAGGAATGAAGAGAAGTTGGAACTCAAAGTTTTAGGAACAACTGTTGAGTATTGTTCTTGTATACAACTAGGAAATAAGAAATACAGGCAATGAGGTATAGAAAGTTATCTGGCGCTACAGGACAAAAGAGAAGATGGGGACAAGGGAAGGGAGGGATGATAGAAGAGAGAGCAGATTGGTGATAGGGGCAATTAGAATGCTCGGTGTTTTGGGGTGGGGGAGGGGACAAATGGGGAGAAAATTTAGAACCCAAAATTTTGTGAAAATGAATGTTAAAAGTTAAATAAATTAATTAATTTAAAAAAATTTAAAAAAACCAGAAAAATAAAAGAAGCTAAAAAAAAATGAATGCTGAAAATTGTCTTTACATTAATTGGAAAAAATAAAATACTATAAATTTAAAAAATAAATAAATAAAAATAAAAAAGAAATCAGAGCCCTCCTGTAGTCCCATGAGAAACTGGGTCATTGTAGTTTCTAATATCTGCTCCTTTTCTTTTGATACCCACAAACTCACCATTTCAGAACCCTCAGGACTAACAGTCTAAATGTATTAGAATAAATAAGTGTGATTACAATGTAGTTAAATAGCTACCAGTGTAAATGTCCACAAAGATATAGTAAGTACCTTTGCAAAGAAAGATTGTTGGTTCCCTTGTCACCTGGCTTTTATCTGTTAGAACTAGATAAAAGAAAATCAGTCATTGGCATTTACTTTTAGAATCCTCAGTACTGAATCATATAATGTAAAAACAATAAAATTACACAATTTCAAAAAATTCTAATAATTTTGATCTATTTTAAACAACCTTAAAAATAAGTGTGCAAATTTGTTAATCCACCTCTCTGGGAGGTCCAAAGTAACGCAGAAGCTGAAATCAATATCCATTACTACTTTTCTGACATCAACTAAAGAGAGTCTGAGATGATGGTCAGTAGACCATGGTTCTCATCCTAGGTTATCCAGTTACAAGCTATGTTGCATTGAAAAAGTCACTTCTCTTCTTGGTGATCCAGTTTTTCCATCTGTAAAAGACAAATTGACTTACACCATCTCTAAAGTGTAAACTCTTAATAATAATGAAAGGATTAAATTTGGAATTAGAAGCTTTGAGTTCAACTCTTTACTATCCTAAAAACTTTGGGCAAATTAACTTCTCTGGTCCTCAGTTTCCTGATGGGCAAAATGGGAGGGTTGAACTAGTAGATCTCTAAGGTCACTTTCAGTTTCCAAACCTATGACTGCAGTACTTTTAATCAATGTATCACCAATGCTTAGCACATGTCTACTACATAGTAGGTACTCAGTAAATGTTTATTGATTAAGAGAAGAATTAACAAGTGTGTGAATTGTCACTCAATTTATATTTTTATTCTAAAAGGTTATTGAGAACATATATTCTATCTTAACTATAGGTCATCAGTGACTTAAAAATGGATTTCACATTTTACATTTCTAACTAGGAAAGCAGGCAGAGCTAATTCTTTAAATACCAACACTTTCACTTCCAACATAAGGCAATCCTTTAATCATTGTTCTTACACAAAAGATCACTGTAATTGTGGGAAAATCATTTGACCTCTCTCAGTCTCCATTTCCTATTCTGTAAAAGAAGAAAACTGGACCAGATGATTTTTGAAAGGGCCTTACAAGTTCTACAAGTCTATACTCTACTGACTTGCTAGGGTAATAAAGTGAGTCAGCATCAGAACATGTAGTAGAAATTTTCTCAAGAGTTTTTTTGTCTCAAATCTCTCCCTACTTTGATCCATAATATATTCAGCTGCAAAAGAGATTTATTTTTTCTTTTTAACATTAAAATTTTTTTGAGTTCCAAATTCTCTCCCTCTCTCTCGCAACTCCCCCCATACTTGAGAAGGCAAGCAATATGATATCAGTTATACACAGGAAATCGTACAAAATATATTTCAGTATTAGCCATGACAACAAAAAAGCAAAGAAAATGAAAAAAATCATACTTCATTTTGCACTCAAAGTTCATCAATTCTCTCTCTGAACATGGATAACATTTTTCATCATGAGTCTTTCAGAATTGTCTTACAGGATCATATTGATTGAAGCAGCTAAGTTTTTTCTAGTTAATCATCATTACAATATTGCTGTTACTACGTAGAATGATCTCATTCTGCTTACTCAACTCTGCATCAATTAATATGTCTTCCTAGGATTTTCTTAAAACATTCCCCTTATCATTTTTTGTAACACAACAGTATTCCATCACAATCATCTACCAAAGCTTGTTAAGAAATTTCCCAATTGAAGAGAATTTCCAATTCTGTGCCACTACAAAAAGGGTTGTCATAGATATTTTTGTACATATGGATCCTTTTACTTTGATCTCTTTGAGATCTAGCAGTGGTATTCCTTGCTCAAAAGATCTGCTCAGCCCTTTTATAGCCCTTTGGTCAGAGTTCCAAATTCTTCTCCAGAATGGTTGCACCAATTCACAACTGGAGTGACAGCACATTAGTTTCCATCTTTTTCCACATCTTTTCTAGGATTTCTCATTTTCCTTTCTACCATGTTAGTCAATTTGAGAGATATGAGGTGGAACCGCAGAGTTGTTTTAATTTGCATTTCTCTAATCAGTAGTGAGTTAGGGCATTTCTTCATGTGACTATAGATAGCTTTGATTTCTTCTGGAAACTGCCTGTTCATGTCTTTGACCATTTGTCAACTGGGAAATGGCTGATATTTGTACAAATTTTTACAAATATTTTAATAAATTTGCACAAGTTCCCTATATTCTTGAGAAATGAAGTCTCTATCAGACCTAAAACATAAGAATAAATACCAAGGCAGGCAGAGAACTGAGGTCTATATTTGCAATCTACATGACAGCGTTTGACCTCTCTCCTTGTAGCACTCTCTCATTAGACACCATCAGTGAAGGTATCAAACCAAGAGAATGAAGTTGAAGAAAATGACTGAGTCTCAGTTTGGCTATTATCTTTTGAAGGTACTCTCAATTCTGGCTATGAAATTAATCAAAGATGCTTTAATTTACCACATAGTCAACAAACCAGAACCAATTAGAGAGTGTCTATACACATGCTCCAAAGTATCTGCAAGGCATTTCGATTATAGGTCACCACAACTCTCCTAGAAACAAGCTACATGTAACAGTTTCCTGTTGTGCATGCTCTATAACTGTATTACCATTCCTATATTTGAGACCCTACTCTTGCTTTAACTTTTTGCTGATGTTTTTCAGGAAAGCTAACCTCATTCTCAGCAATCCTCTTATCCTCAGTATACTGTTCTTTCAAAGCAATGACTTAAATTGTCAATATTCCAAAGTTGCCTTTTAAAAGCAAGGCTTCCCTGGCACCACCACTCTTCCTTACATGTGTACTCTATATTAAAAAAATGAGGTGTATGGTGTGTTCAGGAAACATCTCTGGTGTGAAGGTTGCAGAGCCCTTTTCAGGGTTACTTTCCACTTTTGGTGTCTACCTACCTACTTTTTACATGTGGCTCTAAGAAGCTGTAACATGTGCAGTGGCCACACCTTGGTAAACTTTTGGCAGATGAGCTAAACCAGGTTGAGGGTAACCAAGGGGTATCAAATTCATTGATGAGTTAAGGCGGGCATCTACCCCAAGCATGTGAAGACTTCCCCTGTGGACGGATCGATGAGAACAATATTTTTTCCAATGACCATGAAGGCAGGTGAAGTAGGAGCTGTGGAGCACTTGGAGTTTGGTTACATATCAAAGAAGTCAAGGTCACCCACTGCCTCTTGAGCCATCACCAGTCATCCTGACGCTGTCCTGCAACTCTGCTACACTTAAATCCAATTTACATATGAATCAAAAGACATTACCATACCATTTTTACTTATCTCAAAGTCCTGTGGTGACAAGCAAGTGACAAAGCATCAGGTGTTGATATACTGGGAACTGTAGTCACAGACCTACACACAGGTGGCCCAGGTCATAGGGTTATTTTCTCACTGGAAGCAGCAGTGGGATTCGGCAGCTGCCTGGGGATCTGAGCAGCCTTTTAAGGACCTCACTGTACACCTTCTGGTATGAGGAAGGGGCCAAACAAGGTGCCCTAAAAATTATCTACTTACCGAACCCTAGCCTGATTACTGTGGAGGCAGGGATCCCATACTGTAGTAAAAACACAAAAAAATGTGCAAAAACAATTCTACTCACCATTGATACATAGAATGTGCACACACTTCCAGACAACACAAAATCCAGTAGACCTGAAAGATGAACAGCTCTTGTTGCAAGAGAACTCAGCAGGCATCTGATCCAAACAGCAGCCCTGACTGAAACAAAGCTGGGAAACGAAGGCCATCTTACTGAAGTTAGAGCTAGACACACATTCTTCTGGAGTGACTGCAGTGAAGGGTAGTGCTACAAAGCTGGTGTAGGTTTTGCAATCAAAAGTAACCTAGTCACCAAGCTTATATGCCTACCAAAAGGACTGAATGATAGGCTAATGACAACATGATTGCCACTTGCAGGAAAATGTCATGCCACCATCATCAGTACCTATACTCCCACCATGATGAACCTTTATGAGGTCAAAGAAAAATTTTATGAAGACCTGGAGACCTTTATCATTGATGTGCCAAAAGAGGACACACTTATAATTCTGGATAACTTTAATGCTAGAGTAGGCTCAGACCACCAGACATGGCAGAGAGTTCTTGGGAGGAATAGAGTTGGAAATAGCAACTCCAATGTTCACTCACTATTGAAGACTTGTGTATATCATGACCTTCTTGTCACTAACACTGTCTTCCCTTTACCTAAACACAATGAAACTTCATGGATGCATCCTTGCAGCAAATACTGGCATTTAATAGATGATGTGATTTTAAGGAGAAGAGACAGACAGGATGTGAGAGTGATGAAGGCAATGTATGGTGCAGAGTGCTGGGTTGATCATAGACTTATTCTCTCCAAGATAGATGCTTGCATTCAACAAAAGCAGCAGGCCCAAGGTAAGATGACTACCAGAAAAATCAATGTCAACAGATTACAGTGCTTCTCTGAGGGGAGCAGTTAGTTACTAGATTAGACAGAAAGGTGAGCCAATACTCACTGTACTCCAGCAGTGGAGTAGGAAAAAAGTGGGCAGCTTTCAGAGATTTGGTATGCAGCACTGCATTTGCTCATCTGGGTCAGAGCAGCTGCAAACATCAAGACTGGTTTGATGACGGTGACAGCAAAATTAAGAAGATGGCTAAATGAAAAACAAGAACTCCACAGGATTTACCAGCAGGATAGTTTCTAATGTCCATTTCTAAGAAGACAGCATTTAATTCCATCAAAAGTAAAGTACAAGCAAAACTTAGACAGATGTAGGATTCTTGACTCAGTTAGAAAGCAGATGAAATTCAATTTTATGCTGATAGTAACAATCCAAAGTGCTTTTATGATGCCCTGAAGGCCATGTATGGGCCAAAGATCTATGGTGCATCTCAGCTACTCAGTGCTGATGGAGCTGCATTGATTAGTGACAAGGGCATGATCTTAGAGAGATGGGCTGAACACTTCCATTGTGTTCTCAACAGACTGTAATCAATCAATGGGGAAATCATTGATCAAAGTCAATCCCTCTCTAGCTGAAGTTCCAATTGAAGAAGATTTTTTGAGTGCCATTAGTCTCCTTTCCTGTGGCAAAGAACCTGGTGCTGATTCTATTTTAGCTGAGATTCACAAGGTAGGAGGTCCATTGCTCATAAAAACACTGACTGAAATTTTCCAGGTAATATAGCAAGAGGAGGTTACCCCCCAGAAGTTCAAGGAGGCCTCCATTGTCCATCTCTATAAAGGTAAAGGAAATAGACTGCCCTGTGACAATCACACCTCTCTCTTAATGCTGGCAAGAGTCCTCCTTAATAGGCTGATCCTTCACCTGGAAGATGATCATCTTCTTGAGAGCCAGTGTGGCTTCAGAAAGGGCGGAAGAATGGTCAATATGGTGTTTGTTGCCTGACAACTTCAGGAAAAATGCCAGGAGCAGAATAGAGCAGAACAAACACAATGTTTGCAGATCTGACCAAGGCCTTCATACTGTCAGTCATGAGGGCTTATGGAAAATTATATTAAAATTTGGTTGCCTGGAAAAGTTTATCAGTATTGTATATCAGTTTCATGATGGCATACTTACCTGAGTTCTGGATAACAGACAAGGCTCCCATGCTTTCCCAGTCACCAATGGAGAGAAATAAGGCTGTATACTTTTTCCCTTGCTTTTTAGCATGATGTTTCAGCCACGTTGTTAAACGCCTTCAATGAGGATGAACAAGGCATCAAGGTGAACTATTGGACTGATGGTAAATTCTTCAACTTGAAAGGGCTACAAGCCAAGACTAAAGTGGAGGGAGTGTTGGTGCATGATTTTCTGTTTGTAGATGACTGTACACTCAATGCACCCTCTGAAGCTGAGATGGGACAAAGTATGGATTGATTCTCTGCTGCTTGTGTTCATTTTGGACTAACAATTAACACCAAGAAAACACAGATGCTCCACCAGCCAGCACCACACCATCCCTCTGTGGAACCATTGGCTACAGCAAATGGAGAAATTCTGAATGCTGTGGATAAGTTCACTTGCCTTGGCAATATACTTTCCAGGGATGTACACACTGATAATAAAGTTGACATGCACATTTCCAGAGCTAGTTCAGTGTTTGGGAAGCTCTGAAGGAAAGTGTGAAAGAGAAGAGTTATTAGACTGACTACCAAGCTGAAGGTCTACAGAGCCGTTGTATTGACCTCATTGTTGTATACTTGTGAAATCTGGACAGTCTACCAGCACCATGCCAGGAAACTAAATTGCTTTCATTTGAATTGCCTTAGGAAGACTCTGAAGATCACCTGGCAGGATAAGATATTAGACACTGAGGTCCTTTCTCAAACTAAACTGCCAAGCATTCAAACTCTATTGCAGAGACCATAACTATGAATGTCAAATGTATCCTTGCCACAAAGATTATTTTATGAAGATCACACACAGGACACATACTCACATGGTGATGAGAATAAAACAATACAAGGACACTCCCAGAGTCTTTCTTAAGAACTTTGGAAATGATTGCATGACATGGGAAGCACTGGCACAGGAATGCCCAGCATAGCATGCCCTCACTGGAGAAGGTACTGTGCTGTATGAGCAAAGCCAAATTGAAGTAGCTCAAAAGAAATGCAAGATGGGTAAATTTAGAGGATTCACCCAAACGTTCACATGAATTATTGGTGCCCAACCAGTGGTAGAGCATTCTGAACTCATATCTGTCTGATTAGTCACAGTTGGATACACTGCAACTTGACTCTCACATAGAGATATCGTTTTGGTCTTCTTCAAGAATGAAGGACAAACAACTC
Organism: Notamacropus eugenii; assembly: GCF_028372415.1. Taxonomy (NCBI): domain Eukaryota; kingdom Metazoa; phylum Chordata; class Mammalia; order Diprotodontia; family Macropodidae; genus Notamacropus; species Notamacropus eugenii. Next base: position 68,025,091 of record NC_092879.1, on the reverse strand, counting down.
TTCATAAATCTTGTACATACATACTTACATATTGTCTCTACTATTAGACTGAAAGCTCCGTGAGGGCAGAGACCATATTTTTGCCTTTTTTTTGTATCCCCTGTGCTTAGCACAGTGGGTAGCATGTAGCACTTAATAAACACTTGCTGACTGACTAAATTGTCAGAACTACACGTACCTTTAGAGTTTCAGATTTCTCCCCTATCTTAACAGTCCATTTAACACTCAAGAAGACATTTGATTTTTTTAAAGCAAAAATAAAAAATTATTTTTAAAACTTCATAGACAAAAGCAAAACAATCTAAGTGCAGGGACTGTTGATTTTCCCCCCTTTTCTTTGTGTCTGCACAGACCTAACTATTTACATGGGAAAAATAAGGTGAAAATAAAATGCCTTTTGTCCAGATTATAAATAATTAGGTAGACAACTTATAGAGATTACCCATCTGTGTACAAATCTTGGACAGACTACAAATAGACAATGATTCAGACCAAGAATTTAACTAGGAGAGGAATGCACACTAGATTCTTTGGGAAGTTGCAAAATTCTTTCAACGACTTCAAACTGAAACCAAAAGCTGTCTTTTTGGTAACAATATTCTACAATTCAATATTATTATATAAATGTAAGGCTTGGAATAATATGGTTCCAAAAAACTAGAAGTTTTTCACAAAGGATGATGAAGATATCCATGGTGGAATGGAGTAGGCTATAACACATTACTAACAAAGAATTACGAAGGAGAACCAGATATCATCAAAGGGATATCATCAAAGAAATGCACGAGCCAAAAAGATGGACTGGTCATGTGGCATAAGTGAGGGATAGTTGGTGAACAGCTTCCATGATCCAACAGTATCCCTAAAATGTCACAAGAATGCTAGGAATGCCACTGGCATGCCAAGTGAATCTCATGGGTGGGTGTGGACAAGAGTCAGTCCAGATGAGAAGACACGGATAAGTTGTGATCTGTATCAATGAAGACAATATCTACAATGATGAAAACATAGAGCCATTAGAATATTGTATCCCTAATACCTAGCACAGAGTAATATACATGAGGGAGGCTTAATAAATGCTTACTAGGTTGGACTGGATTAGATCTGTGAGAGTTTTATTGATAGATAACAAATGCTAATTTAATATTAAAAAGCCCCCAGTATGCTGATTCTCTGATAAACAGCATTTAAATATATATAATACTACCCTTTTAGTGGAGAGGAGGGAGGGGTGCACCACAGGCTCCCAGCCCACAGGATGAAGCTCTTTAGATGGGATGTTGCCTATCTCAGGACCAGAGACCAACAGAAATAACTGCCTTTCAGGCCAAGATGTCATACTGAGATTTCAGATCAAAGTATAGGCCAGGAAGTGGCTTCTGAAGCAAGAGAAAGTCTGTGAAGACATTTTGCAGCCTTTCCTGTGTGTGAGTGTGAGTGTGTGTGTGTGTGTGTGTGCGCCTGTGTGTGTGTGTGTGTGTGTGTGTGTGTGTGTGTGTGTGTGTGTGTGTAGGGACAAGATGGAATGAATCAGTAATAATGTAACTTAGAAAAGGGGACTTAGTCAATTTACACAACCTAAGAAGGAGATGTAGTTAGGAAATCTTTTTACCATTCAGGTTAATTCCCAAGACCATTATACTGAAATCAATCTTTTTTAAAAATTATGGTAGGGACTCCCTCCTCTGGGCTAAGCAAACAGCACTTCCGTTATGTAGTGTGAGCATGAAGCAGTGCCTCTGCATCAATTCAGTGGAGCGAGCCTTGAGGAAGGAAGGAAGTGGAGAATAGCAGACACGACCCTAGTCTAAAATGTGGAAAACAATAATGGTTCTAATTCTGACTCCATGAGCTTCAAGACATCAGAGTAGATAGTTCCAGCTTTTGGAAGCCTCCATTTTCTTCTGGGTTGAATGAAGAGGTTGGATGAAATGATCATGAAAGATTAATTTCCAATTGTGATATGATCCTACGAAGAAAGCAATAGGCAGATTGATCCACTGGGTATAGAGCAAACTTTTAGTGGACTATATATATTGGAAGTAGTCTATTTTGGTCTCTGTTTTTATGGTCATTTTGTTGTGAGAAAGAGCTCCTAAAGCTAAGGCCATGAGCTGCCCTGCAGTGAAATCTGAAGATATGAAATTTCTAAGAGGGAAATTAGAAACAAGCTTGCTGACCTATCCATGTGTAGCTGGTCAAGTTGGAATGTGAGCCACAAATGAGCAAATGAGTTTCTTTGGAATTATAGGATCAAAAGATCACAGATTGAAAGGGGGAAGGGAATTTAGCCCTCAGAGAATCCAAACCCTTCATTTTAGAGGAAAGGAAATAGAGGCTTAGGTGAAGTAAACTGCCAGATCACACAAGGAGAAAGAGGCAAAACCAGGATGTGAGCCCAGGGCCTCTGACTCCAAATCTATCTCTCTTTCCATTGCACTCAATAAAATTCACTAAAAACAAATTCTACTCGTTTCCTGTGCTTAAGGTATTGTCTTCATGGTGTCATTTCAACAGTACCCTGGGTCATGTGTCCAGGGCTATAGAACAGTTAGTCATCAAGACATGAAAGATTAACTCTAAAGTAAAGATTGGTTTTAATTTTTACTTTAATTGTGATCCTTGTCCCTGAGTCTTTGAGATAGAGTCAGGCATAGTTTCTAATTAAATTCTTTCCTTTTACTCTAAATATTATAAATTTAACATGACATTTCCAATATTATTATGAATTAAATGGAATCTATAGTTAGGCAAAGAACCAGGAACATTAGCTACATTTGCTTTCATAGCCATAAAATAAAGTGATGAACCAAATGTGAAACTGGCATCTTAGAAAAGAATCATGTAAATATTAAGAGAATCACTAAAGGAGGAAGTCAACCTAGCCCCAGGGGTATTTTCTGCTATGCTAGAGTTAAATAGCACCAGTGAAAATGAAAGCAAACAAATAAGGAAACTAACATCAACTTTATGGGACTCATTTCTCGCTCCTACTGTAAAATCAACAAAAGTAGGCACTTATCAAATAATGTTACTGAGACTAAGCTATTGTAACCCTGTTACTCCTTAGATCAAAACCTTATTATCTCAGTTGTTTATCTTCTCACCTGCTCACCCACTCTCACTATATACCTGAACCTTCAAAATGCTACCTACCCATCTCTCTCTCTGCAAATACAATATAAACTCCTTATTCTTGCTTTCAAGGCTGTGGTCTCATTTCTATAACCTTTCTTCTCTTGGTTCATTTTAGCTACATGACCCTTCTTAATCTCCCTTTATTCTTCTAGCTTCACCTTCTTTCATGCTCCATACTCTCTCCCCTTTGGAATATTCCCTCTGCTCACATGGCCCAGAATCCTTCCTTTGACTTTCTAGGTCCTCTTTAAATCCTGCCCCTACCCTGTAGAACAGCATGATATACTATAAGAGCCCAGAATTTGGAGTCAGAAGACCTCTGTTTAAATTATAGATCTACCACTCCATGCCACAGATAGCAAACTGTGTGATCTTTGCAAGTCACATACTTTCTCTGGGCCTTGTTCTTCCTTTGGAAAATGGAAGGTTGGACTAGAAGATTTATGAAGTTCCTTCCAGTTTAAAATCTATAAAGTTAAGATCCTTAAATCTCCCTCTCCTTATGTGGAAGGCTACATTTTCCTGAGAAATGAGGATAAGCAGTGGAGCCAAGATGGCAGAGTAACAGCACAAGCTTTCTACAGCACTCCCACCAAACCTAGACAAATATCTGTAAAAATGGCTCAAAACAAATTCTGGAGCTATAGAACCCACAGAATGATGGAGTGAAGCAAATCTCCAGCCCAAGATAGACCTGGAAGGTTGCCAGGAAGCATCTATCACACCATGCTGGGAGCAGAGCACAGTCCAGTGTGGGCTGCCAGTGCACAGAGGGGACCAGAGTAGGCCTTGAGGGGACTGAATCTCTGGCACCTGTGGTAGTTTCAAGACTTCATGACCCCAAAACACTGAGGATAAATTGGAAGGTCAGTGGAAAAAGCCTATGGGACCAGTGCAGGAGAGTGGAGTGGTCTGGCCCCAACCCCAGGGAAGCAGAGACGGAGGGAATAGAGGAACCCAATGCAGCCACAACAGCAGCCACTGTTTCTGGAGCTCTAGGCCCACAGATTGTGGGGAAATCAAGCAGTTGACAGTACAACTCCCACCTCCAATGGAAGCAGAGAATTACTTTGACAAAGAGCTCAAAAGTCAAGTAAATAACTGGGGAAATGAGCAAAAACCAGAAAAAGAATCAGACTATAGAATCTTACTTTGGTGACAAGGAAGACCAAAACATGTAAAGAGAAGAAAACAAAGTCAAAGCTCCTCCATCCAAAGCCTCCAAGAAAAATATATATTGGTCTGAGGCTATAGAAGAGCTCAAAAAGGATTTTGAAAACCAAGAAAGAGAAGGAGAGCAAAAATTGGGAAGAGAAATGAGAGTGATGCAAAAAAATCATGAAAAACAACTCAACTGCTTGCAAAAGAAGACCCAAAAATGCTGAACAATACAGCACTTTAAAGAACAGACTAACCTAAATGGCAAAAGGAACCCATAAAGCTAATGAGAGTAATGCCCTAAAAGACAGATCTGACCAGATGGAAAAGGAGATCCAAAAGCTCACTGAAGAAAATAACTTCTTAAAGATTAGAATGGGACAGATAAAACCTAATAACTTTGTGAAAAATCGAGAAATTATAAAACAAAATCAAAGAAATGAAAAAATAGCAGACAATGTAAAATATCTCACTGGAAAAACAACTGACCTGGGAAAACAGATCCAGGAGAAACAATTTTAAAATTATGGGACTACTTGAAAGTCATGATCAATAAAAGAGCCTAGACATTATCTTTCATGAAATTATTAAGAAAAACTGCCCAGATATTATAGAACCAGAGGGGAAAATAAAAATTGAAAGAATCCACCAATCACCTCCTGAAAGAGATCCCAAAAGAAAAACTCCTAGGAATGTTGTAGCCAAATTCCAGAGTTCCCAGGTCAAAGAGAAAATATTTCAAGCAGCCAGAAAGAAACAATTCAAGTATTGTGGAAATACAATCAGGATAACACAAGATCTAGCAGCTTCTACATTAAGGGATCAAAGGGCTTGGAATATGATATTCCAGAAGTTAAAGGAACTAGGATTAAAATCAAGAATCACCTACCCAGCAAAACTGAGTATAATACTTCAGGAGAAAAAAATGGAATTTCAATGAAATAGAGGATTTCCAAGCATTCTTGGTGAAAAGACCAGAGCTGAACAGAAAATTTGACTTTCAAACAAAAGAATCAAGAGAAGCATGGAAAGGTAAACAGGAAAGAGAAATCCTAAAGGACTTTCTAATGTTGAACTGTTTACATTCCTACATGGAAAGATAATATTTGTAACTCTTGAGACTTTTCTCAGTATTTGGGTAGCTGGAGGGATTATTTACACACACACACACACACACACACACACACACACACACGTATAGATAGAGGGCACAGGGTGAGTTGAATAGGAAGGGATGATATCTAAAAAAAATAAAATTAAGGGGTGAGAGAGGAATATATTGAGAGGAGAGAGGGAGAAATGGAATGGGACAAATTATCTCTCATAAAAGAAGCAAGAAAATGTTTTTTCTTTTTTTTTTAATTAATTAACTTGTTTAACTTTTACCATTCATTTTAACAAAATTTTGGGTTCCAAATTTTCTCCCCTTTTGTCTCCTCCCCCCCAAACACCAAGCATTCTAATTGCCCCTATGACCAATCTGCTCTCTTTTCTATCATCCCTCTCTGCCCTTGTCTCCATCTTCTCTTTTGTCCTGTAGGGCCAGATAACTTTCTGTACCCCTTTACCTGTATTTCTTATTTCCTAGTGGCAAGAACATTACTCGACAGTTGTTCCTAACACTTTGAGTTCGAACTTCTTTATCTCCCTCCCTCCCCACCCCTTCCCTTTGGAAGGCAAGCAATTCAATATAGGCCAAATCTGTGTCAATTTGCAAATGACTTCCATAATAGTTGTGTTGTATAAGACTAACTATATTTCCCTCCATCCTATCCTGTCCCCCATTACTTCTATTCTCTTTTGATCCTGTCCCTTCCCATGAGTGTCGACCTCAAATTGCTCCCTCCTCCCCATGTTCCCCCATCCATCACCCCCCTACCCTGCTTATCCCTTTCTCCCCCACTTTCCTCTATTATAAGATAGGTTTTCATACCAAAATGAGGGTGCATTTTATTCCTTCCTTTGGTGGAATGTGATGAGAGTAAGCTTCATGTTTTTCTCTCACCTCCTCTCTTTATCCCTCCACTAATAAGTCTTTTGCTTGCCTCTTTTATGAGAGAGAATTTGCCCCACTCCATTTCTCCCTTTCTCCTCCCAATATATTTCTCTCTCACTGCTTGATTTCATTTTTTTAAGATATGATCCCAGCCTATTCAATTCACTCTGTGCTGTGTGTGTGTGTGTGTGTGTGTGTGTGTGTGTGTGTAATCCCACCAACTACCCAGATACTGAAAAGTTTCAAGAGTTACAAATATTGTCTTTCCATGTAGGAATGTAAACAGTTCAACTTTAGTAAGTCCCTTATGACTTCTCTTTGCTGTTCACCTTTTCATGCTTCTCTTCATTCTTGTGTTTGAAAGTCAAATTTTCTTTTCAGCTCTGGTCTTTTCATCAAGAATGCTTATAAGTCCTCTATTTCATTGAAAGACCAATTTTTCCCCTAAAATATTATACTCAGTTTTGCTGGGTAGGTGATTCTTGGTTTTAGTCCTAGTTCCTTTGACTTCTGGAATATCCTATTCCATGCCCTTCTATCCTTTAATGTAGAAGCTGCTAGATCTTGTGTTATCCTGATTGTATTTCCACAATACTTGAATTGTTTCTTTCTAGCTGCTTGCAATATTTTCTCCTTGACCTGGGAACTCTGGAATTTGGCCACAATGTTCCTAGGAGTTTCTCTTTTGGGATCTCTTTCAGGAGGTGATCTGTGGATTCCTTGAATACTTATTTTGCCCTCTGGTTCTAGAATCTCAGGGCAGTTTTCCTTGATAATTTCATGAAAGATGATGTCTAGGCTCTTTTATTGATCATGGCTTTCAGGTAGTCCCATAATTTTTAAATTGTCTCTCCTGGATCTATTCTCCAGGTCGGTTGTTTTTCCAATGAGATATTTCACATTATCTTCCATTTTTTCATTCTTTTGGTTTTGTTTTGTGATTTCTTGGTTTCTCATAAAGTCATTAGCCTCCATCTGTTCCATTCTAATTTTGAAAGAACTATTTTATTCAGTGAGCTTTTGAATCTCCTTTTCCATTTGGCTAATTCTGCTTTTGAAAGCATTCTTCTCCTCATTGGCTTTTTGAACCTCTTTTGCCAATTGAGTTAGCCTATTTTTCAAGGTGTTATTTTCTTCAGCATTTTTTTGGGTCTCCTTTAGCAGGGTGCTGACCTGCTGTTCATGCTTTGACTGCATGTATCTCATTTCTCTTCCCAGTTTTTCCTCCACCTCTCTAAGTTGATTTTCAAAATGTTTTTTGAGCTCTTCCATGGCCTGAGCCCATTGAGTGGGCTGGGATATAGAAGCCTTGACTTCTGTGTCTTTGCCTGATGGTAAGCATTGTTCTTCCTCATCAGAGAGGAAGGGAGGAAATGCCTGTTCACCAAGAAAGTAACCTTCTATAGTCTTATTTCTTTTCCCTTTTCTGGGCATTTTCCCAGCCAGTGACTTGACCTCTGAATATTCTCCTCACATCCACCTCGCCTCCTGATCCTCCCAGCCAGTGTTTGGGGTCTGAGATTCAAATGCTGCTTCCAGCCTCAGGGCTTTTGGTGGGGGCAGGGCTGCTATTCAGTGTGAGATTAAGTTCAGGTGCTCAGGTCAGGGCAGGGCAGCCTCACAGGCTCCGTTCCCTCAGGGGGTTTATGCAGAGATCTTCAACAATGGATCCAGGCTCCTGCCTGCTTTGGGAGCCCCTGTCTGCTCCCACCTCCGCTTCTGCCTCCCGAGGGGGCCTGAGTTAATGGGGCATCCCACTCCCCTCTCGACCCACCAAAGAGACCCTGTCACTGACCCCCCTTCACCTGTGGGTGGAGGGACCCATGCGGCTGCTGGAGACCCCGTCCCTGAAGCCTGCTCAGATCTGCTCCTCTCGGTGCTGCGGCCGCGGCAGGGCTGTACTTGGCTCCCAGTCCGCAGCGCAAAGGACCTTTTGTGAGAGGTTTGCAGGTCCCTCTGGAACAGAAATCTCCTTCGCTCCAATATTCTGTGGCCTCTGGTCCTGCAGAATTCGCAGTGAGTTGCTATTTACAGATGTTCTATGGGTTGTGGGTTCGGAGCTATGTGTATGTGCGTCTTTCTACTCCGCCATCTTGGCTCTGCCCTGAAAAAGTTTTTTCAATGGAGGAGATAAGGGGGGAGGTGAGAGGGAAAAAGTGAAGCTTACTCTCTTCACATTTGGCTTAAGGAGGGAATAATATGCACACTCAATTTAGTATTAAAATCTACAGGAAAGTAGGGGAGAAAGGGATAAGTATGGTGTGGGGATTGATAGAAAGGAGGGCAAATGGGAGGAGGGGGTAATTAGAAGTAAACACTTTTGGGGAGGGACAAAGACAAAAGAGAGAATAAAGGGGAGGGTGGATAGGATGGATAGGATGGAGGGAAATATAGTTAGTCTTTTACAGCATGACATTTATGGAAGTCTTTTGCATAACTAAACATGTACAACCTATATTGAACCTATATTCAATTCAACCTATATTGAATTGTTGAATTGTTTGCCTTCTCAGTGGGGATGGATGGGATGGGAGGAAGGGAGAGAGGCTGGAACTCAAAGTTTAAAAATGAGTATTAAAAATTGTTTTTACATGCAACTGAGAAATAAGAAATACAGGTAATGGGATATAGAAATCTATCTTGCCTTACAAGAAAACAGAGGAAAAGAGGTTAAGGGAAGGGAGGGTGTGATAGAAGGGAGGGCTGACTGTGGGAGAGGGTAAAAAGAATGCACAGTGTCTTGGGGTGGGGAGAGGGGAGAGATGGGGAGAAAATTTGGAACTCAAAATCTTGTGGAAATGAATATTGAAAACTAAAAATTAATTAATTAATTTAAAAAAAGAAATGGGGATAAGCATAACAGTCCATTTCTAATACCAATCTACTCAGCAATTAGAGGATAATATTAGAAGAAGAGAAGCATGGTGTCAGATCAGGTAATATGATAGTAAATATATGTATATGTGTTGGGAGGTACGGACAGACCCTTATTCATTCATTCATTCATTCATTCATTCATCCATTTATTTATTTATTTATTTATTTATTTTTGAGGTTCCTGTTCTCGAATATATGCAAAAAAATTTAACCTTTTTTTAGATTTTGAGTTCCAAATTCTCTTCCTCTCTCTTCTCCCCCTTCCTTGGGCTGACCCAAACATGAAAATTCAATTCAGTACCTGAGTCTGAAAATACGAGTAAATAGGGGAAATCTGAGAATATAATAAAGAAATATTATGGTTTAAGAAGAATCCAGGACATAAACCCAGAAGATGAGAGTAACTCTACAACAACTACAGAGAAAAAAATGACTTCACTACGTGGATAACAGCAAAGGGTGGAAGAAATAAAAGGGATGCAAGATAGAAAAAATGAAATTGTAAATTAAATTAGAGTTCAATTAGAAAAAATGATAGGAGAATAAGCTGATCCAGAAAGAAGCAATTATAACTCAATAATTCCATTAGAGAATAAGAAATATGAGACCAGATAGCAGGACTACAACAGTTGAGTTACATATACTCTCATAGACCTAAAAGGATCCACCAAAATTTCAAGAAGAAAGAAATTAAGGATTTAAACATAACTTTTAAAAAGGTAGATATGGTAGATCTCTGATAAATACTGAATTTGGAATATACATACATACATACACACATATTTCTCAGCTCTTTATAGCACTTCTATGAAAATTCAACATGTTGCCTGAGACATAAATAGAAATTAGCAGAAATATTAGACTCATTTTACTGACCAAAATACAATAAAATTATAAATGAATAGCCTTTGAAGAAAGAATTCAAACATAAATAATATAGAATTGGTGGGCCAAAGAACAAATCATAGAAACAATAAATTTCGTTAAAGAAAACAACAACCATGAGACAATATACTGAAATTTTTTGAATATATACAAAATAGTCCTTAGTGGAAATGCAAATCAATTGACATACAAACAAGAAAGAAAAAGAACAAATTAATTGAAAATATGACTAAAACATTAGAAAAGCAAAACATTTTCAAAAAAACCTAAACACCAAATCAGATAGTCTAAAAACTAAAGAACCAATAAACAAAAATGAGTAGCAAAAAACATTAAACAGAAAAGTAAAACAAGATGAATTTTAAGAAAAACAAGAGAGAAACCTTTAGCTAATCTGATGTTTTAAAAAAATAGAAATGGAAACAAAATGGACAATATCATAAAAGAAGAATGCACAGCAAATGAGAAAAAGAAATTATTACAATTCATTTTACCCAATTACATACCAGTAAAATTGACAACATAAAAGAATTTAATGAGTTTCTACAAAAAAAATACCTAGATTTACAGAACAAGAAGCAAAAAATTTAACTAACTCAAACATCAAAAAAAGAAATTGAACCAGTCATAAACGAAATTCAAAAAGAAATTCAAAAACCCTATGACCAGATAATGTTTTTAAAAAAAATATGTCAAACATTCAAAGAACAATTAAGTCCAGAATTAGATCAGTTTTGTGCAAAAATAGGGAAAAAACGATCCTATAAAACTCCCTCAATGAGACAAACATGGTTCTGATACTTAATCCATAGAGAGATTAATCAGACCAAGGAATATATTGACTAATATATCTAATGAATATTGATACAAAAATATTGAATAAAAATTAGCAAAGAAGACACAAAAACCTACCAAAAAGTTTATATGTGATGATCAGATGAATTTATACCAGGAGAGCAGAGCATGTTTAATATAAAGAAAATTACAAACCTAACAGATATTAGGATTATATATTTATGTCAATAAATACAAAAAAAGGCTTTTGATAAGATATAATATTCCTTTATGTTAAAAAAGAATGAAAAGTAATAACAATAAAGGAACTATACCTTAATGTGATAAATAGTATCTCTAAAAAGAAAAACTACCCTTATCTGAAATAAAAAAAAAAATCACTAAAGACCTTTCTAATATAATCAGGTATAAAACAAGGATGTTCTTTGTCACCACTATTGATATAGTTCTGGAAATGTTATCTGTAGCAATAAAGTAAGAACAAGAAATTGAGGGAATAAACACAGGTAGTAAAGGAATAGAATTATCACCTTTTCTAGATGAGATGATGTTTTACTTAGAGAATTATGGAGATTCAACTAAAATTAATTAAAAGAATTAATAACTCCAGGAAAACAGAAAGATATAAAGTAAACCCAAAAGAATCATCAGACTTTTAATATATTATGAACAAAACTCAGCATGAAGAGATAGAAAAAGAAAATTCACTAAAAATCACTATAAAATCTACAAACTGGTGGTCCAGCTACTGAAAGATCCCTATAAGAATTAATTGAATATATTGCAAGCAACTAGAAAGAAACAATTCAAGTATTGTGGAAATACAATCAGGAGAACACAAGATCTAGCAGCTTCTACATTAAGGGATCGAAGGACTTGGAATATAATATTCCAGAAGTCAAAGGAACTAGGATTAAAACCAAGAATCACCTACCCAGCAAAACTGAGTATAATACTTCAGGGGGAAAAATGGTCTTTCAACGAAACAGAGGGCTTTCAAGTATTCTTGATGAAAAGACCAGAGTTGAAAAGAAAATTTGACTTTCAAACACAAGAATAAAGAGAAGTATGAAAAGGTCAACAGCAAAGAGAAATCATAAGGGACTTACTAAAGTTGAACTGTTTACATTCCTACATGGAAAGATAATATTTGTAAGTCTTGAAACTTTTCTCAGTATCAGGGTAGTTGGACGGATTACACACATACACATACACGTACACACACACACACACATATACATACATAGAGAGAGAGCCAGAGACAGAGACAGAGAGCACAGGGTGAGCCGAATAGGAAGGGATCATATCTAAAAAAAGTAAAATTAAGGGGTGAAAGAGGAATATATTGGGAGGGGAAAGGGAGAAATGGAATGGGGAAAATTATCTCTTATAGAAGAGGCAAGAAAAAGCTTTTTCAGTGAAGGGGAAAAGAGGAGAGGTGAGAGAGAAAAAGTGAAGTTTACTCTCATTACATCTGGCTCAAAGAAGGAATAACATGCACACTAAATTTGGTATGAAAATCTATCTTACACTGTAGGAAAGTGGGGAAGAAGGGGATAAGCAGGATGGGGTGCATGATGGAAGGGAGGGCAAATGGGAGGAGGGGGGAATTAGAGGTAAACACTCATGAGGAAAGACCAGGTCGAAGGAGAGTATAGAAGAAATGGGGGACAGGATAAGATGGATGGAAATATAGTTAGTGTTACGCAACATGACTATTATGGAAGTCATTTGCAAAAGTACACATATATAGCCTATATTGAATTCCTTGCCTTCTCAGTGGGGATGGGTGGGGAGGGAGTAAGGAAGAGAAGTTGGAACTCAAAGTTTCAGGAAAAAATTGAGAACAATTTGAGAATTGTTTTGGTGTACAACTGGGAAATAAGAAATACAGATAATGGGTTATAGAAATTTATCTCGCCCTACAGAACAAGAGAGAAGATGGGGATAAGGCAAGGGAGGGGTGTTGGAAGGGAGGGCACATTGGTGGTAGGGGCAATCAGAATGAAAGGCGTTTGGGGATGGGGTGAAGGGAGAGATGGGGAGAAAATTTGGAACTCAAAATTTTGTGCAAATGAATCCTGAAAACTTAAATTAATTTAAAAAAAAAAAGAATTTTAAGTGAAACAGTGAGAGAAAAGGTGGGCAGGATAGGGCTAGCAGGATCAGATTTCATAGTATGCTACAAAGAAATAGTCATCAGCAGGTAGGCTGATGTTAGGCAAAGGTTAAAAAATATAAAAGTTGATCCATGGAACATATTAAGCAAACAAAACCCAGAAGCAATTGAACAGATTAGCTTAATATTTGATAAACTTAGGAACTCTACTTACTAGGTTGAAGACTTGCTATTTGACAAAAACTGGTGGAAAGCAGTCTGGCAGAAATTAAGTTTAGGTGAAAATCTCACACCACATAATGCAATAAATTGTAAATGACCTAGGTATAAAAGATCATACCAGCAATAAAACAGAAAAGAAGATGAGATACCTTTTACAAGCATGCATAGGAGGAAAGTTCTTGAGCAAAGAGGGAATAACGAGGATCATAGGAGATAAGACAATCTACATTAATCAAAATTGAATAAGTTTTTCATGGACAAAAGCAAGTAGAAATAGAAAGGAAACAGTGGACTGGGAATAATATTTTTCTTATAAATATCTGATAACCAAGAATAAGTAATTAATAAAGATCCATGAGCACAAAAGCTATGAAAAGTTGGTTTTCAAAATAAGAAATGAAATTTGCCAGCAACCATAAGAAAACAAAGTCTGACTACAATTTAAAGAAATTACTAATATTTAATGAAATACAAATTAAAACAACTCTGAAGTTCTACCTTATGTCCATTAAATTGGCAAGTATGACAAAAAAATGGAAAATAGCTATTGTTGGAGGATAGGCACCTAACAAGCTGTTGGTTGAAGACATGCCATTTTAAAATATAATTTAGAACATATGAGAATAAGACCAAAAGCTAGAATTATTTGGATTGAGAAACACTAAAAACTTTTTTCAATAAATACATGAATAAACCAAGTATACCCTTTTTCCCCATTGTTATTTGACGTAGTTCTCATAATGCTAGCAATAACAATAACAGAATAAAATTAAACACATAAACCTTGACAAAGGAGGGACAAAATGATCTCTACTTGCTAACAACATGATGATTTCCTTAGAAAATGCCAAAGTATAAGCACAGAAACTGATACAATAGCTCTGATAAACTAGCAACATAAAAAATAAATTGATAAAAAATAACAATTTCTATATAGTGGTAATAATATCCAGGAGGAAATCATAGAAAAGGAAATCCTAAAAAACTACAAAAATACATAAAATATCCCACATATTCAAGAAATATAGATATAATTATGAAATCCTTTTCAAAGAAATAAAAAAATGACAAGTAACTGGAAGGATAAGGCTCGACCATGCCAATAAAATAAAAATGATGATACTAAATAGGTTAATGTACATACCAATCAGATTAAGGAGATGTTTTATAGATCTAGATAAAATAATAAAAAATATATTTTTGAAGGTCAAAAGTTCTAGAAGCAAAAGGAATATAATTATAAAGGTAGTGATGAAGAAGACAGTACTTCCAGACCTAATTTATGTTAGAAAGCAGTAAAAATTATAGAAAAGTATGTCAGTGTAACTAAATATACAAGAATCATATACAATTAAACTCAACAAAACTTGTGTTTGATAAATACAAGAGCACCAATTAAATTATGGGGAGGATGTTGGGGGAGATTCCGTTTTTAATAAGAACTAGGGGAAATAGAGGGTAGTTTGGCAGAAAATAGGATTAGGCTAACTTTCAGTAATAAAGTCAACCAGGATTTATTATCTACTATATTCCAGGCAGTATGCTAAGTTCTGGGGATACAAAATCCCCACTCTAAAGGAACTCACAATCTAATGGGGGAGAAAATGGGTGTTCATCCTTCATTGCTAAGGAAGACCATGCCATCAGAGAAATGATAACATGACTTGCACTTGACTTTTTTTGAGTGAGGGAGGGCTGTGCAGGTCACCAGCCTCACTTTTCCTCCAGAGTCGTCTGAATCCAGTGACCAGATATTCATCAAGATGACTGGAGATGACTCAGGATGAGGCAATTGTGGTTAAGTGCCTTGCCCAAGGTCACACAGCTAGTGAGTATCAAGTACCTGAGGTGAGATTTGAACTCAGGTCCTCCTGACTCCTGCACTGGTAATCTATCCACTGGACCATCTCGCTGCCCCTGGGAGAAAATATGCAAACAATGAAAATATGCAAACAATGCAAACCTGTATATTGCTATATACAGAAGAATAAATTGGAGATCATCAACAAAGGGAAGGCACTAGAATTAAGAGGGGTTGGGAAAGTGCATACTCCTCCAGATTTTTAGTCCCAACCTCTTGGACCTTTTTGTTCCCAATCCAGTTCCTCCCCATTTGATATACTGTTAACGCCCCAGTGTGTTATGCCTGATTCTACCATGCCATGTGGTCTCTTCAGGCATTTATTTCCTCTCTCTTCCTTTTGTTCCTCTTCCCTTAATTTTTCTCACCACTCCCTTTTCCTACTTATTCTTTGTCTATTTCACAGAACTATGTGTCAAGGAAGCCTCAAGAACATTGTGAATTCTGTTTATGCAGTTCTGAACTAATTCTGGAGAGCAATTTGGAACTATGCTCAAAGGGCTATAAAACTGTGTGTACCCTTTGACCCAGTAATACCACTACTAGATCTGTATCCCAAAGAGATACAAAAAGGGGGAAAGGACATATTTGGGGGGTTTTTTGGTTTATTTTAAATATAATTTATTTTCAGTTTTCAACATTCACTTCCACAAGAATTTGAATTCTAAATTTTCTCCCCATCTCTCCCCTCCCCCCAGCCCAGGACAGTGTGCACTCCAACCACCCCTTTCTCCAATCTGTCCTCCCTTCTATCACCCCCCCCCCCCATCTCACATTCCTTCCCCCTCTGTTTTCCTGTAGGGCAATAGAGATACCCCATTGCCTGCACAACTTATTTCACAATTGCATACAAAACCAATTTTTAACATTCATTTTTAAAGCTTTGACTTCCACATTCTCTCCCTTCCTCACTCCCTACCTCTCCTCACTCCCTACCTACCCTCTATGATAAAGCAAGCAATTTGATATAGATCATACATGTGTAGCCATGCAAAACACTTTCATAACAGGCATGTTGCAAAAGACTATCCACATTTCCCTCTATCCTGTCCTACCCTCCATTTATTCCATTCTCTCCTTTGACCTGTCCTCCCACAATAGTGTTTTCTTCTGATTACCCCTTCCCCCAATCTGCTGTCCCTTCTATTATCCTCCCTCTCCTATCCCCTGAAAGGACCTATTTATACAAAAATATTTATAACCAGTCTTTTCATGGTGGCAAATAATTGAAAATTGAGAGAATGTTCATTAATTGGGGAATGGCTGCACATGTTATGGTGTATGATTGTGATGGAATGTTACCATGCTATAAGAAATGTTGAGCAGATGGATTTCAGGAAAACATGGGAAGACTTATATGAACTGTTGCAAAGTGAAGTGAGCAGAACCAGGAGAACATTGTACACAGTAAAAGCAATATTATGTGATGATCAACTGTGAATGACTTAGCTATTCTTAACACAGCAATCTAAGACAATTCCAAAGGGCTAATAATGAAAAAGGTTATCCACTTCCAGAGAACTGATGGAGTCTGAATGCAGATCAAAGCATACTATTTTTCACTTTCTGTATTTTTTTCATGTTTTTTTCCCTTTAGGTCTGTGTCTTTGTTCACAGCTTCACTAATATGGTAATATGCTTTTCATGATTGAACATGTAAAACCCATATCAAATTACTGTCTCAAGGAGGGAGGAAGTGAGAGAGGGAAAGAGAAAATTTGGAACTCAAAATTTTTTAAAAGTAAATGTTAAAAATTGTCTTTATATGTTAACTGGGACAAAATAAAATATTAAAAAAGAACATTGTATGTCCCAAGCTTTCCATTCCTCTAAACATGTACACACACACACACATGCACACACACATACACACACACACAAACTTTCTGAGTCTTAATATGGACCTTAATGCATAGTAGAAAGATATGACCACAAGAGCCCTAGAACAGTGAAATTCCCAAAATGTCCTTTGTTAGGGAAGTTCTTAGGTTTTCATTCCTTCATTTAACAAGTATTTATTATTGCCTAGGCACTGTTAGGCATCCTGGATAAAGAAACAAACTGTATCTGCCCTCAAGGACCTTACATTCTATTGGAAGGAAGTACATTTGAAATAAGTAAATTTAAAATGTATTCACAGTAAACCCCAATTTTCTGGGATGGTCTTGAGGAAACATAGGAGTTCTAAAAGAGGTAAGCACAGGGAACAGCCTGGGAAAAGTCCCTGTCCCCATGATGGGCAAGAAGGAATGATAACAATAATCAACCTAGAAAGGTTGGCTGGAACAAGATGGTGTAGGACTTTACATGCCAAATGAAAAAGTTATATTTTATCCTGAGGTGATAGGGCACCACTTGACATGGGTGAATCAGGGAGTTATATGGTTAGAACTATGCTTTAAGGAGATCAGTTTTGCAGCTGTGGGGAGGATGGAATGGAGAAGGAAGAGACCTGAGGCAGAGACCAATTAGGAGTATTCAATAGGTGCTTCCTAAGGCTTGGGGTTTTGTAGGGGGGGGGGAGGACCTAGAACAACAAAGCCTTTACCTCAAATCATCACCTGAGCTGTACTATATGGGCTTTGAGGAATGGGAATAGGCATAAACCTTTTGCTTCTCTAATTTCTGATCTCTAATGAGCTCTTTAGTCCTTTTGCCCAAGCTTAATCAAGAATCTTGCTGGTCCTTATCTCCAAACTAAAGCTGCCTGGAACAAAATATATTCAATGAAAGGCAGATAAGCGTAGCAAGTTCAACTAGGCAACCATGTTATAAACTGCCTGATAAAATGTGCATCCAGTTCATTGCCTCCTTTTTCATTGTCACTTCCAGTGACAGCCCTAAGTCCAATATTGACATCATCCTCAAGACAGTGAGACGACACACAGAAGGCCTTTTTGCCTGCAACATCCACCTTATTCATCTCCTTTTCTATTCTCACAGCCCCCACCCTAAGCCAGATCATTATTTACTGAGTAATACTTCCACCTCCTTTGTATGGCACCCAAGGGCCTTCACTATCTGGTATTACCCAGCCCTTCCAGCCTTCTCTCATGTTGTTTGCACCCAAACCAGACCCTGAGCATTCTCTGCTACCCTCCTTCTTTTTCTCTTCTTCCTTGTCTCACATTGGGTTGATATCTAAAATGGTCCTCTCTCCTATTTTTCCTCCTTGGCTCCTATTTGGTTTCCAAACTCAGTTTAAAAGTCACCTCCTCCAGAAAACCTCTCCTGATCTGACACTTTCCCTCCAAGTCAGTCACAATCTTTCTCCACAGGACCTCATATAATACTTTGTTTGTATCTCTCTAATATATTTTCAATTAAATTCAACAAGTACTTATTAAGTGCTGTGTGCCAGGCATTAAGGAGATGAACACAAAGCAAAATGGAACACCTGCCATGATGGAACTTAAATTTTACAACACGCTTTTTAAAAAACTAAGTATGCACATTTTAATTTAAGTGGGAAGGAGAGAACATTGATCACAGTGGAGATTAAACAATGACTTCTTGGAAGGAAAATGCATGAGCCTTGAAAGAAAATCATAGGATCAAAAAGTGAGGCTCAAAAGGAGCCTTAGAAACTCCCTGTTTAACCTTCTTATTTTACAGATGAGAAGACTAAGAGCAAGAAATGTGAAATGACACGCACACAGGTAGTAAGTGGATAAAATTATTTGGGACTGACCCCTTATCCAGTAAGGAGCAATTCTCAAGTTATACAAAACAAAAATGAAAACAATCCCTGTACTCAAACAGCTTACATTCTACAGGACTTCTCTTTCTACTACACTAGATGTGTCTAATATGTGGTCCCTGGGTCACAGATGACCTGTAACACTTCCAAGTATAGCCCAAGCTAAATTAAAATGCATTGGGGAAAAATTTAACAAAATAAATAAAAATACCATAAAACATAGACAATATTTCATTTTAAAACTAAATCAATATGGCACCAGCAAGGATAGATATGTATGTATTAGTGGCCCCCAATTCTATTTGAATTTGACACCATTGGACTGGACTTTACATAAACACTGTAGCAGTCACTGACATGACCAATCCAGAAAAATATTGTATTTAGAATATGGTTATTCCAAATGATATTCTGAATCAACAGATGTAACAAAAACCTTTGATAAAGTACCGCACTCATTTTTGATAAAAAAAAAAAAAAAAACAACTCATAAAACAAAGACAAAGGAGGGTGTTTTAAAAACAAAATGTTATAAAAAGTATCCATATAAAATGAAAAGCTTAAAAGTATACACTAAAGAGAAAATACTAGAAGTTTCACCACTAAGTAGAGGAATAAAGCTGTCATTTGCCATGGTTCTAAAGTGCTGGAAGAAAAAGAAATGAAAGTCATAAAGAGAAGCTAAGAGGAGACAAAATTAACCATATTTGCTGACATAATATGGATTTACTTAGAAAAATCTAAAGAATCAGCACTTGTAGTAGAGGAATCACTAAACAAACATACTGTGGCACATGAATGCACTATGTCATTGGAAATGATGAATATGATGAATACAGAGAAGCCTAGCAAATGGAAGCAACTTGAAGCAGAACCAGGAAAGCAATGGAAACATGACTATACTAATGGAATTGGAAAGAAAAATAATTAGAACTGAATGCTGAGAAATTATAATGCCCAACTTAACTCCAAAGAAGGCATATGAGAATGCATATTCTTTCTGCTTTTTTGCATAGGTAGGAAATGGTGTAGAGCACTGCAGAGAACGTCAGATTGTTTTGCACAAAAACCAGGTTGGTTAATTGGTTAGTTTTGCTGAACTCTGTTTTCCCCTCTTATTCTTTGTTATGACGGATGGTTCTCTAGGTGAAAAAGGCCAGTAAGGACACTTTGGAAAATGTGGGTGAAATCTGAAAAAAGATATGAATAATATTTGATTTTTAAAATGTGGTTATCCCTTTCTTCATAGGAGATACCAGTACTCTATGAAGCCAGAGTCTTTCTGGTCAAGCACTGGTTCAGTTTTCCCAGAGAAGAAGTTCTTAAATTAGTCAGAGAAGCACTTTCATGATCTTACAAAATAACAACCTCACTTTGACCTCCAAACACACTCACCAGAAGTCATGGAACAACTGCCATTGTTTATTCTAAGGAACACTGAAAGGATCTCTCAGCATCAAGAAATTAGGTGAGAAAAAAAGTAGAGATACTGCCGTTAATAAACAAGGATAGCATAAGATCAGCCCATAAACCATCTTGGGGAAATCTTATAAATAGGAGAAGAACATGGCATGGTGGGGATAGCAAAGGGTTTCAGCTAAAGAAGATGGGTTCAAATATTGCCTCTGATGCTCTTTAGCTGTGGGACCAAGGACATGCTTTGTCCTCTTCACTTCTCACTCTATAGAAATGTCTGTTACTATTACTGAACAGTAACAAGCCACAAAGATTTCTTAGAGAGAATCACTGTCCTAATCTTCAGAAAAATGCTTGAGTTGCATAAACGCCCCCAGATGTTGCCTTATTTCTCTTCTTCTTCCCTTCAACCCAATTGAGGAGGCTCCAAATTTTCCAAAAGTTGGTCCAAGATGCTTGGACTTTTTCTTTACCCACCTCAGCTATATGTAATAAGGACCATTTTTCTTTGAATGATATTAGCAATATACTTATCTCTGAGGGCATCAGCAAAAGAAATGAGGTTCACTGTGAGCATTTTAGGTCCCAACACATGAGCAGATGGGACCATGAACTAGTCTGAGCTAATGGGGAAGAAGAGTTACCATGATTCCTGAGGGTAAGTTAAGGTCACAAAATCATACAATCTCAGAGCTGGGAAGAACTCTCAGTTGACCAGTATAATCACTTATTGAACAAGAATCCTGTCACATTGTCACCAAGTGCTTACACTAAGATCACCATGGACAAGGAAATTATTTGGGTTTTTCCCCCTTGACTTCAAGCTTATATTTGTTTCTGTACAATTTCAATCATTGTTCCTAGTTCTGCCTTCTAGAACCAAAGAGAACAATTGCAATGCTTTTTCCATTTGACATTCTTTTAAATATTTGGAAACAGTTATATTCTCCCAAGCCTTTTCTTCTTGTAAGCTAAACATTCCCAGTTTCTTCACCTAATACTATGACATGATCTTAAGGACCTTTACCATCATGTTCATTCTCTTCTTGATGCTTTCCAGCTTATCAATGTTTTTCTTAAAATGTGGTACCTAAACAAAAATTCGAAGGGATGTAGTATATTGGGAAAAAAAATTTATAGCTAATCTCGGGGATAAAGACCTTATTTCTAGAATATATAGAGAACTGAGTCAAATGTACAATACAAGTCATTCCCCAATTCATAAATAGTCAAAGGATATGAACAGGCAATTTTCAGAAGAAGAAATTAAAGATATCTATAGTCATATGACAAAATGCTCTAAATCACTTTTGATTAGAGAGATGCAAATCAAAACAATCTTGAGGTACCACATCACACCTATTAGATTGACAAATATGATAGATCAGAAAAATGATAAATGTTGGAGAGAATGTGGGAGAGTTGGAACACTAATTCATTGTTGGTGGACCTGTGAGCTCATCCAACCATTCTGGAGAGCTATTTGGAACTATTTCCAAAGGGCTACAAAAATGTCATACCCTTTGACCCAGCAATATTGCTTCTAGGACTGTATCCCCAAGAGATCATAAAGATGGGAAAGGGTCCCTCATGTACAAAAATATTTGTAGCAGCACTCTTTGTAGTTGCCAAAAACTAGAAATCAAGGGGATGCCCATCAATTGGGGAATGGCTAAATAAATTATGGCATATGAATGTAATGGAATACTATTGCACCATAAGAAATGATGAACAAGAAGACTTCAGAGAGGCCTGGCAAGACTTATATGATCTGATGCTGAGCAAAAGGAACAGAAACAGGAGAACTTTGTGCACAGCAATGACTACAGTGTGTGAGAGTTTTTTCTGGTAGAAATGCAAGGACATAAAAAAAAATTCTAATGGTCTTCTAAGGCAAAATGCCTTACACATTCAGAGGAAGAACTATGGAATTCAATTGCAGAATGTAACATATCATTTGTGTGTGTGTGTGTATTATGTTTTAGTTTTTTATATGATTTGTCCCATTTATTTTAGTTCTTCTACACAGCATGACTATAATGAAAATGTATTCAGTAGGAACGTATGTGTAGATACTATATAGAAATGTGTGCCATCTTAGGGAGGGAGGGAGGTAGTGGGGGTTAGGTAGGGGCAAAAAAATCTAAGTTTTATGGTAGTGATTGTAGAGCATTAAAAATAAATAAAATAAAAAATAAACTTTTTTAAAAGTAAAAAAAATGTGGTGCCTAATGACATGACAAAACAGGAAAATAATAAATGTTGGAGAAGATGTGAGAAATTTGAAACACGAATTCATTCTTGGTGGAGTTGTGAGCTGATCCAACCATTTGGGACAGCAAGTTGGAACTATGCCCAAAGGGCTATATAAAAATATGCATACCCTTTGACCTAGCAATACCACTACTAGGGCTGTATCCCAAAAAGATCACAAAAATGGGGAAAGGATCCATGTGCACAAAAATATTTATAGCAGCTCTCTTTGTGGTGGCCAAGAACTGGGAAATTGAGGCAACGCTCATCAACTGGGGAATGACTGAACAAGTAGTGGCATTTTGAATGCTGTAGATAAGTTCACTTACCTTGGTAATGTACTTTCCAGGGATATGCACATTGACAATGAGGCTGATGAATGAGAGGCTGTGAAGAAAAGTATGGGACAGAAGAGGTATTAGGGTATTATACTGACTACCAAACTGAAGGTCTACAGAGCTGTTGTGCTGACCTCATTGTTGTATGCCTGTGAAACATTTACATTCTACCAGTGCCATGCCAGGAAACTGAATCATTTTCATTTGAACTGTCTTGGGAAGATTCTGAAAATCACCTGGTAGGATAAGGTGACAGACACTGAGGTCCTTACTCAAACTAAACTGCCAAGCATTCAAACTATGCCTCAGAAAGCACAACTCCAATGGGCTGGCCACATTTGTATGCTTGCCAAAAAGACTATTTTGTGAAGAACTCTCATGGGGCAGCAATCATGTGGTGATCAGAAGAGGTGACACAAGGACACTCTCAAGTTCTCTCAAGAACTTTGGAATTGATTGTGTGCCATGGGAGATACTGGTACAGGACCATTCAACACAGTGTGCCCACATCAGAAAGGGTGCTGTGCTCTATCAGCAAAGCAGAATTGAAACAGCTCAAAGGAGATGTAGGATGCACAAATTTGGAGTATCCACCCCAAATGTTCACACGGACTATCTGTCCCAATCTGTGGTAGAACATTCTGAGCTCGTATTGGTCTGATCAGCCACAGTCAGACAAACTGAAACTTGACTTTATCATGGTGATGTCATTTTGGTCCTCTTAGAGAATAAAGGATGACAACCACCAACCAACTAACCAACCATATGAATGTAATGGAATACTACTGTGCTATGAGAAATGACGAACAGGTGGACTTCAGAAAAACTTGGAAAGACTTATATGAACTGATGCTGAGCAAAGTGAGCAGAACCAGGAGAACACTGTACACAGTAATAGTCACATTCTTCAATGACTGATTTTTGATAGACTAAAAATAATTCCAAAGGACTCGTGCCATTCACATACAGAGAAAGAACTATGGAGTCTGAATACAGAGCAAAGTAAACTACTTTTTGTTTCATTTTGTTTTTTCTTTCTCATGCTTCTTCCCATTTGTTTTAATTCTTCTTTAAAACATGACTAATGTAAGAATGTTTGATAGGAATGTATGTACAGAACCTATATCAGATTACAGGCCATCTTGGGGAGGGGGAGAGAAAAGGGAGGGGAGAAAATTTAAAACTTCTGGAAGTGATTACTGAAAACTAAAAATAAATAAGTTAACTTAAAAAAATGTGATGCCTAAAAGTAAAACCAATGCTGCAGATGTGGTCTAAATAGGGCTTAAAACTAAAGGTCATAGTGCCTGACACTTCCCTAGTCTTGGATACTGTGACTCCCTTCATGAAACCTTAGGATGAATTAGCTTTACTTTGGTTGTCCCCTCATACACTTGACTCATATTGGACTTTAAGCTCAGTAAAATCCACAGTTTTTTAAGGAAAAT
Organism: Notamacropus eugenii; assembly: GCF_028372415.1. Taxonomy (NCBI): domain Eukaryota; kingdom Metazoa; phylum Chordata; class Mammalia; order Diprotodontia; family Macropodidae; genus Notamacropus; species Notamacropus eugenii. Next base: position 68,000,885 of record NC_092879.1, on the reverse strand, counting down.
TGCTACTGAGACAGGCTTTTCTCATCTTGCCATTTCTGAAACCAAAAAGAAGCCTTCACATTTATCCCAATTAAATTGTACTTTAGTAGAATTGGTCCAGTGCCCTAATCAAAACTGAAGGTGTTTGAGAACAAACACATGAACAAGCACAAACACATCAGAATTCAAATTGCTGGGTTGGGGACTGACATGCAGAGGTACAATGAGGGCATACAGGGTTGGGGTCAGTGGGAGTTGAATAGGGCAACACAAGTAAGAGGGTGAGCCAAGTGCAGAAGAAGGCCAGATTGTGTTGCACAGCTCAAGTTGAACCTTAACAGCTGAGTGGATCAAAATGCTAGCAGAAGTGTACAATGATCTAGTTGTATTCACTTAACTCTGCATCCATTCACATAGGTCTCTGCTGGTTTTTCTAAAACTACTCCTCTCATCATATCTTATTACATAACAGCATGCTAGGGGCAGAGCCAAGAAGGGGAGTAGAAAGACAAAAAAATGCAGGCTCTCCCCACACAGCCCATAAAACACCTGTAAGAGAGGGATTCTCAACAAATTTTGGAGCAGCAGAAGTGGAGAACAACAGAGTGGAGGAGATTTCCAGCCCAGGGTGACCTGAAAGGCCCACGGGAAATGTTGGTTGCACCAGATGCAGAGCAGAGCTCAGAACCCAGTCCAGCCTTGGCTGTGGCTTGTGAACAGCCCTCGGGGGTGGAATCTCCAGTCGCAGCAGCAGAGGGTTCACAGATCCCTCAACCCACAGGTGCCAAAGGTCAGTGACGGGGTTTTTTCAGCTGACCAGAAAGGGAGAAGGGCCTTTCCATAGCTCTGGCTTTGGGTGCGGCCACAGAAGCCACACTGGGCAGGCAGCAGCAGATCTCACAGCAGCCCCTACAGCAGCCTGAGAACATTGTTGGATTGTAAATACCCCTGGGGGCACTGAGGGAGCTGGTCTTTGTCTCACACTGAATGGTGACCCTGCCCCCACAGCTTGACTGAATCCCACCCCTCCAGTGCTAGCTTGGTGGAACTGGAGGTCAGGTACCTGTGGAGAGGAAAGACTGCTAAGATTCTGGGTACAAAAATCCTTCCCTGTGCCCAGACCAGTACATGCTTGATTGTGCCTCCTTGGAGGAACTGATATCTTACAGGTTCCCAGAGTATACCCTACTCTTGACGAAGGACCCAAAAGTCAAGTAACTGGTTGGAAAAATGCCCAAAAAAGGGGAAAAAAATAAGATCACAGAAGGTTACTTTCTTGGTGAACAGATATATCCTCCCAACCTCTCAGATGAGGAAGAACAATGCTAACCAACAGGGAAAGACATAAAAGTCAAGACTTCTGTATCCCAAATATCCAAAATAAATATTCAATGGCCTCAGGCCATGGAAGAGCTCAAAAAGGATTTTGAAACTCAAGTAAGAGAGGTGGAGGAAAAATTGGGAAGAGAAATGAGAGAGATGCAAGAAAAGAATGAAAAGCAGGTCAACACTTTGCTAAAGGAGACCCAAAAAATGCTGAAGAAAATAACACCTTGAAAAATAGGCTAACTCAATTGGCAAAAGAGGTTCAAAAAGCCAATGAAGAGAAGAATGCTTTCAAAAGGAGAATTAGCCAAATGGAAAAGGAGGTTCAAAAACTCACTGAAGAAAATAGTTCTTTCAAAATTAGAATGGAACAGATGGAGGCTAATGACTTTATGAGAAATCAATAAATCACAAAATACTTTCCCCCAAGATGGCGCCAAAGGCGAAGAAGGTACCCGTTGTCCTCCCCAAGACAGAAGCCAAGTCCAAGGCCTTGAAGGCCAAGAAAGCAGTGTTGAAGGGTGTCCATAGCCACAAAAAGAAGAAGATCCAAACATCCCCCACCTTCCAGGGACCCAAGACACTAAGACTCAGAGGCAGCCCAAATACCCTCAGAAAAATGCCCCTCAGAGAAAGAAGCTTGACCACTATGCCATCATTAAGTTTCCCTTGACCACTGAGTCTGCTATGAAGAAGACTGAGGACAACAACACCCTAGTTTTCATCGTGGATGTCAAGGCCAACAGGCATCAGATCAAGCAGGGAGTAAAGAAGCTGTATGACATCGATGTGGCCAAGGTCAACACACTGATCCAGCCTAATGGAGAGAAAAAAGCTTATGTTCATCTTGCTCCAGACTATGATGCTTTGGATGTTGCTAACAAAATTGGAATCATCTAAACTGTGTCCAGCTGTCTCACTGCACCTACAATAAAAAGTTTTCCCCGGAAAAAATCACAAAATAAAACCAAAAGAATGAAAAAATGGAAGATGATGTGACATATCTCATCGGAAAAACAAATGACCTGGAAAATAGATCTAGAAGAGACAATTTAAAAATTATGGGACTACCTGAAAGCCATGATCAAAAAAGAGCCTGGACATTATATTTCACGAAATTATCAAGGAAAACTGCCATGATATTCTAGAACCAGGGGGCAAAATAAATATTCAAGGAATCCACCAATCACCTCCTGAAAGAGATTCAAAAAGAGAAACTCCTAGGAACATTGTGGCCAAATTCCAGAGTTCCCAGGTCAAGGAGAAAATATTGCAAGCAGCTAGAAAGAAACAATTCAAGTACTGTGGAAATACAATCAGGATAACATAAGATCTAGCAGCTTCTACATTAAGGGATAGAAGGGCATGGAATAGGATATTCCAGAAGTCAAAGGAACTAGGACTAAAACCAAGAATCACCTACCAAGCAAGACTGAGTATAACACTTCAGGGGAAAAATGGTCTTTCAATGAGATAGAGGACTTTCAAACATTCTTGATGAAAAGACCAGAGCTGAAAAGAAAATTTGACCTTCAAACACAAGAATCAAGAGAAGCATGAAAGGGTAAACAGCAAATAGGGACTGTTTAAGGGACTTACTAAAGTTGAACTGTTTACATTCCTACATGGAAAAACAATATTTGTAACTCTTGAAACTTTTTTCAGTATCTGGGTAGGTGATGGGATTACACACACACACAGACACACACACACAGACACACACAGAAAGAGACAGAGAGCACAGGGTGAATTGAATAGGATGGGATCATATGTTAAAAAAATGAAATTAAAGGATGAGAGAGAAATATGCTGGGAAGAGAAAGGGAGAAATGGAATGGGGCAAATTATCTCTCAGAAAAGAGACAAGTAAAAGACTTTTCAGTGGAGGGAAAAAGAGGAGAGGTGAGAGAAAAAACATGAAGCTGACTCTCATCACATTCAACTAAAGGAAGGAATAAAATACACACTCATTTTGATATGAAAACCTATCTTACAATAGAGGAAAGTGGGGGAGAAGGGGATAAGTGGGGTGGGGAATGATGGAAGGGAAGGCAATGGGAGGAGGGAGCAATTTGAAGTCAACACTCTTGGGGAGGGACAGGATCAAAAGAGAGAATAGAAGCAATGGGGGGCAGGATAGGATGGAGGGAATTATAGTTAGTCTTACACAACGTGACTATTATGGAAGTCATTTGCAAAATTACACAGATATGGCCTATATTGAATTGCCTGCCTTCCCAAAGGGAATGGGTGGGGAGAAAGGGATGGGGAGAAGTTGGGACTCAAAGTTTTAGGAACAACTGTTGAGTATTGTTCTTGCAATTAGGACATAGAAATACAGGTAATGGGGTATAGAAAGTTATCTTGCCCTACAGGACAAAAGAGAAGATGGGGATAAAGGAAGGGATGGATGTTAGAAGAGAGGGCAGATTGGTGATAGGGGCAATTAGAAGGCTTGGCGTTTTGGGGTGGGGGGAGGGGAGAAATGGGGAGAAAATTTGGAACCCAAAATTTTGTGGAAATGAATGTTAAAAAGTTAAATAAATTTTTTTTAAAAAAAGGCACTAAACAGAACATATATATGTATATATATAATACATATATCTGAGTTCAAATCTTCTCATATATATGTATACATGTATATTATATATATATATATATAAATATAATGTATATATAGCCTACTGATGCCATTATTAGCAATATACCCTAAGAAGGTCAAAGAAAGAGGCAAAAATGCCATATACATAAAATATTTGTATCAGGAATTTTAAAATAAAATTTATTGATATCTTTTTAAAAAAATAATAGTATTGTATCAAAATCATATACCATAACTTGTTCAGCCATTTCCCCAATTGATGGGCATCCTTTCGATTTCCAATTCTTTGCCACCACAAAAAGAAAAGAGGTGCTATAAATATTTTTGTATATATAAATCTTTTTCCTTTTCCTTTGATATATTTGGGATACAGACTTAATAGTGGTATTTGGTAGGTCACAAAGTATGTATAATTTTAGAGCTCTTTGGCCACAATGTCAAATTGTTCTCTAGAATGGTTGGACCAGTTCACACCTGGACCAGCAGCGCATTAGTATCCCTTTCTTCCACATTCTCTCCAGCATTTGTCATTTTCCTTTTCTGTCATGTCAATCAATCTGACAGGTATAATACCACATAATTATTTTAATTGGCATTTCTCTAATCAAATATGATTTAAAGCATTAATTTCTTCTTCTGAAAACTGTCTTGTCATGTCCTTTCACAATTTATCAATTGAGAAACAGCTCTTATTTTTATAAATTTGCCTCAGTTTCCTATACATTTGAGAAATGAAGTCTTTATGAGAAAAACTTGCCATAAAAGTTTTACATATTACTTCATTGTCTATGCTGCCTTTTAGCAAAATGTAGTTTTCCTGATGATCTCCTTTGATTAGATCTAGTTTTTGCTTTTCCTTTGTCTGTTTTTGCTACCCCTGTCTTTCTTTTAACCTCAGTTGAAGTATAATAGATTCTTCTCCAGTCCTTTATTTTAACTCTGTGTGTATCTTTCTGTTTCAAATGTATTTCTTGTAACAATATATTGTTGGATTCTGGTTTCTGATTCATTCTGTCATCTTCTTTTGCTTTATGGATTAGTTCATCCCATTCACATTCACAATTATGATTACTGTGTATTTCCTTCCATTCTATTTTCTTCTGTTAATCCTTCTCTCTCTCTCTCTCTCTCTCTCTCTCTCTCTCTACTTCTCTACTTCATCCCTCCTCAAAAGTCTCTTTTACTTTTGACCACTGCTTCCCTTAATCTATTCTCCCATGTTATTACTCCCCTTCTCTCTGATTTTTCTCTTCCTCCTTCCCTGTTAGATAAGATAAATTTCTATACTCAATTGAGTGTATGTGTGTGTATTATTCTTTCTTTGAATCAATTCAGATGAGAATGAGATTCACACATTGCCCCATTAAAAGCGCTTCCTTGCATGCCTTCTTTGTGAGATGATTTTCCCCATTCTGCCTCTCCCTTCCCTCTCTCTCATCCATTCATTTTTTAGATCACTCCAACATAATCAACTCATTCCTGTGCCCTCTGTCTATGTAGACTTTTTCTAACTGCCCTAGTAATGCCAATATTCTTAGGAGTTACATGTATTATCTTTCCATATAGGAATGTAAACAGTTTGACTTTATTGAGTTCCTTACAACTTCTCTTTCATGTTTATCTTGAGTTTTGTGTTTGCATGTAAATTTTCTATTCAGCTTTGGTCTTTTCATTAGGAATTCTTGAAAGTTCTCTATTTCATTAATCTTTATTTTTCTCTTGAACTATTATACTCAGTTTTGCTGGGTAAATTATTCTTGGTTATATTCCTAGCTTCTTTCCCTTCTGGAAAATCACATTCCAATTCCTCCACATCTTTAACGTGGTATTTGCTAAATCTTGTGTGATTCTGACTGCAGCTCCATAATACTTGAAAAGTTTCTTTCTGGCCATTGCCAGTATTTTCTCCTTGACTTAGGAGCTCTGCACTTTGCCTATAATATTCCTGGGAGGTTTTATTTTGGTATCTCTTTCAGGAGATGACTGGTAGATTCTTTCCATTTCTATTTTACCCTCTGGATCTAAGATATTCCGATACTTTTCATAATTTCTTAAAATATGATGTCTAGGCTCTTTTTTATCATGACTCTCAGGTAGCTCAATTATTCTTAAATTATGCATCTTTGATCTGTTTTCCAGGTCAGTTGTTTTTCTAATGAGATATTTCACATTTTCTTCTATTTTTTCATTCTTTTGACTTTGTTTTCTTGTTTTTTCATGTCTCATAAAGTCATTAACTACACTTGTCTAATTCTAACTTTTTAGGAATTATTTTTTTCAGTGAGCTTTTGTACATCTTTCTCCATTTGGCCAATCTGCTTTTTAAGGAGTTCTTTCCTTCAGTGAATTTTTGTACCCTCTTTTACCAAGCTGTTAATTCTCTTTTCATAATTTTCTTGCATCACTCTCATTTCTTATCCCATTTATTTCTCTACCATTTTTATCTCTTCCTTTAACTCTTCCAGGAATTCTTGATGGGTTTGTGTCCAATTTGTATTCTGCAAACCCTGTGAGGCTTCACTTGCAGCTGTTTTTCCCAGTCTATTTCTTGACTTTGAACTTTATGTTAAAATTGGGCTCTGCTCATGTTGGGGGAGGGAAGTACTGTCTCAAGCTTCAGTCCTTTTTTGGGCTGCTGTTTTCAGAGCTAGTTCTGAGAATCTGAAAGTTTTTAGTATTTTCAAGGAGGCGTGATCTGGAGAGAAGTGTGGTAACTGCTATCCTGATCTGTACTCCAGTCTTTACCCAAGAAGGACTTCTACTCCACTGCAGCTGAATGCTGGTGCTTCTCTCTGTCCTGGAACTGCAGAAGGACTCCAGCTGCTCTCTGGGTGACCATAAAAGCTCTTTTCCCCCCATTATATCAGCAATGGAATTGCCAAACAGCACCTTGTCCTATGTCCAGTGGCAACTCAGGATCCCCTGTAATCTCTTTCAGACCAGTTGTCCAAAACCATTATGGTCTCTGTGCTGAGAGCCCCTAAAGCCACCTCCAAGACCCACTGCTGGTGTTGGGGTCTCCTGTGCTCTAGACCAGTCCCCTATCCTAGTGTCACAGAATTCTCCACTGATTTCCTAAGTGGTCTTAGGCTAGAAAAATATTGTACTCCAACCGTTTGCTGGCTCTGCTGCTCCAGATTTAGATTTGATAATTTATTTTAAAGTTGTTTGGAAGGGAATGTTAGGAGAGTTCAGCTAAGTCGCTGCCTCTGTTGTGTCATCTTGGCTCCACTCCCCTTGGTTTTCTCAAACCCTCATAGCTCTCCCAGTCCCTAGGTTTTGTCAGACACCAAATGTTTATGAAAGATTAGCAAGCAGCCAAGATTGATCTTTCTTATGGTAGCTCAATAATAAGAACAACAAAAAACCCACCATTTTTATAGTGCTACAAAGATTGCAAAATGCTATCTTCTCAGTTTTTTCCTACCTTAGCAAATAGATAGTACAAGTGGTCCCATCTCCATTTTACAGATAAAGAAACTGACCTTCTAAGAGTAGAAGTGAGTCCTGAGGGCCACATTGCTGCTCTGAGGCATGATTCCAACCCATATTTCTGGATCCCCAATTCAATACCCTATATCATGCTACCACAGAGTTTGAATATACTGACAAAGAAAAAGAGAAAATCCTTTAGAATGTGTGACCTTCTTAAATGTGAAATTTCACATAAAAATAACTGGTTTTTGCAACTTAATACAAGTAATGTTTGATATTTACCTAATCAAAGAGTCAACTCAGGTTGTGCCTCCCAAAGTATTACTGTAGGAAACTGAAATTTATAGGAAAATTGGCAGTACTCTTAGATGTTCAGTAGCACATAGTCAACAAAAATAATCAAAAATAGGAAGCTACCAGAGAGTAGCTTCTCTCCCACAGCAGTGTTACACCAGGTAAGCACCTCCTCAGCCACGCCCATCTTTATCTCCTGCCCCCATCAGTGTCTGCAATGAATTCTGGGATCCCCATTCCGTATCCCAGTTGAAGAAGGTATTACATGCTGTGGGAAGTATTTTATGCTATTTTATCCAGGCACAAAAAAGGCCAGTTACATTTCTGCCTAAGCTTTAAGGCATGACTATTAGAGCTCCAAGGAAACATCTTGATACAGGTCCCCACAATAAATAGGACATTATTAACTCCTCTGTGGTCACTACCAGTCCTCTTTATCATTCCAAAGGAAGAGCAATGGACATTGCAGTTGTGAAATGTATAATCCCTTCACATCTGTTTAAAGGCAGTATGTTTGTTGGTACAACCTATGGTGGGAATCTTTGTCCTCTTGCCTCTGACTTCAAGAAAATTTGGCTCACCACCCTGAGTGTCTCTGCTTTCAGTTGGCACTGCTGAGGCTATAACTTTTTGCTCTATCAGCTGGACATCCTGTATATATGATCATCTTTCTTACTCAGGTGAGGAATCCTTGATTCTCCTCTAACCTGCATTCTACCATAGCTCCTAACTCACCCTCACCACCATGCCTTAATTCAAGTTGCCTAGGGTTGATCACCTCTTGCTCCTAGTTCACTGGCTCAGTATTGTACTAAAGACCTCATTGTGTATGCTGTTCCTGACTATACACTCATTTCACCTGCTGAGTCTACTTTGTCTATGGTGATCTTTGGACAGGCTCAAGTTAATTAGGCCTGAAAACAGATAATTGTGGCCAACAATACTGTCAAAATGCCAAAAAACTCGAATGTCATGAACTCAAAAACCCCCTCTTACTGAGGGACCTCAGCTCAGATATCCTTCATTTCTCATCTGGCTCCACTACTTTGGTTCTTTTATGAATGCTTCTCCATAAGGCGTACCGCCTCCTCCCAACAAGTGTTTCCCCCTTCCCTTTCAGCTTCTTTTGGTCTGCTGTCTTCCCCCATTGGATGGTAAGCTCCTCAAGAGCCGGGACTGTCTTTTTTTGTATTTGTATCCCTAGTTCTTAGCACAGTGCCTGGCATATAGTAGGCAATATATTTATTAAGTAATTAGGTCAAGCCTGTTACATGGGTTTGGAGCTGACATATGCCATGCTTTCAGTTTAAGAATCAAATAAAGCAAACACATCAAATGAAGATCTTAACATGTCTTAAGTTGCCTTTGAATATTTCTCTGTCTTAGTTTTGCAGACTGTTTTCTAGTATGAGCATGTCTGCAATTTACTGTGTAAGACCACATTTTTCATAATGATATCATTCAAAAGGACTCAGTAGTTTCAGGAGTTGGGGACACCTGTGACAAAGAATTCATCCAAACTGGATTTCTTGAAATCTTCCCATTCTGGATCTCAAAAATGCATTTGAGGTTGGTACATTTATTGCCCTATTGAATTAACATGTCTTCATTTAAATCATGATAGATATAAAGAGAGGATTCAAGAATATTCATTAAGAGCTTGCTACGTTTTAGACACTGTGTTAAGGGCTAGGGATAGAAATACAAGCAATTGAGACCATCTTTGCCATCTAGGAATTTGCATCCTAATGGGAGAAGAAGATGACGAGTCCAGAAAGCAGGGGGAGGGAAGATGGGCATCCACTTGAGGTACTGGTAAGGCAAATAAGAGGCAAAATCCAGAGGGAGTTGAAGCAAGATTGAGAAGTTTAGAGGCCTGAGTTAAACAAAATCCCAAACTCCTGAATGCCAGATGCTGGAAGGTGTATAAAACGAGGAGGGGGAGTTTTCTGGCAAAATAGGGAAGCTTCCAAAGAGCAAAAGGAAAAGGGAAGTCTGAAGAGAATGGGGCCCAGGGTGACTCAGAAAGATATCTTTGATTATGTTTCCTTAATTCATCATGAGATTCCTGTAGCTGTAGTTTACATTGGAATGAAGCGCCTTCCATCATTCTTTCCTTCCTTCCTAAGTTGCCTCTCCTATACTTTCCAGCTTATTTTTTTGCCCAATGAAGCAGCTTTGGGAGAAGCATTCATTTTCTATATAAGAAGCCTCCTTTCAACATCTTTCAGCACCACTATTAAAACTGTTCTAATTCTGCAGGGCTAACCGAGTCACACAGTACATGAAAATTTAGAAGTTGCTCTAATTGTAATTTCAAGCTTCTATGTTTTTAAGCTGGAATTGTAACTTGAATCTCCTTAACTGGGGTCAATACCCAGCTATAGTTTTCTCCTCAACTGTCACTTCTTAGAATGATAATGATGGGAACTGTAATTTCAGGGGAAAGACAGAAAGAAAACCTCAAATTAAATAAAATATTCTCTAAGCACAGACCACATCATTTTCTTTTATAGGGATACTTATGGTCGTGTATTTACCTTCTTGCTTTCTAGACACATACTTACCTTTGTGTTCACTCAAGCCAGTTTAAATTTTGAAATGTGGTTGCTGTGTGAATGGACTTCTATCAAATAGGGCACAACACTTCAGCCAAACAAGTAGGCAGAACTGCAAATAATAACCAAAACTACATGATAGTAATATTTTTAAGGACTTTCACCTTATTTTCTCCTTTGAAATAGCAAAAAGAAGATGCTAATTTAGAATCTTTTTCAGCCCATGCTGTTTACAATGCCAAGGAAACACTTTGTCAGCAATTTAATCCAATGAGTAGTTATTAAGCACCTATTATGTACCTAGTGGTGGGCTAAGTGGGTACTGGCTACAAAGAATGAAAAACAGTCCCAGTAATCAAGAAGCCTTCATTCCACTGGAGAGATACAACATGTGAATAAATAACAAAGATCCCATGATTCTGAAGAGGGAAAGAACACTAACATTTGGGTAGTTCATATGTCAGAAAAGCTTTTCTATGGGAGGCCATGAATAAAGCTAGGGATTCTGAGAGGAAGTATTAAGTATGGAAGGAATTCCAGACAGGGTACACTAATACATGGGTATGAAAATGAGAGGCAGCATGCTTGCTGTGGGAAAGAGAAAGTACAATAGTCCAGTGTAGCTAGAAAAGTACATGAAAAAGAAATAGTCAAAAATCACCTGGTATAGTACCTTTCATGAGACTGGAATTTCTTAGATTACATGATCACAGAATTTTTAAATTAGAAAGGACTTCAATGGCCAATGAGTTCAACTCATACCCAGAAAAAGAATCCCAACTACAACATATGTGGGAAGTTTGCTTTAAGGTTTCCAATGGTAGAAAAGCACTATTTTCCAAGGCAGATTGTAGCTCTCCCCTACAAGTATTATGGAGGATATGGGGTACACAAGGAGGACTCTCTAGTGAGAGGGCTTGCTGAGCCATTTTTAGGGCTGCTCACCTACCTTTGGTGTCTCTACCTGTCACCCAACTCTTATCTATGACTTCAGGAGCATTGGCCATATCCAGGTAAAACTATCTTGGATAAACCAGGTTGAAGGTAACTGACAGACCTCATACCTTTTGATGGTCAGTTTATTCCAATGGCCATGAAGGCAGCTGAAGCAGGTGCTGCAAAGCACTTAGAACTTGATCAGACATTGAAGACACCAAGGTCATCCACTGTATTGGCGTTGCACTGGCATTGCCAGTCATCTTGACTTTTGTCCTGACACTGAATTTCGATGACTCTAGAAGAAAGAGGAAAGCTGATGAATTTGTGCATCTCTATCTCATGCTCAAAGTGGATAGAGCTTTGATCTTGACACCAAGAAGACTCCTCTTCCTGAGTTCAAATCTAGTCTCAGACATTTATTAGCTGAGTGACCCTGGGTAAGCCACTTCACACTGTTTACCTAAGTTCCTTATCTATAAAATGAGCTGGAAAATGAAATGGCAAACCATTCCAGTATCTTTGCCAAGAAAACCCCAAATAGGATCATGAAGAGTTGGACACAACTGAACAAGCCTCATCGAAGCCCAATTCACACAAAAATCGACACATCGCCCCATAATGTCATTGGTCTTCTTTGAGAAAAAAACTAGAACAAGCAAGGAAAACAGCAGGTGCAATCTTTCCCTATTAAAATGTAAGTGCTTTGAGGGCAGAGACTGTCTTATTTTTGTGTTTGTATGCCCAGCCCTTATCACCGAGGCTGCCAAATAGGGTTGTGGTCCTTTATTCTTGAAGGGGACCAAAATGACATCACTATGCTAGAATCAAGTTTCAGTGTGTCTGACTATGGCTGATCAGACCAATACGAGCTCTGAATGTTCTACTACAGGTCAGGCACAAATAGTCCACATGAACCTTTGGGGTGGATTCTCTAAATTTTTGCATCTTGCATTTCTTGTCTAGGCTCTCTTTTCTGATCATGTCTTTCAGGTAGTTCCATAATTTTTGAATTGTGTCTCCTGGATCCACTTTCCAGGTCAGTTGTTTTTCCAATGAGATGTTTCACATTATCTTCTATTTTTTTCAAACTTTTGGTTTTGTTTTCTAACTGCTTGGTTTATCTCATAGTCATTCATTTCCCTGAACTCAATTCTCTCTTTCAGAAAACTGTTTTTTTCAGTGAGCTTTTGAATATTCTCCTCCATTTGGCTAATTCTGCTTTTTAATGCCTCTTTCTCCTCATTGGATTTTTGGACCTCTTTTTCCAAATGAGTTAGCCTCTTTGTAAAGGTATTATTTTCCTCAGCATTTTTTGGTTCTCCTTTAGCAAGCTGCTAACTTGCTTTTCAAGCTCATCTATTGCCTGAGCTCAATTTAATTTCACTTTGGAGGCCCTGGAGGCAGGGGTCTTAACTTCCTGTGACAGTAAGCCTTGTTCTTCCTCACTGGAAGGAATGGGAGGAGATACCTGTTCACCAAGAATTTTTTTCCCTTTTCTGGGCATTTTCCCAGCCAGTTACTTGACTTCTGAATCCTTTGTCCACATCTTGCATTTCTTTTGAGCTATTTAAATTCTGCTTTAATCATAGAGCACAGAGCCTTCTTTGATGTGAGCATGCCCTGCTGAGAAGTCCTGTGCCAATGTCTCCTATGGTGCACAGTCAATTCCAAAGTTCTCAAGAGAGACCTTTAGAGTGTCCTTGTATCACTTCTTCTGATCACCATGTGAGTGCTTGCCTTATGTGAGTTCTCCATAAAATAATCTTTTTGGTGAGTATATATTTGGCATTTGAACAATGTAGCCAGATCAGAATTATGCTCTCTGAAGTAGAGTTTGAATGCTTGACAGTTTAGTCCAAGAAAGGAACTCACTTTCTGGTTTCTTATCCTACCAGGTGATCTTCAGAATCTTCCTGAGTAAGCATTTAATAAATACTCCTTCTTTCCTTTCTTCTTTCTTCCTTTCTTCTTTGCTTCTTATAACCTTTCCTATACTTTCTAGCTTATACATGTTTTTTCTAAATGGCAGCACACAGAAGTGAACATATAACTCTGTATGTATCTTCACCAGAGCAAAGTGTAAATATCACTTCCTTATTCTAGAAAACTACATTATGCCTCCTTTAATATAGCCCAAGATTACATGAGCTTTTTGGGTTGCCATACCATATAGATGATTCATAAGACAGAGTGAATGTGAAGGGATATAATATGAAATAGGCCTGGAAAGGTAGGCTGGAACCAGAAAACAAGGAGAGTTTTTTTTAATTCAATTTCATTTTATTTTAAGTTCTAGATTATCTCCCTCCTTCCTCTCTTTCCTACCTACTGAGAAAACAGGAAAAAACAAAATCCATTACAAATACACATAGCTATGCAAAACAAATGCCCAAATTAGCTATTTCCCAAAAAAAAAGGCAAAGAAGGAGAAAAATTTGCTTCAATTTGTACTTTGAATATCTCTCTAGAAGTGGACAGCATGCTTCATCAAGAGCCCTTTGGACTTATGAGAGGTCACTGGGTTGATCAGAGTTTCTAAGTCTTCTAATGTTGACTATCTTTACAATATGTTATGAATGAATATATGAATATAACAAGAAATTTTAAATGTCATACTGAAGAACTTGTATTTTATCCTAAAACGAGTTGGAAACCATCGAAGATTCTTGATCAAGGTCAGACCTGTGTTTAGGAAGATTATTTTATAGTAGTTTAGAAGAAAGATTGGAGAGGTAAGAGACTACAGGTAGGAAAACCAATTAAGAGGCTATTACAATAGTTCTATTGAGAGATGAGAAGGGCTTTAACTGGGATAAAGAGAAAACATTTTATCAAATTTCTTTTATGAGACAAATATAGTCTTAATTACTAAACCACAGAAGACTATACAATGCAAGAGAATTATAAACCTAAATCACTCATGAACATTGATTCAATTCTTTTTCAAAACTACAATAATACATTTAAATATTTCTAAAATGTACCTAGCTATGGCCAAGTTGGATGTATACCATAGATACAAAGATGTTTCAACAACAGGAAAACAATTAATGGAACTGATCACATAAAAAACAAATATCCCTCCAAACATGACTATATTATTAGATGCAGGAAAAAATCTGTGATAAATACCACACTAATTTATGCTAAAAATATTAGAAAGAATAGGCAAAGAAAAGTCATTTTAATATGATAAGAACTACACATCTGAAACCAAAATATATTATCATTTTGAATGGGAAAACACTAGAATATTTCCTAATAAATATTAGAATGAAGTGAGGATATCACTTCATCCCACAGTAATTTGAGATCATTCTAAAGGCGCTAACAATAGCAATAAGACAAAAAATGAAATTAGAGGCATAAGTACAGACAATGATGTGACAAATAAACCCTATTTCTTGACACGTAAGTAAACTATTACAGTACTATGTCAATTACTTAAACAAATGATAATTTGCTATAGTTTCATTTTTGAAGAGCAGTTTTCATGTGTGTGTACGTCTATCTATACTAGAGTGACTCAAAATATCTGACCTTGAATAAATGCAAGCAGATTAAGCTGTTTTCATGACCTTTAGTTTTCTCTCTGCTGAGAACCGGATTTCATGCCAGACACACACTTCATAGTTTTCTTTTGTTGTTCTTTTAATTCTATGGTTTTTCAACTGTAATAGACCCCCCCCCACTCTATCCCATATGCATACTTCAAGGTGACTTTAAGCGTCCTAGGGAAGTCCTAGGGATGCTCTCTGTTTCTCTGTGTGCATGTAAGAAAACATGACTCCTGGGTGGTTGAGAGAATGCTGAGCTCTTGATGTTGCATAGCTGAATGAGAAGAGATCTTCAGATTGTTGGAGGACAAATTTAGGAGAATTAGCTTAAGAGAGACAGAATAAAGAGCTCAAGAACAGATTTAGGTGAATAAACTTAAGAGAGAAAGATTAGAGAGGTAAAGAATGGACTTGGACTTTTCAGAGATGCAACAGAGTCCTGAAACTGCATCAATGTAGAAGCCCCAATATATTCCTTGATTCTTAGAGCTTGCTACCTGAAAGACTGCAAAGAACAGATTCCCTCTGGTAAGGTCATTCTCTCCATGGTTAAGCTAAGATTTTTATCTTGCTCCCTAGCTAAAAAATTCATTTATTTTGATACGTTATATTATCTAACCTAATGTAGTTTCTGTTCACTTGTCCTCCAATAAAGAGGTTTATTAACTATTCACTATGATCTTTTGTGTAACCAGTATGTGGTGGGAGGGAGCTAAATTGACAGAAAAAAGCTAAATACTACACTCTCCTGAACCACCAATATTTCAGATGTAGAAGACAGATATAATTCTAGATCAATACTCCTTTTAGATATAGATGAAAAAAGAAGCAAGGATTCAGTCATAGTCTTCTCCCAAAAGACTGAAATCACAACTTCCCTTGGAGATGGGTAGGGCAAATTCCAGACCAATTGTTTTTCCATGCCATACAGGAGTCAAACCACCTTTATTCATAGATAGTAAGTATACATCCCCCCTCCAACACACACACACACACACACACACACACACACACACACACCAGACATTTTACATAAGAATGGATATTAATCCAAGGAAACATACACAAAACGTAGCTCTTGGAGGGAACATTTTAATAACTCTCAGCGATATTGTAGCAACTATTGGTGTAGAGAAGTCAAACACTTGAAAGACCATTTTAAGGTCATAATGAAGCTATTTGCTTCCATAGAAGCGCAAAGAAAAAAGTGCAGTCAGTAATTAAATATAGCACCCAAAACTTACAAATTATTGCTGTAAAACAGCCTAATTAATGATTTTGCGAGGAAAAAAAAAATCAAACACTCAAAGAGAACTGGCAGTTCGAAGGGTTGTTACTTCTTCTGCTGCATTGAAGCATGGGCTTCAATAAAGTTAGAAAAGGAAAAGATCAGTTTTTTTTAAAGTTGCTAATTAGTTCTTTGAAAAAATACTTGTCTTGGGCAAGAACATATGCAAAGACCGAAGTATTAAAGATGGGGGAAAGGACATTTTGGTTTGTTACCAATAATGCTATTTCTTTCAAGACAATGAAAAAGCTATTTTCAGAAAAATCCTTCTCATTCAAATATCATTCAAAGTCCTTCACAACCTGTCCCCCACCAATCTATCCTGCCTTCTTATACCTCAACAACTCCTCCCCCTCCATACTCCATATTCTGCCACTGGCCCCCTTGCAGTCCCTCACACAAGATGATCCATCTGTCTATTCTAGGCATTTTGACTGTTCTAGACTCAATACCAAAGTGCTACATCAGTGAATTACATAACTGGGGCTCCAAGGAGACATGCTGAGATGCAAGCATTGCTTAAATGGTTTTAAAGACAAACATTGGGACAAGTACCCAAATATTTTAGTTACCTTATAATGGTAAAGAAAAAAATCACAATTAATTTTACAACCTTGATAAAGAAGAAAGTAGCAGGACATCAGTAAAAATCCAGTTGATTGGATGGGTAGACCAGCAGAAAGCCAAGAGTAGCTATTATTTCAGACAACACTAGCCATTAGACTTTTCCCCTTCATAAATAAGTGCATTGTTAAGGGCTCTATGAAAATTCCCTTCCCAATAATTCATTCTAAGGATGAGTGCTGCAATGGAAAGATTACTGAATTACAAAGAGACCTGGATTCAAATCCTGGTGCTGCCACTTATTACCAGAATGACCCTGGGAAAGTTCCTTCTTCTTTCTGGGTCTCTCTTCCCCATGCAAAGTGAGGCAGCTGAACTAGACAATCTCAAAGTTTCCTTCCAATGCAAAATCTTATGCTAGTCACACATGTCTTCATACAACTAACCTGTATTAAGTGCCAGGAACTGACTCAGTACTAGAGATACAAAGACACAAATGAAAAATATCCCTTCCTGAAGAAAATTATTTTTTACGTGGGTGAAGGTGGGAGAATACAACATGCAAGTACTTTACTAAAGGCAAAGTATATATGCGGTTATAAAAAAAAAAAAACAAGTAAATGCAATCATATATATTGGGAAAAGCAAACAAGTATGTTTGTCTGGAATGGAAAGCATGTGAAAGGAAGTAAAATGAAATATGTCTGAAAAAGTAGGTGGGAGCCAGATTGGAGAAGGTCTTAAATGTCAGGGTTAAGTATTTTTTCCCTGTGGTAACAGGGAGTCATTGGAGAATTTGGAGTAACATAGAGACATGGTCAAATCTGTGTTCTAAGACTAGTAATAAGAAAGCTATGCAGAAGATGGGTTGGAGAGGGCTAGATCTCTATGCTTTTTGAGATACAGAATATATGCTAACAACACTCTCTGGGACCAGAGGTGACAGAAAGAGAAGAGTCTTCCTGTTTATCTCTGTGCAAAGAAAGACAATAGAGAGTGTTCTATAAAGTGAAATTCAATTTTGATCAGGAATTACTTTTTCAGTGAAACAGCCTTCTAGGAGTATTGATAGAGCAGGAGTTCAGCACTAGCAGCCATCAATATTAAGAAGAATCAATCTCCTGAAATCTGAAAAAGCACAATGTAATGGGACTTTAACCATTATATGGGCTCCAATGTTTCAATCTTAATTAAATCCAATTAGAGGCAATCAGAATGGATCATCTTAAACTAATTTGTGGATAGGAATGATTGCAATTTTAAATGGCTCCATAAAGAACTAATAAAAAAAATCATTTCTTTCAATTATTTGGAGCACTAACCGGTACCTAAAGGTCAATAGAAAATGGCCAGGATGGCTATTTCAGCAGTCTGCTGGAAACTCAGCTGAGCTAGGGGAGCCTCAGGTCTGGTGTGAGCACTACCTCAAATACGACTAAACTTAAATGTGTCTGTCATGCTAGACTGAATAATCACAGAGCTCAGTAATGGCAAGACGGATTATATTCCTCTCTACATAGATGCAATATGACCTTTCAGAACTGAGATACATAACTACTCTCCTATGATTACATCTACCTTTTGGGTCTAATATAGTCTTGTCAATAGGTCTATAATATCCCCCTACAAACTTTAGGGAGAAACTCTTCCAATGATTGGGCTCAATTTCTTTTTTTTGCAAAGAAGTGAAAGCCACCAAGGCCTAGACCAAATCTGCTTGACCTTAGAATCACTTTATACCATCTAAGAGGAATTAATATAGATTTGCTATTATTATATTATTTTGAAAACTTGCTACTAATAAAAATAGGAAACAGAACACCCATCAACAGAGAATAACTAAATGAACTGTGGAATATGATGTCATGGGATATTAATGTACTGCATGCTATAAGAAATGGCAGATAAGAGATGTGATAGATTCAATATATATTATAATCCCCCACCCCAAATAGTTTTCTTTTTTAATAAAAGACAATGAAGGTATGCCCAAGACTTGATTGGATCATGAGGCTAAAGTTGAAGCTCCCCAGAAATTGATGCAGTTTCTAAATGTGGCCTCAAGGTAGCTTTCAGGGCATTTTGTAGGCATAAAAAAAGCCCACTCAAGCAGAGTTCAAGCAAAGTACCAAAGCCAAATGAAAAACCCCAGCCTACTCTGCTGACTAGATGTGTATCCATGTGTGGAGGCTCCTCATCAGTACCTATAGGGTCAAGGACCCTCTGATTGAAGGGCTGAGGAATAGAATTCCTCTTAAAGCCTCCATTTAAAGAGAGTTCAGAAGTCCAGTCTTCTTCATTTTCTTATAGTTACATTGTGGATTCAACTCCCACTATCAGGCTCACCCTACAGAGACGGATACCTTCTTCTGCCATCTAACATACCTCCCTTTTCATCTTCTTTTGTGCCATCTTCCTTCATTAGATTGCAAGCTCCTTGAGGGAAAAGACCATATTTATATCCCAGCACTTAGCACAATGCTTGGCACAAAGCAGGTACTTAACAAAGATTTATTGCATTGAGTGTCTACCTAAAACAAGTGCAGAATCCTTGTTAAGTATTTTTTATCTGCTGTAGCCAAGTAGTCTTCCATTCATTGACTGTTCAATAACCTACGGGGGTCTAATTTTACTCCAGTATGAGAGCTGAGCAGCAAGGGGACTGGTCTAAGTCAGGTTCAGCTCACCATGAATGACACAGTTAGTAATTGGAATAAGACATTATCATGGCTCACATAGTGGTTGAAATATGGGAAAGATAAGGCGAATACAGAGAACAGTGTGATGAAATAGCAAGCTATGGCAATGTGAATTGCTGTGGTAAGGGGTGATCAGGTGGTACATGAAGAGTCTTATCAGTGGAACAGAGGGAATGTCCCCCATTGATATGAACTGATTAGCTCAGTGGGTATTTAAGACTGGTGACAGGGAGAGTAAAGAAAGTGCCATTCCCTGGTTACTGTTAACCATTATGGAACATATAAATTGCCAGCATAAGAAAACTGCATGCAAATTGGCCCAGTACATCCAAGAGCTAATCAACGGGTTCTTGGTTTTTAAGGGCCATGCACTGAAAGCAGAAGGGCAACTTCTGTAGCCACTAATAGCACAAATGAAAAGGGTGATGCTGATGGAGGAAATGCCAAGAGACCTCAGCCAGGAATTGATGACCTTAAGGTAGGAAGTATAGTCTCCAATCAAGAGATTTCACTGGAAAATGATGCGTCCTGCTGAAATCAGGGCCACAAAGCAGAGCTCTGAGAGTGAGGTGAGGAAGATGGGGCTTTGAAAATGGTGGTTAAAAAAGCACTGGTCTTATTCTCTTACTACTCTCCAGAGTTCTCCCACAGATGGAGTAAAGGCTTAGCCAGCTTTGACTACCCAGGAACTTAGAGAGGTTACAAGAGACGTTTCAACACCTGTTGAGACACTAAAATGAAAGTTCTCAAGGGCATGGTTTAATGTAGATATCCTCAGAGTTCCATCTGTTTGGGGAGCTCCCTCACATGGAAACTAATCCTTGTCCCTTTTTAAGTAGCTAAAATGGGAAGTTGCACATTTACCACCTCTGTGCCAAAAGCTCCTGAAATTAGTGCTGCTACTGCTACTCCTACTATCACTGTCACAGCCTTCAAGGCTCATAGCTGGTATTGTCACCAGGTTGTTCTCCTAGCCAGCCCCCACCCCAGTGTCCCAGACCTTTCCTTCCAACCTCCTAAGTTGTCTTAGACTAGAAAAATGTCTCACCCAATCTTTTTGGGCTATGCTGCTCCACAGTGGATCCAGATGGCTCAAGAGGAGAAAGTGAAGCTGGTGACCTTCTGCAGCCCTCCCTCACTCAAAATAAAGTCTAGTGCAAGTCATGTCATCATTTCTCTGATGTCATGGTCCTCTTCAAAAACGAAGGATGAACATAACCTGTGAGTAGACCAAGGTGCCTAAATGGGGACCCAGCTAAGTGGGTAACTCCATTTCATTCCTTTTTCTTCCCCTCCCTTCCTTTCCCTTCCTGACTCCCCTAAAGACTTGGAACCCATGCACTCTGAAGCCCATGGATTAAACAGGGAAGTGTCCCTGCCCAACCTTCACTTGATGGCTGGTTTTGGACCCTCCTGGCTTAGAGTGAAAGTCAATAGTAACAGTTTCTCTTTCAAACAACAACCCTGAGGCTTCTGCCCCTCCAAGAGTGATTCATCTATTTATTTTCTTTTTAATTAAAAGGGCCATCCCCCCCCCCCCCCGACTACCTTTTAAAGAGGCCTATTCACTGAATGGGCATTACCTCACTCTAAGTGAGTACTTGAATAAGCCAAGGTCTCCCATTGCATCCTGCACCTTCTCCAGTCATCCTGATGAATATCTGGTCGCTGGATTCAGATGTCTCTGGAGGAGAAGTGAGGCTGGTGACTGCACAGCCTTCCCTCACTCAAAACGAAGTCAAGTACAAGTCATGTCATCATTTCTCCGATCTCATGGTCCCGTTAGAAAACGAAGGACAAACACAACAACAAGCTCTAGAATTCAATTTGATGTAAACTTATTTGGAGGGAAATGTTGAGCGAGTTGACTTGAATGCTTCTTCTACACTGCCATTTTGGCTCTGCCTCCCCCACTCCCTCTTTCCAGGGCTATGGAGATACAGGCTCCAAGCAGCAGAACTTTTCATGGCCAGTAATCCAGAAGCACTCTGTGCTCCAATTCAATCCACTCAACATTTATAAAAAATCTGCTGTATGTCAGGCACTGTGCTAAGTAGTGATGAAATGATTAATTAAAAAAAGACAGCAATTGCCCTCAAAGGTGTTACAATCTAATAAATGGAGAAAACACATGAAAAGAGACAGGAAAGGGGTAGAGGTAGGGAAAGATATCAAGAGTATGTTAAAATGTTATATTGTTCTCATCCCCCAGCCACTATACCTTTTAGTTTATAAGAAACCAGTAATAAGTACCAATAGCATGAATTTAAAATTGCAAAGGGAAACATAGAAGCCACATAAAAACCATCCCAAAGGTCAAAGGAGCATAATTTCTAGAATATATCATATATTAACCAACATCCCCATCCTGGAAGTGTGTGCTGAATCAGTGGAAGTCATGTAGATGTTACTATCTGGGCCTTTTGGGTCTATGATAAGTAAATCTCAGACAAACTTTAGCAGATCAGAATTCCAAAGGTACTGATAATTTTGACAGGATGTAGATATATTAAGTTTAAAGTTTTACCAACACCTTTGAGATGATTTGGTTATTTTAATGGGCTAATCTCAAGTTGGCACAGATAAGAGTCTGTTTTCCCCAAAACCCCATAAAAATGCGACCCCAAACTCCTGCCCTCCCAGTCCTCTTCCCCCTCCATCAGGTTCATGCTGCTTAGTGCTCCCAACTCTAATTGATGATTGAGTGAATTATACTCTCTGCCTCTCCCCCTTCCCATTCTTTTCCCCATCATTGCTTGTTTTCCTGGCACCATCACCTCATTCTCTGTCTGCATACCATTTACCTGGCATACCTTATTTGCTGTACCCCCTTTGGTGCTTGTCTGTACCTCATTTACTGCTTTTCTCTGTATTTTCTATGTTTTTGACTCCATATTCTTTGAAGTTATTAAAATGTGATTGCTGCCCCGCTACCAGTTGTGATCTTTCCCAGGGAGCACCTAAAGAAGCAGCCATACTTGCCCCCGTCTCATAAATTATCAATTTAAGGGAGAACACAGGGGCACATCTTGTTCTATGAAACTAAACCAGGCAGAGCAGCAGATGAGAAGCAGAGTTAGTCAAAAAGTCCAGTTTCTGCGCTCTGTAATGGAAGACATTGGGAAGAGTTTGGTGCTCCATCTTACTCTGTGGAGTTGAAACCAGACAAAGCAGCAGATGCAGAGGCTAGTGCTGCAAAAAGATCTCTGAAGAAAAGGGAAGGAAAAGAGGGAAAGGGACAGGGCATGTGTCTGAGCTGGAAATAGAGCTCAACCCCATACCCTCAGGAATCCAAACTCCAAAGGGCATAACTGGACCTTGACCTACAACAGCATCCATGAGGCAGTGCTCTAAACTACCTGGCCAAAGAACTGATAAGGGTTTGTTATCCCTCTTTCCCTCTCTCATCCTGACATTTAAATCCCTCCACAATCTGAGGACAGTCACTTAACTTCTTCGAGTCTCAGTTTCCTCATCTGCCATCTGAGAATGATAATAGGGACTACTCTACAGATTGTGGTGAGTCTCAATGAGAGAATTTGCACAATGCTGTGATTAAATGTGAGCCCTTATTATTGTCACTATCAGTAGCAGCAACGTGGGTTCTTAAATGTAAGAGGTACTTAGTACATTTGTTTGAATGGAACTTAGTGAGAAATCTGCCAGCTGTATCGATTCTGCCTTCACTCTTTCCCATCTTTTTCTTCTGTTATGGTTAATATCTCATTGGGAGAGCCTGAATCCAACCCAAGGATGGGTCTAGGTTGCCACACACCCAAAGACTCTACCAGGCCTGTCACTACTGAAGGAAAATATGGACCTAAGTAACCTAATCTCTATCACCTGACAAAACAGGGGACAGGATAATTTCTATATGCAAGACTCCCAAGCCAGTTAGAAGTTGGTCAACTCTAAATTAAATGCCACAAGAAACTCCAAAAGATCTTTTCTATTTCTTTGTTTTGCTGAGATGTTGTTTCGAAAGAATATCTCTTGGAATAAGTAAAGGAAGAGCTACTAGTAAATCTTTTAGTTAGAGATTTTCCTAGTAATGAGATTTATTTGTCATTAGGAGGTTTGACCAGCGAAGGTTGGAGAAGCATAGCAACCATAGCGATAATCATGGCTGGCATTTTGTAGAGTGCTTGCAAGTTTGCAAGCGCTTGTGTAAAGGTGAGTCTCCTTTGAGCCTCACAACTCCTTATTATTATTGCCCCCAATTATAGATGAGGAAAGTGAGTCTCATGATGATAAAGTGCTTTGCCCAGCACCGCTCAGTTAAGTAGGATTTGGACCCAGAGCTTCAGTACTCCAAGTCCTGTTCTCCATTTAACCATCCATACTGCCTCTCTATGCCCTATCCAGCCAGCATTCCAGGATTGCTAGTCAGTAAGTACAGTTTCTTGCTCAGATTCTATCACTATACGTGTCCATCTCCCTCTATGGCCTCAACTTCCTCTTCTACAAAGCGAGGTGGCAAAATGAGATTGTTCCTAAGATCTAATCCAACATGTGATGAACCTAAGGCTATGCCTTAAATCAGAAAGAACAGTAACAAGATCTAACATGAATTCTGTGCATTGCCCATCATATGTTTCCATGGGTTCCTGTTACTGTGGTACCTTAGAAAACAAAAGATAAAGACAATTTCCTTGAATTCCTGCCCACCCCCACAAAAGAAAGTGAAATAACATATTCTCTGGGATGGGCTTCCTTCAAATCAAAGCAGCAAGGTCTCTGTGCCAGCTGAGACTTTGCAGGGATCTCCAGGGGGCAGCCCCAAGATACTCAGGTCAGGAGGTTAGAAAATGACTTGGCTCCGGGTCCTGAGGTCAGCCTCAGAGGGAAAAAGAAGCAACACAAAGAAAAGGCTGTTGGCCCATATAGAAAAGGGACTGATATTTGGAAGCACATCTGTTTCTGGAGAGTTCAAGACAAAATGGGGTTCAAAGAGTGTTCCTCAAATATGAGCTCCGCCAACCACAAGGCACTACCAGAGGTGTAGTAATTATTCTAATCTGGTCCTTTTTATTTCAAAGAACTCACAGGTTTGGTTTGGTTCTTTCTTTGTTTTGTTTTTTCATGCTAAGACTTCGTTCTGGTATTGAGCTAAATAAAAGAAGCATATTTTCATTCTTATGTTTCCCTCTGACCAAGTTGCTTAACCTCCCAGGCCTCAGTTTCCTGCCAAATGAGGGGATCACACTCGATGGCATCTAAGGTCCCTTTCAGCTGTACAGCTATGAGCCTAGGATTCTACCAATATTCCTTACTTCACTCACCTCCAATCTTCTTTGCAGTCATCCATCTCTTTCTTTCCCCTCAGTGGTATATTACAACACCAAGTACCTTCCACACTTCAGTTGAGTTGGCATCATATTTCTAGTCATACTTATGCCCAATTGCTCTATACTCTCCTAATACATACCGAGTCTCCAATGCCCTTTCTTTGTTTTATTTTGCCTTTCCTTAGAAATTCTCAGACCCTGACCACATGGTCCCCTCTATTTGTTCAGGAGGAAACTGTGAACCTATTCCTGGGACATGATTACAAAGCCAGATCCCATGAATATTTCTGAAGCAAAATAATATACCGTTTTTTCCCTCAGCTATGAGAAAAGGAAGAACAAATAGGAGAGGGAGAAGGAACAAAAGGGAGAGAAAGGAGGAAGAAAAGCAAGCATGCTGTTCCCAAGCTTCATGGTGACCTTTTACCATCCTAATTTTCTAAAGGTCAAGCTGTAAAGCTGAGAGCCTGGGGGAATGCCAAGCACATTGACTCCTAGAATTAGTTTAGTTGCATTAAACATTTAAATTTTGTTATTAATTTTCTTGGACATATGTTAAAGATCTGAGGCATCTCTTTATCAGGGAAACTGCATCAGAAAGTCAAGTGACCAGTGTAACATCTGGTATGAATTCTCCCTTGACGTAGTAGGTACCTGCCTATAATTTTTCTTTTTCTCAATGCTGCTTAAAATAGCCAGAAGAACAGAAAAGTCTATTAAAATGTCACAATAAGAAGTTAGCAATAATTCCGGTTTTAGAATAAGATTGTTAAATAAAGGGACATGCTTTGACTTATACTACACAGTTTGGTTTTGGAGGCCTGGCCTCCACAATGCGGAGAGTTCTAGCTCACCTTTGTAACTTTTTCTCAAACTACACATGGTCTAGCCAACTGACTAAATCTGGCTTCAGGAACTAATTAGCTGTGTGACTCGATAAGTCACTTAACACTGTTTGCCTCAGTTTCCACATCTGTAAAACAAGCTGAAGAAGGAAATGGCAAATTATTCCAGTATCTTTGCCAATCAAACCTCAAATGGGGTCATGAAGAGTCAGATATGACTGAAACAACTAAACAACAACACAAGTCTATTGCTCCCCAAATCCAGTGCAGGCTTCCCTGGCTCTAGATCCTTTTCTATATGTCTAGAAGTCTTCTTTCCTCTATCTCCAAGTGCTGAAATCATACCGATTCTTCAGGGTCCATCTCAAATCCTATCACCTTCATTAAAAACTGATTTTCCTAGTTAGAAACTCTCCCTTCTGGGCAACAAAGAAATCACCTGCCCAAGAAAATGAGTCAGGATCGTGACCCTGCTCTTACTTGATTTCTGAAGTTTTTTTGGTAACAGACCTAGAGGACAAATTGCATACGAAATAGTCTCAAAATTACTGAAAACACAGAAACTTTAGGGTAAAAATCAAAACCTGACATCCCAGGAGCTGGCATGAGGGGTGGGGGGTTGAGGGGAGAGGAGAGATTAAAATCAGAGAGGGTTAAGAGAAACAGTTGCTATTAACCAGCAGATCTCTGCTCTATATTTTTATTCATGTCTTAAAAGTCAGGCTTAGACTCCTTCTACTAAGTTTCTAGTCTCTTCATTAAGGTTTGGGGTCCTCTAGAAACACATTAGATGGTCTGTCTAATGTCCATCATATTTGCGACGTGACCCACCCAGCATCTCTTCATCTCCAGTACATCTGCCATGAAGAATTTCTACAGCACTCCACATTCATCACAATGTGCACTCCTCCCGATCCCCTGACTCTGGCAAGATGACTGCATGTTCCTTTCAATGCATGTTGAGAGACAGTTTCTGCTATTCCCTCTTCCTTATGGTACAAGTACATGTTTAAATCTGTAAGCTTATGGAAGATTTGTCACTTAGAATCTTAGGATGTTGGTGCTAAAAGAGACCTTATATATCATTACTCGACCATAGGGTCCAGACAAATTTACCTTCAGAAAGTAACATATGAATTTCAAAACTTTCTTGCCCTTCTTGTGCTGCTTTGCAAGCATGATGTTAGAAAAAGGTTGCTCTTTATTATAACATCAATCACCTTCATATTCCTGACCCCTTTAAACAATGGCTGCCAAATTCCTGTGATTGTTTCAGTCTAGGGACTTTAAAATAACACTTTACTTTTCTTTAATGTTTTGTATCCAAATTTAAAGCATTAGAGAGAGGCACTTTTGGCTGTAGCATATACAATTTGGCTTTGCATTTCATTTTTATAAACTCTTTTCCTCTCCTCTCTCTTTTAGGCTCAACATTTGAAACTTTCAAGAAATGCAGTTTGAGTGGGTTCAAGCTGATGCTTTCCAAATTGGCTCCTGGTTTGCACTTTGTGCTTTCGTGGGGTTTGGGTTTTTTCTGTTTTATTTGTGCTTTTGTTTTGTTTTGGTCTTTCAATATAAATTGGAAACTGAGCTCAGTAAGAAGAAACTTTGAGTCAAAATCACTCCTACTTTTCTGTCCCACCCAATCCTACCCTGAACTTACTGACCCCACCACATGGACACCTTTGGAGAACTCTAATTCACACCATCTAGAAATGAGTGATGGCCTTATTCATTTTTCTCCAACACCTGAAGCCCTTGCAGTCACACAGGGCGAACTACTTGCCCAACAGAGTAAAGAACGAATGTTGGATGCAAACAAAGGCATGAAGTTCTAGTTTGGAATTCTATCCAGAATGGGTCTTGGTTAGGTAGATATAACCCAATGATTCAGTTCTTTCCATTTTACATTGGTAATCTCTTCCAATCATGCATCCCCCGCAACCAACACTTTCTGTTCTCACTGCTGCCACCTTAGTTAAGACTGGGAGTCCTTCTCCTCCTCCTCTAATGTCTGGCAAAGGAATTGTAAGAGTTCCCTCTCTAGTTTTCCTGCCTCCAGTCTATCCCTCCTCCCATCCAGTCTATACTAAAGCACCCTTTTCACCATGTCACCAAACTACTCAAAAGCCTTCAGTGCCTCCATCATGCTTTGTTTTTAAATGAATCTATTATATCCTTGGTGGAAACTCCCAGAGTAGAAGCTTCCTTCACCAAGCCATTCTGGACCCACTGTGCCACTTAGAGACTTCGCTGCCTACAGGCAAGGAAAAGTTAAAGGACTTGGCCAAGGTCACATAGGACATGTCAGGGAAAAGGCTTGAAGCCAGGTTTGCTTGACTCTGAGATCCTTCATCCACTATACCACAGATGCATCTCAACCTTAATGCTATATGTTTTTAAATAAAATCATTTGCCTGGACTTCAAGGCCCTGCACAATCTGGCTCCAAAATACCTTTCTGCACTAATATCACTCCACTGTCCCTCATGACTCTGCAGTTCAGTCAAGCTAGGCCACTAGCTGTTGCCCAGTCCTTTTGCACCTCCAAACACTGTAAAAGAATGACTTCTTGCCACATCCTTATCTATAGAAATTCTCATCTTCCAAGGCTTATCTCAGGTGCAATCTATTCCATGAAACTTTTCCTGATTTCCCCAGCTAATTGCAGCCCCTCCTTCTTCTCAAATCTTGCATACTACCCTGTCTCCTTTGAAGTCCATCATATTCTAACTTCTAACATACTATTTGGTTCCAGTATATTATAAATTCTTTGAGGGCAGGACCCATCTTTTCAGTCTTTATATATCCACCATTTTACACGGGGTCTCATAAATAGTATGTGCTTTGTAAATGTTTGTTCAACCAACGTGTCACTTGCTTGATACGTTCAGTCACTGAGGTGGGGAAAGACATGCTCCAGACTGCCTCTTACCACTCTGTGCATATCCCACCTCACAAACAGAAACAATCACTTTTCTGTAGGCCATACCATTCTCCTCCAAAAATTTTTTAAAACATCAATACGAGTAGTGAACTGGAGAATAAAATAACAAAATCCTACATTCCGGAAACCTCTTGTTTGATTTCTGTTATAGAAACTGGATTTTTTGTCAACTAACTTTTAAAAAATAACTATTGTAGAACGTTTGATTTAGAAAGGGCCTTAAAGATATAGGCCAGACACCTCTTTTTACATATGAGGAAGTGGAGGTCCAGAGAGATCAAGCAACATTGCCAAGGTGAGCATAAGTGAGCAGCAGAAAATTTGGGATGAGAGGCCCCAGCTTCCATTCCAGCTTCTTCTACTTCCTACCCATAGGACCATGAGTAAGATACTTCATCTCATTGTAAAAGGATGGAGGATTACCCTGGACATACTCAAAGGTCCTGTGAACTATCTGTGAACTATGACTCTTATCTATTTGTAGATGGAATAATGTAGATGAGGAAATTGAAGCAAGCAAGGCTGAGTGACTTGCCCAGAGTCCCGTAGCTAGTAAATGTCTGAGGCCAGATTTGAACTCAGGAAGAGTCCAGGCCTGATACCCTATCCGCTATGCCAACTATCTGCCCAAGGGCACAAAGAGATACATTACTACCCTTTACTTTGTCAATCAAGAAATATCAGTTTTGTGCCAGGTACTATATTAAATAAGGGGGATACAAAGATAAACAAATCAAACAGTGCCGGATCTCTAGCCAGACTAGCCTATTTGCTGATTCCCAGAAAGGGCATTTTTATCTCAAATCTATGCTGGCACAGAGTCTGTCCCTCATGCTTGAAATATGATCCCTCTTTACCGATGCATTTTAGTCTCCTTTTTAGCTTTCTTCAAAGCTCAGTTCAAACGCCATCTCCTACATGAAGTCTTGCCAGATGCCCCAGGTGTTAGTACTCTCTGCCCCCCGACCCTCCAATACGACTTTGCATTGATTTAACCAGTCCCCACCTTAGGGCTGACTTGACCAAAGTGCACTAATGCTGATGGGTTGGCTCCACAGAGAGGTGCTGCTATGAGTTTCAGAGTTCAAAGTATAAGCCTGTGAGTGGTTATCTTCCCACAACTAGCTCACAAGCCCCCACCTTACAAATCAACCAGTAGAATCAGTTCTTTAGCAAAGGCATTTACTCAAACAGCATGGCAAGAGCTATTTTATTCTTTTCCAAAGTTTTTTTTATAAATTTATTTATTTTCAGTGTTCTACAATCACTACCTAAGTACTAAGGTACTAGGGCACACAGGTAATATTCATGACCAAGGCAACTCACAACTCTGAAATTTCAGGGTCTTGATGTTCTTTCTCTTTCTGGAAGATTCTTAAGACATTCACTATGGGTGGTGGCATTGGTAATGGATGAGTCATTGTACTGTTCAACTAAGCTGGCTCCTTAAAAAACACAGTGTCTCAAAGGGACAGATAACTCAGGTAGAGCTGCTCCATTTGGAGCATGATTTCTTTTTTTAAATATGTCATTTATTTATTTTTCAGTTCTTAACAATCACTTCCACAAGAATTTGAATTCAAAGTTTTCTCCCCATCTCTCTCCACCCCTCATCCCAGGACAGCATGCACCCCATTCACCCCTTCTTCTAGTCTGTCCTCCCTTCTATTACCTACCCTTCCCTCTATTTTCCTGTAAGGCAAAATAGATTTCTATACTCCACTGCCTGTATAACTTAATTTCTAGTTGCATGCTAAAATAATTTTTAACATTCATTCTTAAAGCTTTGAGTTCCATATCTCTCCCTCCCTCCCCACCCACTCTCACTGAGAAAACAAGCAATTCAAAATAGGTCATATATATGTAACAATGCAAAGCACTTCCATAATAGTTATGTTGTAAAAGACTAGCCACATTTCCCTTTGTTCTATCCTGCCCTTCATTTATTCCATTCTCTCCTTTGACCTGTCCTCCCACAATAGTATTTGCTTCTGATTATCCCTTTCCCCAATTTGCTGTCCCTTCTCCTATCTTCCCTCTCCTGTCCCTTTTCCCCTTGCCTTCCTGCAGGGTAAAATAGATTTTCATATCCAGTTGAGTGTGTGTTATTCCCTCCTTAAGCCAAATCCCATGAGAGTAAGGCTCACTTATTTTCTTTCATCTCCCCCCTCTTCCCCTCCATTGTAAAAGCTCCTTCTTCCCTCTTTTATGTAAGATGATTTACTACATTCTACCTCTCCTTTCTCTTCTCCTAGTACATTCCATTCAACAACAAATTTTATTTTTTTAGGTATACTCCCTTCATATTCAGCTCACCCTGTGCCCTCTGTCTATGTGTGTGTATGTATATGTATATGTGTATGTGTGTGTATACATACATATATATGCATACACAAATACACCCATGTACATATACATACATACACATATATAATATACAAATACATGCATACCCATAAAAGTCTACATATATATGTGTGTGTATATATATAATGTATATATACGTACATTCCCTCTAACTCCCCTAATACTGAAAAACATCTCATGAGTTACAAATAACATCTTTCCACATAGGAATGCAAACAGCTCAACTTCAATGAGTTCCTTAAGGCTTCTCTTTCCTGTTTACCTTTTCATGTTTCTCTTGATTCTTGTATTTGAAAGTCAAATTTTCTATTCAGCTCTGGTCTTTTCAACAAGAATGCTTGTAAGTCCTCTATTTCATTGAAATTAATTTTTTTCCCATGAAGTATTATACTCAGTTTTGCTGGGTAGATGATTCTTGGTTTTAATCCTATTTCCTTTGACCTCTGGAATATCATATTCCAAGCCCTTCAGTCCCTTAGTGTAGAAGCTGCTAGATCTTGTGTTTTCCTGATTGTATTTCCGCAATACCCAAATTGTTTCTTTCTGGCTGCTTGTAATATTTTCTCCTTGACCTAGGAACTCTGGAATTTGGCTACAATATTCCTAGGAGCTTTCCTTTTGGGATCCCTTTCAGGAGGTGATTGGCAAATTATTTCTATTTTACCCTCTGGGTCTAGAATATCAAGGCACTTTTCTTTGATAATTTCTTGGAAGATGATGTCTAGACTCTTTTTTTATCATGGTTTTCAGGTAGACTAATACTTTTTACATTATCTCTCCTGGATCTATTTTCCAGGTGAGTTGTTTTTCCAATGAGGTATTTCACATTGTCTTCTATTTTTTCATTCTTTTGGTTTTGTTTAATAATTTCTTCATTTCTCATAGAGTCATTAGCTTCCAGCTGCTCCCTTCTAATTTTTAAAGAAGTATTTTCTTCAATGAGCATTTGAATCTCCTTTTCCATTTGGCCAATTCTGCTTATTAAAGCATTGTTCTCCTCATTGGCTTTTTGGACCTCCTTTGCCATTTGGGTTAGTCTATTTTTAAAGGTGTTATTTCCTTCAGCATTTTTTGGGTCTGCTTTAGCAAGCTGTTGACTCAGGTTTCATGATTTTCTTGCATCACTCTCATTTCTCTTTCCAATTTTTCCTCCACCTTTCTTACTTGATTTTCAAAATCCTTTTTGGGTTCTTCTGTGGCCTGAGACCACTGCATATTTTTAGGGAGGTTTTGGATGTAGAAGCCTTGACTTTTATGTCTTTCTCTGATGGTCTGCTTTGTTCTTCCTCGTCCAAAAGGATGGGAGAAAATAACTTTTCAGCAAGAAAGTAACCTTCTATAGTCTTATTTTTCCCCCATATTTTGGGCATTTTCCCAGCCAGTTACTTGACTTTTGAGTCCCATGTCAAGTAGAGGGTATATTCTAGGGACCTATAAGGT